>NC_056743.1:1058951650-1059016650 GCF_019279795.1 Protopterus annectens
GAGTCTTACTGGGGATCTGGAGAAAGAGGCAGAAACCAGCCCCAGACTGATTGTGGTCTCTGTGTGCTCTTAACGGAAATTGCACTTTACTGTGTGTGTACTTGTCAATTGGTGGGTAGTGGTGGGATATCCACATCACATATTAATTGGTTTGCAGTGGTGAGACATCTACATATTAGGATTCAGTGGTGTGGATATTGTATTCCTGTAGCTTGTAAACAGTGGACACTGAAGGTATTTGTACTCTCAATCAGCCACACAGGGAACATTCAGAGTTTCATATCACAATTGTTTCATTTTTTGTTAGCTTAGTTAGTCAAAAATAAAGATTTTTATTAGAGAGTGTTTCTAATAACTTTAACCTTGTAATCCATGTGGGCAAAAACTCAACAAAGAGGTGATAATCAGTTAGAAGATGGCAACTTTTCTAATAAAATCATGATCGAAATAAAAAATAAGTCACTTCGTTCTTATACTTATAAAATGATATTTATTCCAAATTCCTGGTAGGTAAGCTCACAAAGCATTTCAATGACTTTATTCATCATAACAATTTTATAACATCAGGTTATATAACATTTACAGTGTAACTATGAAATGCATATGCAACTTTTTTTGGCAGTTTCTGTTCCGCTAGATAAGGTAATTCTGTTAAAAACATGAAAAAACATAGAAATCTCGACAATGGTATCCTGTGAATGGGGAAGAAAGAGAAGTGGGCTGGGGTCAAAAGGGGGAGAGAAGCAATGAGTGGATGATTTGAAAAAGCTGACAAATGGTAGGATTAATACAGAGCTGAAGGAGGTGCTATACTGACGTGCGATTGGGGGTAGGCTATGGGAGGAGACAAGCTGTGGAGTTCAATCTTGGAACGAATAAGGTGGTGGGGGTGTGGTTAAGGATTGATTGGATTGTGCATGGGGGTTTTAGAGTGGTGTGTCAGATTATGTTTTCCGATAGGTTGAGGGGAGGGGCTAAAAGGCACGCATTACTATGGTTGGTTGTTTTTATGTGGATGTAAGAAAAGGGGAGGGGGATGGTGCTGTAGGAGACAGTGAGCCAGTTAGGAGTGTTTTTTCTTTGTGCTGCTGTCGTGGAATGCCCAAGGAATCCCTGGTGTATTAACCAGAAACCCCAAAAACCCCACAAATAAAGATAAAAATAAAAAATAAATATAAATTAATTAAAGAGTGAAATAAAACAAATAGTAATCATGGACTGAAGCTGAGTGGACAAATGAAAGGGTGCAGCGGGATATGGAAAGGTGAAGAATGCAAGTGCAACAAAAGTCGATCGTAAGCAGTGGAGTTGAGGAGGAAGTATAAGGAAAAAATAATAATGGATGGGTTTCAGTGCATGTGGGATCGTGGAAATGTGCCTGTATGTAAAGGTAACTGTGCAAAGGTTGTGGGGTTAGAAGTGGTGTGTGAGTGTGGCGCTTTGGTCTAAAGGTGAGTGGAATTGAAAGCATGTGTGTGTGTGTGTGTGTGTGTGTGTGTGTGTGTGTGTGTGTGTGTGTGTGTGTGTGTGTGCGTGTGTGTATGAGATGTAAGCATATGTTGTTAGAGTTCTGGTCTTTAAGAATCTACTAATGAGGGTTGTAGATCAAAAACATAAAGAAATAAATAAATCAAATAAAAATAATAAAAATATATAAAATATAAAATAAATTAAATAAAAAAAAAAATAAAAACATCTGGTATGGGAGGAAACAATTGGAAGGTGTATCTAAACTGTACCTGTTAAATCAAATCGGCTGCACTCTGGATTAGTAATGAGCAAGTTTATCTGAATAAACCATAGGAGTTTCTTTCTAAAATGGAAAATGGCTTTAAAAATGGAAATATTATGGTGTGTGAAAAAATGTGCCAGTCAGGGTGGAAATGTGCGTGTAAGGGGGGGGGGGGGTTGGAAGGTCTAGCGACTAAGTAATAAGAAGTGCGTGTGAAGGCTAAAAGTACAGGAAAATGAATTATAAATTCAGACACTGTAACATCAGTATTAGAAAGCCAGAAAATGAATAGTTGAAAAGAAAATACCTGTAATTACTCTAATAAAATTCTTAAAGGGAACCATGAATGAGAAACGTTGTTCGGACTGTCCTTTGTAAAGGTTGGAAGTGGCATACATTGATGTAATCTTTATTTCACAGAAATGCTCAACCTTAAACTTAATGCTCAAATTTACCAGCTAACTTCCAGCAACAGAAGATGTCCTAAGCAAACTGTAAAATTTGTCTTGTTAAATCATCCATTTGATAACATATTCATTATACCTTTAAGCGCCATAACTAATATTTACATATGGCATCTTTGTGGTCTTGATATTGAGATGTGCCATTACTGTAACAATACTGTAATGCCCAGGTCTTACAAAATAAAATTTGCAGGTCATATGGGCATAAAACATACAAGGAGACATATCATGCAGAACATTTATTGGCCTGAGATTTCCAGAGATATTACAGGGTACTGCAGGACCTGTGAGGAGTGCCAAAAGGTAGGCAAGGCAGGAGACAAGGTGAAAGCTCCTTTGATGCCTTTGCCTGTGATTGAGGAGCCATTTCAGAGGGTAGCTATGGATTTCGTGCGGCCTCTGATTACCCCAAGTTCCACAGGGACAAAAGTATATCCTAGTGGTAGGAGATTATGCTACCAGATACCCTGAGGCAGTGGCTCTGTCCTCCAGTGAGGCAGGAAAGGTTGCAAATGCTTTGTTAAAGATTATCGGCAGGGTGGGTTTCCCAAAATAAATACTGACTGACAGAGCTACCAATTTTATGTCAGACCTGCTGATTTGTCTGTGGAAGTACTGTGGGGTGAAGCACCTAAAGACAACCCCCTACCATCCCCTGACTAATGGTCTGGTTGAGAGGTTAAACTCTAGACTAAGAACCATGCTACAGGCATTTGCAGACCAGTTTAAGAGGGAGTGGGACAAATATTTGTCACATCTATTGTTTGCTTACAGGGAGGTGTCCCAGGAATCCACAGGTTTTTCACCCTTTGAGTTGCTGTATGGGCATGGGGGAGGGGACCTCTAGATTTGATTCAAGATGAGTGGGAGGGTGAGTGTGAATCCCACAAGGACTCTGTTGTGGCATATGTCCTAAACCTCAGCACAAGGTTCAGGAAACTCATGGGCTTGGCCCAGGAGAACCTGGCAGAAGTCCAACAGCAGATAAAAGGTCTGGTATGACAGGATTGCTCAAGCTAGAGAGTATGCTGTGGGGCACCAGGTAATGGTTCTCATTCCTGTCAGACACAACAAGCTGCAGCAGCTTGAGAAGGACCCTTCAGAGTAGTAAGGAACATCAGTAATGTTAACTACATGCTAGAACTGATAGGAAGGAGGCAGGGACACAAATTGTACCATGTTAAGGCATGTGAAGCCTTACCATGATAGGGAAGCCCTTGTGCTGAGTATTTGCAGTGGATGGCAGGAGGAGTCTGAGAGGGATCTTGTGACTGATCCTCTCAGTGAGGCTTGGACTGACACCTCAGTGGAAGGGGTAGCAATGTCCCAGCAGCTATCTCCTACCCAGATTTGAGAAATCTGAGCAGTGTTACAGGAGTTTGGGGACATGTTCACTGGGAAACTGGTGCATCACTGTGTTAATAATAGATGACAAAGGCCTATTAATCAGGCCCTCTTACAGGGTGACTGAGAGAGTCAAACAGACTCTGAGGGAGGAGATACAGAAAGTGTTGGAACTAGGGGTAATCGAGGAGTCCAACCATCCCTTGGCCTCCCCACTGGTGCTTGTACCAAAGAAGGATCGCAGCACCAGGTTCTGTGTGGACTATAGGAAATTAAATAGTCACACAGAGTCAGATGATTACACCATGCCTAGGACAAATGAAGCCCTAGAGCAGCTGGGTGGGGCTAAGTATCTTACCAGTATTGCTCTTACCAAGGGTTACTAACAGGTACCCTTGACTCTCAGTGCTAGAGAGAGGTCAGCCTTTCTAACTCCTTTCAGCTTGTATGAGTTCAAGAAGATCCCCTTTGGGATGAAAAATGCCCCAGCTACTTTCCAGAGGCTGGTTGATCATATCCTAGCAGGAGATTGTGCCCTTGTTACCTGGATGATATTGACATTTACAGACATTCCTGGGAAGAACACCTTCAGCATGTCAAGGAGGTGCTGAGCAGGCTACAAAGGGCAGCATTGACCATTAAACCCAGCAAATGTCAGGTGGGTATGACAGAGGTCTCCTACCTGGGTCATAGAGTGGGGAGTGGTAAGATCAGGCCAGAACTTGCCAAAGTGGAAGGCATTCAGGCATGGCCTGCCCCTCCTACCAAAAGACAGGTAAGGGCATTCTTAAGGACAGCAGGGTACTACAGAAAATTTCTCCCCGATTATAGTACCATAGCTGCTTTCCTCATAGACCTGACAAGGAAAAACAAGCCAGATAAGGTTGTGTGGACCCTAGCATGTGAGCAAGCATTCCAGAAGCTTAAAAGAGCTTTGGGAGGACCCCCTATATTGGCCAGTCCAGATTACAGCAAATAATTTGTTGTGCAGGTGGATGCTTCAAACCATGGGGTGGGGGCTGCACTCAGCTAGGTTTCCTCAGAAGGAGAAGAGCACCAAGTGGTATATCTCAGTTGTAGGCTCCAGCCCAGAGAGGAATGCTATGCAGCTGTAGAAAAGGAATGTCTAGCCATAGTGTGGGCACTGCAGAAACTTCAGCCTTATCTGTATGGAAGAAAATTCACTGAATTTACAGACCACAGTCCTTTAACATGGCTACATCGAGCCAGTCAGCAAAATTCCAAGTTACTAAGGTGGAGCCTAGGGTTGCAGGCACATGATATGACAATGCAACACCGCAGTGGGGTTAGCAATGCCAACACAGATTTGATCTCAAGACAGGGAATGGGGTAAGGTAATCCCAGATAGGCAACCCTCTCAAACAACATTTCTCAAGCGTCACTTGAAAAACTGGCTTGAGTCTTCGGGGGTGGGGGTGGGGAAGAATTGTTACAAAAGGAAATATTGCTATCTCAGTTATCTGGAATTTTGTAAATAATTACATGTCATTTGAGAATACTAATATGATTTATATAGAAGTGCGACAGGGGGAGATACTGCCAGCACAGCTATCTGGAATCTTGTAAATATTTATATGTCATTTGTGAATATCAGCAGGATACAACTGTTTGTGTTACCACTATATTAGAACTGTATATCATATTGTATAGATGTGTGCTGAAGAGATATTTTTATACACTATTGTAATTCTTTAGATGCATGTATTTTAACAGGAGGTTAACTTGCAAAACTTAAGAATAGTTGAGATTGAAGTACTTTATTGCTAGGCCATAAACAAGAGATGTTATCTTTCAGTTTCAGAAGACAGGGTGTCTACACTAGGTGACTGTGTTGCCTTGAAAGAGATATAATTGCTAGACTTGAAATGTAGAAATGTTTTACTGTTTTATGACTTCCAGGATCTGCAAACATCTGAAGGCTATGTATTTTCACATGGGGATGCTAAATGCTAGCAGTTTCTAGCAAGGGTTGTTTTTGACCCTGAGAACTGAAGTCAGATGACAAAAAGTGATGTCATGCTGCAAGTATCCCAGCAGTAATATTTGATATTAATTTAAGAACTCTCTGAGAGAGTGACTGTGCAGTTTGTATCTGTCTTTGACCTGACAACATCAGCTAGAAGATTCATTCAATACACTTGTCTTGCTGTAAATTAACTAGGGCAGAGTAATTTCTCTTAAATTTAGTTAGGAATATAGTGAAGTATAACTTAGATGTTTCTGTATTAAGTTGAGACTGTCCTGCAACATTGTGTTAAATATTTCCTGTGATTTTGAACTCTGACATCAAAGTACATACTTATTAATATTGTCTTGTTCTTTTATGATCTATTATTAAATATATTTAAACTTTTCAATTGTGGCTGGTCTGTCTAGAGATAGTTAAGCTCTTAGAGTACTTGCATATCTATTCGGTGACACTATGAGCCACTCCTAATAGCCTTGCTCTTGGTCAAACTGCAATTTGAATTAATGGTAACATTACACAGTAGAATTGGCTACCCTTTTCTAAGGGCCTTAAAGTAACTGATAAGTAGTGGATGGTGGTGGTGGAAACTACCTTATAGTTTGGGCAGGAGGTGGCATAGCTATTAAACTTGTGCCAGCCTTCTCCAGGTGTGTGTGTGTGTGTGTGTGTGTGTGTGTGTGTGTGTGTGTGTGTGTGTGTGTGTGTGTGTGTGTGTGTGTGTGTGTGTGTGTGTGAAAGTGTGCGTGTGTGTGTGTGTGTGTGTGTGTGTGTGTGTGTGTGTGTGTGTGTTTGCATAAATCAAACCTCAAAGTGCGTGTGTGTCAGCTACTTGGGTAGGGACACGAAGCACTGGTTGGACAGAGAGGGCGCTGGAGGTCTTGGTTTGGCCATGCAGCTGAGATCTCAACCTTATAACTGTGTCAGTGGAGAGTCTTACTGGGGATTTGGAGAAAGAGGCAGAAACTAGCTCTTAAGGGAAATTGCACTTTACTGTGTGTACTTATCCTCGCAGTGTGCACATTCCCCAGTATTGGCAGTGGTGAGGATTGAGGCGCCTTGATTACTGGGCTAGTGTTTGGGCATCACACCCTCTCTGAAATGACTATTGTGCCATTGGGAAAAAGGTACCTGTATGGGTACTGCTGGAAGGTAACATACTCTCAGAAGTTGTCAGTCATCACCACCCTGAATGTGTGGTGGTGAAGTGCAACACCCCTAAACTTACAGGAGCAGAATGTGTTGCCATGGTGGTGTCCCAGTGTGCCCACTTCAGGTATGTACTTTCTCCTGACCATGGGCAACTCTGCTCAACAAGACGCTGATTGTGGCATTTGCTATCCTCTGCATACAGGTAAATATGGTAACCAGACATTCTGCCATAGTTATCATGAGACTTTGCATAGCATCATCTCTGGACTCCATAGCCTTTCCAAAATGTTGGTAGTGACAGTTGGCATCCTTGCAGAAGTCAGGTACCAAAAAAATAATTTCTGTGTTGCCATGAGTAGCAGCAGACTGTGCCTGAACAATAGCCCTGCATATCTGTTGATTGAGCCCTAGCACTGCCCACATATTAGGGTTTAGTTCTGATACAAGACAGTGCCAAATGCCCCGCTAGGCTGCCATATGTTGGATATACCCACTACACATGGAGAGCAATACTATTCTTCTGCAGTCACAGAGAAAGCAGTGCTGCTGCTTTCAATCACAGGGGAACATCTCCAACACAGATAGGGAGCAATCAAGCTGTACACCTCTAGCTCAGTTGTACATTCAACCATACCTTTACCATGAATAATAGGTGTACAAGCATCTGGGAGGGAAGCAGACAGTGCCTGTGTGTCATCTGACTGCATCTTTATTAGTGTCATAGCATCGTCATCATCATCATCAGACACACTGCAAAGGTGATAAGATCAGCCTGTTTACCTATCCAGTCTTGTACAGATATCACCATAACAGTGATCAAGCATCTGAATGCACAACACATGACAGAAAAGAATAAATCTAAATATTCATTCTATATGTGAGGGTGTTCTATTTACAAAAGTGGTACATACCAGTAGTGTAGCAAGGGTGTGAAGAATAGGACAATTGCCTCAGGCACAAAGTATTAGGGGATGTGATCAAGAAGTCCAAGTCCTGAAGAGCTAAGAAGCCATTGATTTGCACCTGTACTGTTGGTAGCTCTTTACACAGTAAGCCGAAGACTTTTTTTTCTTCCCAACAACTGGGGGAGGGTTGTGGATTTGGTGGGCATGATTTAGCTAGCTGTACAATAGGAAGCCAATCAGCTTCCTGCAGTAAGCCAAATATTTTTTTTTTGTTTGCTGTCTTTCCAAGAGCTGGAAGATGGGCATGGATTGGGTGAGTGTGGATTGGCTGGCTGTATTGTAGGAAGCCAATTGGCTTTCTGCAGTAAGCTGAAGACATTTTTTTTTTGTGCTTTTTCTTGAGAGCTGGGAGAGACATGGATTTGTCATGGAGGGGACTGGCTGTCTGTACTGTAGAATACCAATCAGCGTTTTTCAGTAAGCAGTAGTCCTTTTTTTTGCTGTTCACTTGAAGAGCTGAGAGTGGGGCTCAATTTCAAGGGACTGGGACTGGACACTAGAAGATCCAGCTACAGCCTAGTACAGACGGGGCAGATGTTGAAAAAACATACTTCTCCTGCCATTCCTGCATGCTTGCACACCTGATGTACTCTAGCCATCCTAAGGGACCTAGTAAGCTTTAAATTCGCAAAGACTGCAGAGAGGACAATCCAGAGCTTATCTAAACAATCCTATCTTGTTTTTTGATTTATTGGTCTGTGCAGTTAAAGAGAGGTGCAACTGCGAGTGATAATGAGCAGAAACTACTGCATACATTTGCACATAATATAAAGGAATTCCAGCTTTTGTGTGACTTTCAGAAGTTATACAGTCCAAGCAACAACTTGACTGTTGTAATTTAATGTTTAGTTGCATATTGTTTGTGCGATTTTTCTCATAGAAGTTGATTTAATGCTGTAGATACTGATTTTAGTTATACTTTTCTTTTACAACATTTTATTCATTTGCTGCTGAATATGGATTCCTTAAATGGGAATGCCATTAATAATTTGCTAAAGCACAAATATCTTTCACACTGTAAAATACTATGTATATTTAAAGTTAATACCTGATAAAACTGGTGATTTATGTTCCTCATGTCAGAAGTTATATGATTTGCTTACCATTATTTTAGGATCATAACATCACAGCAGATTACTAGATATCGACCTGGAGGTCATTTTAAGCCTAGTCATTTCAACCCAATGTAATACCGTAGAGGTACTAGTCAGTACCCAAGATTGCATTTAGTGATGACTGCCTATGTCAAGGAGGGTTGTGGGCACTATCCCCGGTAAAAATTTACGGTGCCTCATCCACTTATCCAGGTTCCTCTTGAACAGTGTCATAGAGGTGCTCTGTTTCACATAAATTGGTAGACTGTTCCAAAGACGTGGCAGTCACTGGGAGATAAATCTGTCCCTCCAGCATGTCCTATTTAAGTCACAGGCCATATTTAAGTCCCTGGAATGGGTAGCCCTAGACCCATTTGATTTATGGATATGCAGTAAGTTCATTAGGTTTGGGTCTTGGGCTGCTCTGTAGGCCAGGCATAAGTCTCCCCTAAGAAGTCTATATGATACAGAGTATAGTAACTGGGATTTTAGTTGGTTTGTGTAAAGCACATGCTGGAGGCCTTTGATCTTCTTTGTTAGAAACCTCTGAGGTCTCTCTAATTGCTGTAGGTGCTTAGTATGATACATACCAAATGGGACATTATACTCAATTATGGGCCGAATAAGTGCCGAGTATAGAGGGATTATAACTTTTCTTGTTTTTGAGGTGATGCCTTCACTAATCAAGTGAGCTATGTGGAAAACTTTCCTTACAATGGTAAGCGTGGTGGTTGAAGTTAAGGTCATGGTCAACCTGTGATCCCAGGTCCATTACCATTTCATGGGTACTTTATTGTTATTGATTTGATAGCATGAAGGGACATTGTGCCAAAGGGAATGATGATGCATTTCTTTGCATTCAGTTTGAGACCATGACTAATACACCAGTTGTTGGTCTGTGGGAGACCATCCTGGAGTCTACTGACATAATTTGGGGATTCAATGATTGACCTAGTTTGCAGTCGTCTGCAAACTTGATCAGCCACAACCCTTTAGTTCTGACCTGGACTTCTGAGAAGTATATGCCAAACAGTAGGGGGCATCCCACTGGTAACAGATCTGCTGTGTTGTAGAGTCACTCACTTTGACAGTGTGTGTTCAGTTTGTGAGCCATTTATCAACCCATCTTACAACAAGGGGGTTTACATTCAGTTTTCTAAGTTTATCGGTAATGCCTGAATGTGGGATTGTGTTGAAAGTCTTTGCCAAGTTGAGGTATTCTGTGTGCACAGATTTGCCCTCATCAATGGCCTTGGTCACACTTTCAAAGGAAATGCACCAAATTTAACAGGCAGGATCTGCCCTTCACAAAGCCGAATTGGGTAGGATCCAGGGTATGGAGGTCACCTATGTCTTTATTTATGAGGTCCATAATGGCCTTACAGATGAGGCTGATCAGGCTTATGGGTCTGTAATTCCCTGGGTCTGTTGCACGGCCAACTTTGTGGACAGAAATAACTGTAGCTGTTCTCCATTCCACAGGAACAAAGTCTGTGGTTAGGCTATGATTGAAAAGGGTACCTAGTGGTGATGCTAGTTCATGTTTTAGCCTGTTTAGAAGACAGCCTGGAATGTCATTTGGTCCCATAAAGGCTGTGTTCTTTGTAATGGACAGGACTTTGAGGGCCTGCTTTTCAGATATGTAAGGTGAGGGGAAAGTATGGGGGAGGGTTTGTTGTAAGTTAGGAGGGGGATAAGGGAGTGAAATTTTTGCCAAAACTATCTGTTTGCAGGTTTGCTATTTATGTGGGGTCAGTGTGTGTGATACCATTGGCCACCAGTTCTACATGTGCTTGAGTCCTACCTTTTAGGTTATGCACATAGCTGTAAAAGGTCTTATGGTTATCCTTGGCAGTACTTGCTAGGTTTCTCTCAAAGGGGCTCTTGGAGGATTTGACAAGTTGTCTTACTTGCTTGCTAAGGCTGAGGAGGGTACTTTTCCATTGTTGGGTCCTTATCTTTGTTTTCCTGGACAGCAGCATTTTGCATTTATTGTAGAGTTTGTTGATGCTGGACGTCCACCATGGCAGCTTGATTTTACTTGGGGCTCTGGCTTTGATTCTGTCTGGTACAGGCCAGTTTATACACTTATGCAAGTGATTGTACAGGGCTTTAGTGTAAACTTCGGCATTGTTACCACTTTCAGCTTGGGGTGGGGCTTGGAATGCATTTATACCTTCACCTAGGTGGGTATAGTTTGTCTTGGTGAAGTTTATTTAGTATGATTTCACCCTTTGTGACTTCTAGTGTTAGTGTCAGTTGCAAGGTGACTAATTTGTGGTCAGTTTTAACTAATGAGGGACCAATAGTTGCAGCAATGCACCTGTTTAACATGTTGGTGAGGACCAAATCTAGAATGTCTGTTCCTCGTGTTGGGGTATGGACAATTTGCTCCAGGGCACTTGAATTCAAAAAGTCAAGGATCTTTTGTGCTAATGAGTTTGTGCTAGAGAAGGTTTCCCAGTTGATAGTGGGATAATTGAAATCCCCCATAACCAGTGTGTTCATTAAAGTTGGATTGTCTTCAGTTTAGTTAAGTAGGCTTTGTGGGTGTCATGATCCATGCAGGGGGATCTACAACTGACTATGACTTGAATGGGGTGTCTTAATCACCTTAATCTGGACCTGGAGTAACTCTATGGAGTTGCCTAGTCTAACTAGATGTGAGGTGAATTTATTTTTAATATAGGTTGAAACACCACCTCCTTTGGTTTTCACATGTTCATTTTGCGATCTAAAGGTGTGGAAGCCATTTTAGCCTTGCGGGCTGGGGTACTCTCTGAGGCTTTAAACCAGGTTTCTGTGACTACACAGAAATTTACATCTAGTGATAGAAGTGCTTCCAGGGAGTGCAGTTTTTGTTTTAAGCTCCTAGCATTTAGCAACATGACCATTATTTTGTTCTGAATAATTAATTTCGCATTGGTAATGTTGTTTTCGAGATCTTTCCTAAAAAGGCACTATGGTGGAGGCAATAGCCTTTGCCAGCAGCTGAAAGCCTAGAGGTGCCAGGTGCAAACCATCTCTGACAAAGCAGCAAAGTTTGTCGACCATGGTTTCCCAGGCAGACAAGAACTGGATCCCCTTGGAATGACACCAAAAACTAATCCAATTATTAAAATCAAATATTGTTTGCTTATACTGTGGAATCATTCTAGGTGAGGGTAATATGCTGTTCAAGGCTAGGGACATACCTGCCTGGGACACATACTCAGAGAACTCAACCAAGTCTCTCTTCATATAGTAGTATTAAATCTAGACTTACTGATGATGGTTGCACTTGTGCAATTGGCACAGACTGGAGAACTGTTGTCAGATATGTTAATGACTGGATTTGTGAGATAAATAATGTTAGGCAAAGATCAAATAGAATACGTTTAAGAAAGGGTGTGTCTATTCTCTGTAAAGGCCACTCAGTACATATGAAACAAGGCAATGGCCCTGACAACTTTGGAATTTTGGATACAAGTATTCAGCAATCTGAGTATTCAGAGCATTGAGAAGGAAATAAAAAGAGAAAGAAAGGAAGGAGAGAACAACAAATAAGGAAGAAAAAGAAACTGATAAATGTCTACAAAGTAAAGAGAATACATACTAAAAAGGACACTGCTTTGTTATGTAGCATACCGTTTATATGGAGTGATAACATTTTTCTATCAGAAAACCTTCTGTATACAGAAAAAGGCACATTTTTTTCCAGAAGAGAAGGTAGAAAAAAGAGGCAAGGAGCAGGTGAAAAGGAAGAAATCAAAATTGAACACAGTAAGATCGAAGAGCATTTCTGTAAGAAAAAAAGATGAGAAAGAGAGACATTGACAACACAGCTCAAGCTGTGGATGTACAAATGCAGCTGGATTAGAATTGTATACCTGGAATTGTAATATTTAATGAAAACAGTGGGACTGATAAGACTAATGGTGATGAAGATCATTCCTTTGTAACAACTGATAGAGCACATATTATTGAATTAGAAGTCAAAGATTCTTCAGCTCTGGTCAGAAAAGATATTCTTGTAATTGGAGATTCAGTTATTAGATGAAATGATACTTACATTTGCAGATAAGATAATGAGCATTGAATACTGTTATGCTTACCAGGAGCAAAAATAGAGGATGTGAGATAAGCCTTAGAACACCTTAATGTAAGCAAGTACGGATCTGTTTTTAATTCATGTTGGTCCAAATGATCTCGTCCATAAGGAGCCTCTGACTGTTAATAGTGAACTTACAGCCCTCTTAGCATAGCTTGTACTGATGTTAGCACATATATTTCACAAATCACATATAGAAAAGAGTGTCAGGTCACTGTTAATGAAAAGATTTTTTTGGGGAGGTAAATACCTACATGAAAAAAAATTACAATTTTAGAAAATGGAAATATGTAGTACAGCCGAGCCTAATGTTGGCCTTACATGGGTTCAGACAGGATGGCATACATTTGTCAAGGTCAGGGAAGAGAATTTTTGCAGCAGATATTTTGCAATATTGGGCAAACACAAGGTAAGATTTTTGCCAGGCAGAAAATTTAACAATTCACAGACAGCAACATTTGATGAATCTTTGAAGGTTGTTAATGTTAGGAGCATTAATAATAAAGTTTAAGTTTTTTTATTGAAAAATTTGCTACATTCCCATGAGACTGCTGTTACTGTTTGTGAATTATGGTTAAAGAACAATGAACAGAAACCAGGTCTGTCAGGTATAAATGTTTTTACTGTAACAGGCATTGTAACAAAAAAATCAGGTGGAGGTGTTATGATAGGTTAATTTGTTGCTAAATGATTCTGCCAAACTGAAATCTAAAGCAATACACAGAAGATTAATTACAGATTATATGGAACCAAAACAGTCACTATGTAAAACTAATTGGAGTGATGCGTTCAGTGGAAAAACTACAAAAGTAATGTAGAGAGTTTTGAAAGAGAAATTGTTTGAGTGCAAAAAATGTTTTAACATCAGTATCTAGGCATACACCATCAGGGAGATATATTTCCAAAAGAAGAAGATACCTGATTAAGATGAGAGACAAAAAATATAAGAAATGGAAAAGAAGTTAAACTAAACTTTAAAAACTGAAATAAACAAGCTGGACAAAAATAAAGCATAGTGTTAGATAACATCAAGATAAATATGAAGAAAATTTGTATAGAGATATTAAGCATAATAGGAAACCATTTTATAGATTTATAAGATGTGGGAGGAGTAAGAACATACAAATTTGTAAACTGTGTATAGATTCTAAAATTTATTCTGAGACCCAACAAATTATAAATATATTTACAAAATCTTATGAAAAACAGTTTGGCTTCAAAAAGGGGGTGATAAGTTGTCCTAGTGACATCCAGGTAATCTCGGATACTGAAATCAAATTAGATTATATTGAAAAAGAACTGTGCAAACTGGATCCAAACAAATCACAGGGAGGAGACAGAATTAGTAATAATGACCTGAAAACACTTCAGCAAGAATTTACAGTGCCATTATATTGACTATTTACTAGGTTGTATAAAATATGGGGATATTCCTCAATATTAGAGACATGCATTTATTAAACCTGTCTTTAAGGGAAAGGAGAGTAGGACAAACTCAGAGTTATACAGACCCTTAAGCCTGCCTTCATGTTGTTGAAAAATAATGGTGATGGTAATATTGGGTACATTATTGTCAGAATTGGAAAGACTGGGGGTTTAAGCCATATATCAGTATGCATAAGTTGAAAAGAAATCTATTACCACCTGTAACATGATGTTCTATAACAACATAATAACAGGTATTAATGAAAAAGTGTACTATGACGTAACTTATATAGATTTAACTTCAGCATTTGATTGGTTCAAACATAAATCATTGATCAATAAATTAGAAAAACTAGGTACTGATATAGTCTTGATAAGATGGTTAGCTGCATGGCTTACAAACAGGACATGACAAGTGTCATACAGCAATTGGACTAGTGAAATTCTTGGTCACAGTCAGGGTGTCCCACAGGACTCTGTCCTAGGCCCTTACTTTATTTAGATCATATCTTTTGGATCTACCTTTTTCATCTGAGGTGTTCTACAGTCTGTATGCAGATGACCTGCCATTGGGTAAACTGATTACATGTGTTACAGATAGGGCATGTCTGCAAAATAACTTGACTAAATTGACCATTTGGGCACAGAAGAATTCCATGCTTATAAATACATGAAAAGAAAAAGCTTGTGATATTTGGGAGACATAAATTGAAAGGTGAATATTTAATACAGCACACAGTGATTGAAACTGTAGATTCATTTAAGGACCTGGGTATATGGGTAGATTCATCTTTGAGGTTTTCTAATCATATCATCCAATTGGTTAATGGTAGTTATAGAAGTATAGGTTGTATAAAAATATTTATAAAGTCTAGTAAATCAGAAATAATGAAGTCATTGTTTGTTAATGACATTAGACCAAACTTGAGTATGGAATAACAATATGGAAACTTTATAAGAAAACAATCATGAGTAAACTGGAATGAGTACAGCAGATATATACCAAGAGCATCCATGGATGTGAAAATGTAAGTTATTATGAAAGACTAAAATATCTGAACTTGTACAGTGACTTACATAGATGTTTAAGAGGAGATCTTATTCAGGTATATAGAGCATTTAGTGACAACTATCTCTGGGAATGTTTGGGGTTATCAAAAAGTACTAGAGAATCATCAGACAACCTGTGTAGAAGATTCTATAGGAATGAGAAGTGTACTAATTGCTTCTCTGAGAGAGCAGCTAATGCATGGAACAGACTACCAAATTACATTTAAGGCAAGCGCTAGTTTAGATATTTTTTAGAATAGCCTGAACACTTATTATGAGAACAACTGTTTTGGTATATTGGCATGCTAGAAGGTTATTAATGCCTGATCTTGAAATATTTGTATGTGTGTATGTATGTGAATTTTATGCAGTGCTATTTGTGGACTGCTGAGGCATGATACACACCTCCTTTACAGACACATAATATTGATTACTAACATTGTGCCACTCTGTCTCTGAGACACATGAAGTTTGGTCACTCCTGGCACCTGTGTCTACTTTATCTGTGCCTTTATTATTTCCATACAGGAATCCTAGCAACATCTCCTCATCAGTTGGGACTGCACTATACCATGTGCCTTTTAGTAGGCCAATCTAATCATGTTGGTGTCATGTTTCTGGCATTGCTGTGTTCTGTGATTCCAGCTGCCAACAGCACTAATGTCATGGACCACTACCTCCTAGCTTTGGTTCCCATAGAGGCTGGTGTGCCCCCCCCCCAACAGTAAGGGTTTGTGGGTCCTGTGTGCCCTGAGCTGGATAGCATTATCAGCTAAGCTGTTGTTGTCCAACCTCTGCTATCCACCCCCCCCCAAAGAGCACATCAGGGCACCCTTTGGAACAAGACATGGCTGCAGACCAGTAACTGCTGGGGTCAGTAAGCTTCCATTTACTAACAGGGGGTCACCACAGAAAAATACAACAGTACAAGCATGGACAAGAATAGAAACACAGTAGGTACCACATATGTGCAATACTACGGACAATCAGGTACCAAGTTGATATCCAAGGGCTACATGTAGGGTGGAAATGTGCATGTATACAGCTGGGGTGGCTGCCACACAGACACCCACAAGAATGTAAAGTTGAAGAGTGAGATTCACTGACTGCTTAGGCTGGAGACATTCACATGGTAGAATCAAACAAACAACCAAACAAGTTGAGAGTTAAAGATTTAATATAAAGACACACACTAAGAGTGTAGGTTACATCTACATGGTAGCGTATGAGAGTAAGCTGCCATTGTATGATGACTGGGTTACAGATGGGGGCCCATAACTGTTGTAGTAATAGCATAAGTTAACAATGCACATGTGTAGGACATTCAGGATAGTAGAGGAATACGTATTCCTGATAGTGGGCTGTCTTCCCTTACCTGCAATGAATTTATGCAGCTATATATATTATGTATGAGATATATGCAGCACATATTACATGGAAATGATATAACAGATTAATGTATGTACCTATACTCACTTACAAGGCAGGGGCTTATATGCATGTCACATCAAAGATGCACCTCGTATTCCATTCCTGCAGAATACTGTGTAGATCTTCAGGGCTGAGTCTTTGGAATGCACTTCTTCTCTGCAGGCAGACAAGTATAGTAAAATATTGGATAGGTGCTGATGGTCGTTTCTTCAGTGTGTAGTTTGACATTTAAAATGATAGTCCTACTGCTAAAGCTGCCAGCACATCAGTATTTTACTGCATGTATTCAAATGCGGTTATGTTGCATGTATGTCTATGAATTGCTGTATTTCAGTAAAGTGCATGGCTGACATAAGATGCAACTGTGGTCCACAGCATGACATACTGTGAGCAATGGCTGATGCATGTTACCTGCACATGTATGCACAGGATGCTTTTCAGATGCACCTGTCTGCATTACTTGTCATTTAGAATTCATATCTTTAACATGAATCCAAGGCCATTGCTTTGTTTTACAGGGCATTCATGGTGCTGGCTGCTGACTCTAATGCCATTCAGAGAGAGAGAGAGAGAGAGAGAGAGAGAGTTTGCCCAGGTGCTAACAAGAACAAAATTATGCTCTACCTGCTGTATAGCCAGCTTAGGAAGCAGCTGATAGGACCCTAACATGGTCCATTTAATAATGTGAATGTGTGGTATGATCTTGCAGAGCTGTATAGTGACGTTACTGGCCTCCCCAGAACTGATGAGCTATGTAGGTACAAGTATGAGGATCTGCAGTCTGAAAATTTCCAATGGAAATTCAATCAGGAAAAGTCTGAATGATATACATAGACTACCACACATCCCACCCCATATCTTTGCTATTCTTACCAGCACAAGGACTTCATAAGAATGAATAGGTAGCTGTCATGTTTTTATGGTAGTCTGTTTTTTCTCCTACAGTAAAATTTTACTTGGCCAAGTGATTTTCTGAATCAGGAGCCATGGGCATTCCAGGGGCAGAGCATAGCTAATTAACATTAATCCTCTGGACTACCATATTATCATTAACCACTGCTCTGGACTACCACATTAGCTATTCCTCTGGACTACCACATTAGCATTAGCCATTCCTCTGGAGTACTGTATTAGCAAGCAGCTTCACCATGCTGAGGTCTCTGTGAGGGATAAACCTCAGAGGTATCATGGTCTATGACTTGGAAAGGGTAAAATTAGGTTTCTGCAATACACTAAGCATTTTCTTGTCCTAGGACCAGTTATCAAAACATAAGTAAATAAACACATAATAAATAAAATAAACTGCAGTGATATCAGGAAAAATCACCAAAACTAAATAATGCAACTAACAATCAGGTTTTGAGATTCGTATAGTATAGTGTAGTGAATATTGCTGATTATCCAACAATGATATGATTACGTAAACAACAAATGTTATATATCTCATTAGTCTACATAGGAAAGATGCAATGAAAAGTGTTATTCATTTCCAAATGCATTGTGCAGGTCTTTAGGCTCATTTAATGTATGCAAAATAACCAAAGTGCAGTATCTTTTGAAAAAAAGGCAGAAGACAAAGTAGCCAAGTTTGTTTTTCAATACAGGGGAAGTCCACACACCCACTTAAAGGGACTATGTCTGCTGCAGACCCTGAAAAAATAATAATATGCAAGGAAATGTGAACACCCCTTTAAGGTTGCATGTAATGGTGAAAATAAATTAAAATCATCTCTTATGGCATGACCCTTATTGTAATAAAATAGACCCTAGGATTCAGAAAAATTATTATTGCTAACACTAACTGGCCATTGTGGGATTGCCAATTATCACAAGGGCAATAATCTCCGATTTATAAATATGATAAAGCTGCACCAAGAAACACCTTATTAGAAGCTAATTATCATGTCTCTGAACTGAACACTCCTCTTTCAGACCTGACAGTGTTACTGACCCCCCCCCCCCACCAGCCTATGCACCAAGGTTCCGCAGGCACCTTACAATACACACACACACACACACACACACACACACACACACACACACACACACACACACACACACAGAGTCAGGGCCACACACACACACACACACAGTCAGGGCCACACACACACGCACACACACACACACACACACACACACACACACACACACACACACATACACACACACACACACAGTCAAAGACACACACACAGACACACACACACACACACACAGTCAGGGCCAGTTGTGAATTGTTATTCACTTGATCAAAATGAGACATCAGAGATATACTTAGTCAGCAAAGAAGATATAACTTTTGTATGTGGATATTAAATCCTTGTGTAAGTTATATTTTTCATGTGAAATACTTCCTCAACACTAATTAAATATGCTGCAGCAAGTGTGAAACATTAGGTGAAGGAACTATTTTACAGTAAAAATATATAAAAAAGTATCTAGTAATGGAAAAAAACAACTGCAAAACAATCTAACAGATAGCCCATTCTCTAAGCACAATAATGGCTAAGCAAGCAATAATACCCTCCAGGGTGGGCATTATCAGAAAAATAATGCAATTCAAGAGGTGGTAAATGCCTATGCCTACTACACTAGGTTTCACGCACCTCTGAGAGGGTGTTAATTCTCTCATAATGGCCACTTTGTTGGACATTAGTTCTTGCTTAGTTATACACCCAGACTGCTGCAGTTGCATATTGCTTCATCAATGAAACAATTGTCTGCTCTATGGCTAATGCATGAGTACCAACATTGCAGAAGAGTTCTCTACATTCCTTGTCTTACTGCACTAAGGAAGCCTTCTGTCATGAGTTAATCCTTTCAGAATTCCAGGTAGAGTACATCTGCAGCACTAAGTGGCAGGTAAATAAACACCAGTCTTGCAGAGCCCAGAATGACCCTCCCTTAGGTTTTATTCAGCTTGCAAGTTCCCTGAGGTGAGTTAAAAAGTATGACGACTTGATATCACCCTTGGAAGTGTTTGTAGTGTAGCTTGATCCACAAAGCAAATAACATTATATGTTAATTTATTTATTCATTTATTTGCATTTGTTTTTTGGAAAAGTTTGAGAGGGCCGTCAAGACCCCTTGTCATCAGAAGCCCAGTGAGAAAAGCTCCAAAACAATTTACAACCAATAGTAATGGATATTCTGGAAAAACATTTTAAAGCACACAGTAATAGGAATTCTGAAAATAATTTACAGCATACAGCAATGTAAACACTGCCAGTATACATATGTAAAGCTATACACAGTAAACTATTCACCTATATAGAGGTGACAAAACATACATAATATTAATATAATGTATGGGTATGGTATTTCACAATATATTCAAAAGGAGTTCTAGGTTGTTGTTAAAGAAAAACTTGCAATAGAGTTTCATGCAAATGTGAGTGACAGGATGATATCGCAGAACAGAGTAAACAAGTGAGGTAGAACAAAGGCATAACCATATTTTGAGAAAGTGAGTGAGTAGGTACTTCATCGCATAGAATAATTCTTAATTTGCTTGACAGAAAGAGGAGTCAGGTTCCAGAATTTGGCCACAATATGGAAGTAGCGAGCATCTCCATGAGAGTTATGAGACTGGTGCTAATAGGCAGGGAATTTGCCTTGGGAGTGCATCTCTCTCTGTTGGGGGGAGTACTAGTTGAGTTGTACTAAGTCTGTGAATTATGAGTGCTGGTGGAAAATAATGTGGAGAGATTTCAGTCTGGCATATTTGAGGTAATTGGAAAACTCCACCCAAGCCAGTGTTTTCACTGCAGTACAATGGCATGCCTACTGGGGTGGCCAATAGTAATGACAAATTTCACTATTTTGTAATAGGATTGCTCCACTATGCGTAGCTGAGAGTTGTATAGATTGGTGATTACTGCAGCTGCATAAAGTAGACTGAGAAGCAGGTAGGCAGTGGCAGCTGATTTTATAGCATGTTCAGTGAGGAAATGTTAGCCTTTGTAGAGGACTCATAGTTTTTGATATGTTTGTTAATGTTGTTCGTGATATGCAAATTAAACAGAAGATTATTATTAATGGTGATACTAGGTAACTTGGTATTTGACACTATGTCTAGTGTTATATTCTCTGAGGATAGTATAACACAATTAAATGAATCAGGAGATGAGGTTCTGAACAGGAAGAGATTAACCTTAGTCTTTTTATTGTTCAGTATTAGTTTAGATTGTTGCAGGAAAAGCTCAATGGAAGAGTGTGAAAACTAAGTAACTGAAGCTCATTTAAGGAATAGGCTTAGCAAATGAGACTCATTGGCATATTAAACGATGGTACAGGGGCTTTGTGCAGTATGTAAGTTATTAATGAATATATTGAATAAAAAAGGTCCAAGTATAGATCCCTGAGGAGCACCTATGTTCTCAGGCATAAAGGATAAGTATTTAGCTTGCAATTTGTTGCATTGGCTTCTATCACCAAGGTAGCTTTAAAACGGCTGAGTTGTGTCATCAGATACACTGAGTTCTTTGCAGGTTTGGAGCAGTTGGGCATGGGGGATGTGTCAAACTATTTGTAAATGTCTAGAAAGGTTGCTGACACTAGTTGTTTTTTGTCATGATGTCAGTTAGTAGTGTTAAGAAAGGAAAGTAAAGCAGTTGCATTGTGGTATGGTCAGACACCATACTGCATAGTGGCCTGATGGTTATTTTAAAGTAGGTACTAGAGCAACTAACAGCAGACACATTGTTTCAGTATTTTTGATAGCAGAGGAAGAATAGCCATAGGTCTGTAATTATTTAATTGCATGGGTCAATTGAGTTGATTCCTTTGTGTAGGGGTAGAATAAAAAGTCTGTTTCCATTTTCTAGGAAGACTGGATGGACTAGTGCCTCTGCTCATAGCTTGATGTATTCTGCAGGAATATTGGCTGCTGTTATTGTAGTCAGCTTTAATATCTTCAACAGTTTTTTTTTTCATTCTTGTTGAAGGGACTGGGTTAAGGGTGAATAGAGAAGGTATGACAGGTTGTAAGCTTAATTGGATTATAGTGGTGTTGGCAGATAAGTTGTTGGCTAGTGATGAAGCTGCATTAATGGAGTGGGAATTAAAAGGGGCTGTTGCTTTTGTGTCACTGTCCTATGGAATTTGGTTGAGCTGGGAAGGTTTTCCTGGTTTTAGGATTTTGTTAATAGATGCCCATAAAATGTTGGAGTTATTTGTTTTTTATTTATTTTGTACATTAAAGTGGTATTCTTTTTCTTGTTTACTAGGGTTTTGATGTTATTACAATAGATTCCTGTAGTTTTGATAATTGATGGCAGGGGCTTTATTGGTCTGCCACTGTTTCAAAGTTATATATCTCATTTCTTTTCATTAGATGCTTTATTGACATAATAAGCCAAGGGGCTGAATACAACTTTATTATTTTTCTTCTAAATAGGGTTTATACATTCTGTATGGTTAAGAAGATATTGTTAAAAGTTTCAAATGCCTTGTCTAATGACAAATACTTTAGTAGGTGGCAGTTATATCACTGTAGGAAAGAAAATTTTAGGATTAAAATTTGTTAAATTACAGCAGTAAGAAGAATAGGGGAAGTACTGCATTGCATAATGGCATATGTGGGGTGATGATCACTTAGGGTATCAGAGAGGGTATTTGCTGCATGTTTTTTTTTTCTGGATTAGAGGCAAAAATCTAGCCTGTAGTCTGGAGGTACAAGTGAGGTGGCATGTATCCAGTTGATATTCAGGTTATTAAGTATGATAGTTTCATGGGAAATGTTTTTTGAAAGAAAGGATAAGAGTATGTTGATTATTTTTGGAGGAAATGTATATGGATATGATAAATATTGCCTTTTTATGTTAATTAGAAGGAGGCCAAATAGAAGTTCAGTGTTGTCTCATATAGGCATGGGAGGAGTTCTACTGTACTTTGGTACATGATGATTACACCTCCAGCTCTTTTATTTTTGCTGTCAAGGCTTAGGATATTGTACTCGTGGTAGAATGTCCTCATTTTAATTCATGGTTTTAGTTAGATTTGATCTCCTACTCATGTGTAGAGTTTGGTTACTTTACTACAAAGATTTTGTATATTTAGGCTAATAAGTTTTATGCCTGGTGTTGTATTTTGGACTTTGTTTGGATTTATTTTGTCAACTATATTTGTTTCTGGACTGTGAGTGATGGGTAATGTGCTTTTGTGACACTACCAGTCCAGCTATCTGGAATTTTGTAAATGATCATATGTCATTTGTGAATATTAATATGATTCATATGCTTGTCTTACAAATGTAAGAGAACTGTATGTTATTCACTGAGCTTCACAAATGTAACCACAGTGTACCCTACTGTAAAAGGACAGAAATGTATATAAACTATACATATGTGCAAATGTATGTTTTAATTGTAGAAGCTGGAACATACAGAGTTAACTTGCAAAACTTCAAGAAAATAAGTTGGAATCAAAATGTTTTACAATTGTGTTATCTCCCAGTTTCAATGCAGCAAGTAAACACAATGTCTAGAGCTAGAAGTTTTTCTATTGTCTTGAAAGTAAAAGAAAGAGATACTGTTTGTCCCTTTGTTACTACCTATCAGGATAACAGTAGAATTATGATGGACATCTTAAAAAAGAACTGGAACATTATTGCTATGGAAGAAAGTTTATCCAAAAAATTAGGGACCAGTCCAGATATAGTATACAGGAGAGGTCCAAATTTTAAAAACATTGTGGAAAGACAACAAGTTGGCAAAAACAATGGCAGAATGTTTCCTTGTGGCATGTGCAGTCAATGTGGATACTTATTCAGTGGGTCTTATTTGAAAATAGGCAATAAACATATCTCAGTTCAGGGTAGATACAGTTGTTACACTCAAGGGGTAGTGTATATCGCCCGATGTACAAAATGTCCATCATTTTATGTTGACAAGACAGAGCGTAGGCTATCCCAAAGAACATATGAGTATATGTATGATATATCCCACAATAAGCATACAAATGCGTTATTTAAACATACCTGCACACATCCCACACATAACAATTTCAAATTTTCAGTTGTCTACCAGGTTGAAAAAGATCCATGAGGGGGACCATGGAAATTATTATTAGAAAATAAAGAAACCTGGTGGCAAATTTATTTAAATGCCAGTAGTCCCCCAGGATTAAACCAGACTATTTCTATCAGCAGTTTTTTTTTTAAATGAAGGCATATGATAGATAATATAAGTTTGTTTATGCATTCATTTATTTTCATATTTGTTCTTGATATGTATTTGATTCTGATATTTTTACATTTGGTGAAGTAAATGTTATTTGTATATATATATATATATATATATATATATATATATATATATATATATATATATATATACACATGTATTTTTATTTTTTTTTTAAATCAGCTGCTAACAATTTCATTGGTTGTACTTGTGATGTCATGTATTTTTATACTATATATTCAGTTACATTTTTATATGGAGGTTATCTGAAGAAGTTTGGTGACTCTACTAAATGAAAGCACTAATAAATTGTTCTTTATTTATAACCTAGTGCCTTTTATTGTTTTTACTGCTAGCTGTACTTCTGCTACTAGTATTTGCTGTGGTTTGTTTATGTTATTGGTATGGCTTCGGTCAGTTCAAATGAAGGTACGGGAGCTGTTTCTCTGATGGAATTTCAACAGCTCCATGACTCCGTGAACAATTTAACCTATTAGTGCAACAGCTGGTTACAAAATCGAGTGAGCCTATTTTGGCTGCTTCCAGCAGCCGAGACTATATGACTACACCGGAGATCCTTAACAGGGAAGCTGGCAGCTCCTTTCCACAACCAGGGAAGGTGTATCACAAAGAGAAGGTAGACCTGATGAACATTCAAGTTCCGTAGCTTTTTTGTTGGATTCCTGGCTACAGAGGAATGCACCATCTGGTGTTGTGGCTACGGGTAATGACACTTTTTTTGACAAACTGTTAAGAGGATTTCAAATACAAATTAACTCATTTTTGTAAATTACAACAAGAAAATAAATATTTCAAGGAATGTTTAAAACTTCAACAAGTGTCCAAAGGGCTCCGGTCATGGAAATTCCCGACCGGACTGGTACAACACTGCTTGTTACATCAAGATCTCTTTGCCATGTTTGACAGACATGGCTGTGAGTTAATGGAGTTATTAATTAAACACAATTCTGTAACTATGGACAAAGTATATGTCGAAATTAAAGAACTCGACGGAAAGATTAACAGCAATGCTTTGTTTTCTAATTACAAATGTCAATATGACTTAATTTTTAAGGACATTGACACATTGTGTAACTCTATTTTGAGTAGAAAAACCAAAAATTGGGCCGAGATAAAACAGCTTATGCACAAGGCAAAGCTTATCCCTTGCCTCCGTTCAGGCAAGTGAACAGTACATCTAGTTACCGGCCTCAACAACATATGGATGATACTGGTGAAGATTCAGATGGTGAGGTGGTCCCTTTAGGTCAACCAGAGGTGCGGAGGTCAGAGAGACTGTGGAGCCGAAGACAGCAGAACCAGGGGCCATACCCACAGACAAACCACTGGAATCGGAACCAGCAGAGGAGCAGCAACTGGAACAACAGATACTAGAGGTGACTGTTAATACTGGCTGTAATATTATAGAAAATACTATGCATGACTTTAAAATATATAATTACAGTCCAGTACCCATGTATGAAAAATGTACAAATTTGTTTAATAAGGGATCTACTTTCGTCCCTAGCAAGCTGGTTGATTTAGTTAAGTCAATTTTAGACTTTAAAATGTATGTCCGAAACCTAAATTTAAAAGTTTTGTTTTTTTAATGAAAATTCAGCTGTTAACAACAATGTGACAATGGATATGCCTCCAAGAATTCCCAGTGCTTTTAATCCAGACTTAAATCCTTTATTAAAGATGTTTGAAACTGTGAACTTGATTTCAGGCATTATTTTTCACAGTTTAATGGTGGAGAAAATATGTCAGGTGCAGACAAAGATTTATTTGAACACCTTAAATCATTTAGTGATCTTAGATTCATGTGTCCTGATAAAGGTGGAGGCATGGTGATCATGCAATATGATGATTATGTTCAAAGAATGTTTCAAATGCTATATAGTGGTACTTATGATGAAATATCAATTAATGAAGTAAATCTGGGTTATAAAAGGATAGACTGGGAATTGGCTGATATGTTAACCCAAGATCAGATTGCTACATCATTACATTGATGATCTTATATTTATCTGTAAGGGAGGACAAGATTATATATATACATTTATAGATGAAATACAGAAAAATAATGTTGGGGTGAAATTTGATGGTTTACAAAGAGGGACAGAGGTACATTATTTGGATGTGGTTTTGAAGGGTGAAGTTGGTTCTTATATTACTACTAGTATACATAGAAAATTCCAAGAAGCTAATGGTATTTTACATGGTGATAGCTACCATCCTCCCCATACTATTAAATCTCTGCCTTACACGGAATTTATTAGAGTAAGGAGACTATGTAATAATTTAGGTAATAGGAAAAAAGAATTGTATGAAAGTTTTAATAGATTTTATGAAAGGGGTTATCCTATAGTGGACTTATATGATAGTCTAAATAGAGTATTAAATAATAATAAAATTATGTATAATTATAGAATTAGTAAAAATAAGAGTAAAAATGAAGATGGTGAAAGTATTTATTTTACAACTACTTATTCCACATTATCTGATTATATTCTGGAAGAAGTTAAATATAGTTGGAAAGAAGTTAAAAGAGAAGTTAATTTTTTAGAACGTAAAAAATTGTGTTTTTCTTTTAGAAGGGGTAGGAGTATAAAAGATTTTATAGTTCATAGTAGATTTAATATGCCAGATGTCTTGCTTGTGAAATCAATTGATGTTAAGGGCACAGTAGCCTGAGGTAAATGTAGTATTTGTAAATATATAAGTAAAAAATTTAAATATATTAATGGGATTAGTTTTCAAACTAATGGGTGCTTTAATTGTAAAACTGAAAAGGTTATATATGGACTCAAATGCCCTTGTAATAAATTTTATGTTGGTGAGACTAAAAGACAATTTGTTTGCAGAATAAAGGAGCATATTATGGATATTAAAAATAATAAACAGACTAGCCCTATAGCTATACATTTTAATAGGTATCATAATGGTAGCCCGGAGGGGCTACTAGTTACAGTGTAAGATAGTATTGGGGATTATAAGTTTATGAATGAGCAGCAAGTAAAATATACTTTGAGGAAAAAGGAAGCATTTCTGATTTTGAAATTTAATACTATGAGTCCTATAGGGCTCAATCAGGAATGTGTGTTTAAAAGTTTTGTATGAATGTGTATGCCTTTAAGGCTTTTATTGTTGATTATTTTATTTAATTGATTAATTGAATTATTGTTAATGTTATAATGTATAAATAGACTAGGGTTTTCTAGTCTGATATACTCTGTTAAAGGCAATTGGCCGAGGCGCTAGAGAAGACTTACGTTTGTTGGATTTCCATTAAATTCTTTTTCTTACCTTTTTTGCTGATCTTCAGTTTGTGGTTTTGCTATGATAGTATACAAGATACCGATGACCCAACTACTAACAGAAACTTGGATGGGCTATTAATAGAAAAATAGATACTTTTTGTCCCTTTGTTACTACCTGTCTGGATAACAGTAGAATTATGATGGACATCTTAAAAAAGAACTGGAACATTATTGCTATGGAAGAAAGTTTATCCAAAAAATTAGGGACCAGTCCTGATATAGTATACAGGAGAGGTCCAAATTTTAAAAACATTTTGGAAAGACAACAAGTTGGTAAAAACAAAGGCAAAATGTTTCCTTGTGGCATGTGTAGTCAATGCGGATACATATTCAGTGGGTCTTATTTGAAAATAGGCAGTAAACATATCTCAGTTCAGGGTAGATACAATTGTTACACTCAAGGGGTAGTGTATATCACCTGTTGTACAAAATGTCCATCATTTTATGTTGGCAAGACAGAGCGTAGGCTATCCCAAAGAATATATGAGCATATGTATGATATATCCCACAATAAGGATACAAATGTGTTATTTAAACATACCTGCACACATCCCACACATAACAATTTCAAAATTTCAGTTATCTACCAGGTTGAAAAAGATCCATGAGGGGGACCATGGAAATTATTATTAGAAAATAAAGAAATCTGGTGGCAAATTTATTTAAATGCCAGTAGTCCCCAGGATTAAACCAGACTATTTATATCAACAGTTTTTTTTAAAAAATGAAGGCATATGATAGATAATATGAGTTTGTTTATGCATTCATTTATTTTCATATTTGTTGTTGATATGTATTTGATTCTGCTATTTTTAAATTTGGTGAAGTAAATGTTATTTGTATATATATATATATATATATATATATATATATATATATATATATATATATATATATACATGTATTTTTAAAAATGTTTTTTAAATCAGCTGCTAACAATTTCATTGGTTGTACTTGTGATGTGATGTATTTTTATACTATATATATTCAGTTACATTTTTATAGGGAGGTTATCTGAAGAAGTTTGGTGACTGTACTAAACGAAAGTGCTAATAAATTGTTCTTCATTTATAGCCTAGTGCCTTTTATTTTTTTTACTGCTAGCTGTTCTTCTGCTACTAGTTTTTGCTGTGGTTTGTTTATGTTATATGTTTAAAATGTAAAATGTTTTTTAGCTTCCTAGCAGCTGCGCATCTAAGAGATATTTACTTCTCACACAGCGATGATAAAATAATGTTGGTATCTGTTAGCCTGGGTACTGAAGGCAGGTGACAAAGAGTGATGTCAACCAAGTTGACCCAGCAGTAATATTTGATAGTAATTTAAGAACTCTCTCAGAGAAAGACTGTGCATTTTATATCTTGTCTTGGACCTAGAAACATCCATTTGTCATCATCTGCATTTGCTTTGCTGATAGTAAGTAACTAGGGAAAGTAATATCTTTAAGGATAGATAGGAATATAGTAAATATTAGTTTAGATGTTTTCTGTATCCATTTGAGATTGTCCTGCAATTTTGTTTTAAAATATTTCCTGTGATTCTGAACTCTGCAGTTACTGTGTTGTTTGAGTATTGTCTTCTTCTTTTATTATTTATTATTAAATATATTTAAACCTATATTTGTGGCTGATATTTTTGAGACATATTTAAGTTCTTAGAGTACTTGCATATGTATTTGGTACACTGTGCAGGCCAATCCTAAATAGCCTTGGTCTTGGTCACACTTACCATTTGGATAATAGTAACATTCCTAAATAGCCTTGGTCTTGGTCACACTTACCATTTGGATAATAGTAACATTATACAGTGGGATTTGTCACCCTTTGTAAGGGCCATTATAGTAGCTGATAAGTAGGGGTTGGTGGCAGTGTTAACTGCCTTATAGTCTGCACAGAAGGGGGCCATAGCTAGTAAACCTGTGACAGCCTTCCCCCGGTGTGTGTGTGTGTGTGTGTGTGTGTGTGTGTGTGTGTGTGTGTGTGTGTGTGCGCGTGTGTGTGTGTGTGTGTGTGTGTGTGTGTGTGTGTGCGTGTGTGTGTGAGTGTGTGTCCATCTGTCTGTCTTTGTATATAAATCAAATCTCAAAGTGTGTGTGTCAGCTACTTGGGCAGGGACACAAAGCATTAGTTGGACAGAAAGAGTGCTGAAGGTCTTGGTTTGACCCCTCAGCTGAGATCTTAACCCTATAGCTGTGCCAGTGGGGAGTCTTATTGGAGATCTGGAGAAAGAAGGAGAATCCAGCCCCAGACTGACTGTGATCTCTGTGTCCTCTTCAGGGAAGTTGTACTTTACTCTGTGTGTACTTGTCATCCTCCCATTGTGTATGTCTCTCATTGTTGCCAGTGGTGAGGTTTGAGGCTCCTTGATTACTGGGCCAGTGCAGAGGCATCACATATTAATTGTTTGGCAGTGGTGGGATATTCACTTCACATATTAATTGGTTAGCAGTGGTGAGTTAGCCACATCACATATTAATTGGCTTTTAGTGGTGTGGATATTGAATTCCTGTAGCCTGTGTACAGTGGTCACTGAAGGTGTTTATACTCTCAATCAGCCATGCAGTGAACATTCAGAGTTCATATCATAATTGTTTTATTTTTTTTTTTTGTTAGCTTAGTTAGGTAGAGCAGGCAAGCATGTCAGCAGATGAGTATGGCAAGCTGACAAGGAGCCAGTTGGTTGAAAAGTGCCAGGCTAAAGGACTGCTGCATGACAACCTGACTAAAGCAGACATGATTGCAGCTTTAGTCGATGCTGCATCGCACAATAGCAACCAGGAGGACAATCAGACTAGCCATGGAGATGTACAACTTTCAGAAAATGGACAGCTCAACCTTTCCATAAAGGACTTAAAAATTTGTCTGGAGTTAAAGAGACTTGAGCTAGAGGCCAAGCATTTGGAAACAGAAGCAGCAGAGAAACTGAGAGGACTTGAGTCTGAGGAAAATGAGAAACTGTGACAGCTAGAGGCTGAAGAGAAGGAGAGTCAGAGGTAACATAAAAAGGAGATACTGACTCTTCGCCAGAGTCATGGAGTTAATGGGGAAGGGAGCAACAGAACCCCAGAAGCAACAAAGGTCAATACATTTCTTCCACAATTTACAGAGGGGGATAATTTTGATAGTTTCATTCATATGTTTGAGAGGGTATGTAAACAGTATAATGTTGATGAAGAGCTCTGGGTACTTTTCCGGACCCTCCCTTACTCCATGGTAAAGCTGTAACTGCAATTTATAAACTGTCTGATACTGATTGTTTAAATTATAATACCATCAAAATATGTTTGTCAGAATGCTTTAAGTTAACACCTGAAGCTTATAGAAAAAGTTTTGTGAGCATAGATGCAAGGCAGATGAAAGTGTGTGTGAATATATTGCTGAGCTAAGCACTTATTTTCATAGGTGGGTGAGTGGGTGTCATGTCTCCACTTTTGAAGGGCTGGCAGACCTTTTGGTGAGGGAACAAGTCCTTAGCACATTGCCTGAGGAGCCCTTAGCACATTGCCTGAGGACATGGGAATCTGGTTGGCTGATAGTCGATGCAATACTGCAGATGAGTTGTTGAAGAAGGGAAACCTATACCTAGCAAGCAGGGCATCACTGCACAGGAAAGGGACACCCAGTGCTACTCATGGGTCTAAGGGAACCCATGGTGAATAGCCCAGACTGCCCCAACAGAGTCTGCCAGTAGCAGGGGAAGGTACTAGTCCAGGTACATGTCCGGGACCAAGGGTTAAATGTTTTAAATGCAACCAGTGGGGCCATGTAGCATATAGATGTCCAAGGAGGCAAGGTGAGGAACAAAAAGTGGGAGAGCCAATAAGTGGGAATGACAAAATGCCAGCGGTAAGTTGTCTCGAGACAACAAGGGTACCAAACTACCACAAGAAGTTATATCCTATCTTAGTGGATGGGAAAGAGGCCATGACTAAGAGAGACACAGCCTCTGACCTAACCATTGTGAAGCCTGCAATGGTTACAGAGGAGCACTACTTGCTTGGGTAGTCTACTCCAGTCAGAGCTTCAGGAGGGACCCCATTCCAAATACCTTTGGCTAGGGTTAACCTTGACTGGGATGGTAGAAAAGGAAGCAAGCAAGTAGGTGTGTCTGAGGATATCCCTGAAGATGTCCTGATAGAGAATTATTCTGATAATGCTGTACCCTGTGTGCTTGCAGTTACATGCAGTCAGGCATGGAGACAACCATGTGGGTCTAGTAGCCTGGTGGAGACCCAGACAGACTGCACACTTATAGCCTGAACTGGTGAGGTGGTTACTTCAGGGAGTGAGCTACGCTGTAGCAGTGAAACTGAATGTGAGCCACAGCTGCTTGTGAGTACTGATGTTTCCTTGGACAGAGTGACTGCAAGGGCAGAGGTGAGTGGCAGTACCCAGGCTGACAGTGAGGCACCTCTGTCAGAGGATAAGAGACTTCCTGTGGAAGGGGAGCAGGGAAGAGTTACAAAGAGTGAGTTGAGACAGGCTCAGCTGTCAGACCCTACATTACAAGGCCTGAGGGAGGTAGCTAGTGAGGCACCTGATTCTCAAGGGAAGGGGAAATCTGTATACTGGGACACAGGGTTACTGTATAGAGAGTGGACCCCTGAGGGAGGGCTAGAGGGTGAGAGAATACAGCAGTTGGTAGTGGCCAGAGCCTACCATCTGGCACTTCTAACCATAGCCCATGATATTCCCTTTGCAGATCATATGGACATAAAACGTACAAAGAGATATATTGTGCAGAACTTCTATTGGCCTGGGATTTCCAGAGATGTAACAGGGTACTGCAAGACCTGTGAGCAGTACCAAAAGGTAGGCAAGGCAGGAGACAAGGTGAAAGCTATTGTGATGCCTTTGCCTGTGATTGTGGAGCCATTTCAGATGGTAGCTATGGATACTGTGGGGCCTCTGAGAACCGCAAGTTCCACAGGGAAAAAGTATATCCTAGTGGTAGTAGATTATGCTATCAGATACTCTGAAGCAGTGACTTTGTCCTCCATTGAGGCAGAAAATGTGGCAAATGCTTTGTTAGAGATTTTCAGCAGGGTAGGTTTCCCAAAAGAAATACTGACTGACAGAGGTGCCAATTTCATGTCAGACCTGCTGGCCTGTCTGTGGAAGTAGGTGAAGCATTAAAGACCATCCCCTACCATCCCCAGACTAATGATCTTGTTGAGAGATTAAACTCTACACTCAAAATGATACTATGGTCATTTGCAGACCAGTTTAAGAAGGACTGGGACAAATATCTGCCCCATCTGTTGTTTGCTTACAGAGAGGTGCCCCAGGAATCCAACCCTTTGAGTTGCTGTATGGCCATAGGGTGAGGGGACCTCTAGATTTGATTTGAGATGAGTGGGAGGGTGAGCGTGAATCCCACAAGGAGTCTGTTGTGGCATATGTCCTAAACCTCAGGACAAGGCTCAGGGAACTCATGGGCTTGGCCCAGGAGAACGAGGCAGAAGCCCAACAGCAGAAAAAGGTCTGGTATAACAGGAATGCTCGAGCTAGAGAGTATGCTGTAGGGCAGGAGGTAATGGTTCTCATTCCTATCAGACACAACAAGCTGCAGGCAGCCTGGGAGAGACCCTACAAGGTGGTAAGGAAGGTGATGTTACCTAAATGGTAGAGCTGCTAGGCAGGAGGCAGGGGCACAAATTGTACCATGTTAACACAATGAAACCTTACCATGATAGGGAGGTCCTTATTCTGAGTATTTGCAGTGGATTACAGGAGGAGTCTGAGGGGGATCTGGTGACTGATCTCCTTAGTGAGGCTCAGACTGACACCTCAGTGGAATGGGTAGCAGTGTCCCAGCAGCTATCTCCCACTCAGGTTTGAGAAATCCAAGCAGTGTTACAGGAGTTTTGGCACATGTTCACTGAGAAACCACCATGTGGATACAGGACCCCAAAGACCTATTAAGCAGGCCCTTTATAGGGTTCCTGAGAGAGTCAAACAGACACTGAGGGAGGAGATACAGGAAATATTGTAACTAGGGGTAATTCAGGATTACAGCTGTCCCTTGGCATCCCCAGTGATGCTAGTACCAAAGAACGATGGCAGCACCAGGTTCTGTGTGGACTACAGGAAATGAAATAGTCACACAGAGCCAGATGCTTATCCCATGCCTAGGATAGCTGGGTGGGGCTAAGTATCTTACCACTATTGATCTTACTAAAAGTTACTGGCAGGTGCCATTGACTCCCAGTGCTAGAGAGAGGTCAGCCTTTGTGACTCCTTTTGGCTTGTATGAGTTCACAAAGATGTCCTTTGGGATGAAAAATGCCCCTTTCCAGAGGTTGGTAGATCATATCCTAGCAGAAGCAGGATATTTTACCCTTGCTTACCTAGATAATATTGCCATCTACAGCCATGCCTTGCAGGAGCACCTTCAGCATGTCAGGGATGTGCTGGACAAACTACAGAGGGCAGGGTTGATCATTAACCCCAGAAAATGTCAGGTGAGTATGGCAGAGGTCTCCTACCTGGGACATAGAGTGGAGAGTGGTAAGACCAGCCAAAACCCACCAAAGTGGAAGTCATTCAGGCATGGCCTCCCCATTACCAAAAAGCAGGTAAGGGCATTCTTAATGACAGAAGGGTGCTACATAAAGTTCGTCCCCAGTTATAGTACCATAGCTGCAGCCCTCACAGACCTGACAAGGAAAAACAGGCCAGATAAGGTAGTGTGTACCCCAACATGTGAGCAGGCATTCCAGAAGCTTAAAGGAGCTTTGGGAGGACCCCCTATGTTATCCAGTTCAGATTACAGCAAATAATTTGTTGTGCAGGTGGATGCTTCAAACCATGGGGTGGGGGCTGTACCTAAGCAGGTTTTTTAAGAGGGAGAAGAGCACCCAGTGGTATATCTCAGTCGTAGGCTCCAACCCTGGGAGGAATGCTATGCAGCTGTAGAAAAGAAATGCCTAGCCATACTGTGGGCACTGCAGAAACTTCAGCCTTATCTGTATGGAAGGAAATTCATGGTAGTTACAGACCACAATCCCTTAACATGGCTAAATCGAGCCAGCCAGCAAAATGCCAAGTTACTAAGGTGAAGCCTAGGATTGCAAGCATATGATATGACAGTGCAGCACTGCATTGGGGTTAGCAATGACAATGCAGATGGGATCTCAAGACAGGGAATGGGGTAAGGTATTTCCAGATAAGCTCAATCCTCTCAAGCAATGTTTCTTAAGGAGCACTTGAAAAACTAGCTTGAGTTTTCAGGGTGGAGAGAAATGTGACACTACCAGCCCAGCTATCTGGAATTTTGTAATCATATGTCATTTGTGAATATTAATATGATTTGTATGCTTGTCTTACAAATATATCAGAACTGTATGTTGTGTACTGAGATTCAGGAATGTAACCACAGTGTACCCTACTGGAAAAGAACAGAAATGTATATAAACTATATACCTGTGCAAATGTATGTTTTAATAGTAGAAGCTGGAACATACAGAGTTAACTTGCAAAACTTCAAGAAAATAAGTTAGAATCAAAATGTTTTATGATTGTGTTATCTCTCAATTTCAATGCAGCAAGCAGACAAAATGTCTAGAGATAGAAGTTTTTCTATTGTCTTGCTTCCTAGCCAGTTGCCAGTGGTGAGGATTGAGGCTCCTTGATTACTGGGCCAGTGCAGGGGCATTATAGCTTTGAGGGAGGTTGAGACCAGGACTGGAATGTATCCCCAGAACATTGTAATTTGGTAAGGATTATATAGTTCATGAAGAATCAGTTATTAGGGTTTCAATGAAGTAGGAATGAGTATAAGCACCAGTGTTTGGATTTGCAGGATTGACATCTGATATTGGTTGGGAATTATAAACTTTAGCCATACTGTAAAGTGAATGATGGTTGGTGATGGGGTGCAAGGGTTGTGGTGGGATCAGAGTTTAGAGGATGGTAATTGTAGGAAGTAGCATATGCAAGGAGAAAAAGAAACAGGGTGACCATTGGTACAGGTAGCATTCTGCAGTATAGAATGCTGGAAGATTTGGAGAGAGTTTTTGATAAAAGTGGATTCAGATGAACGGAAGGTATAGTAAAAGTACTCGGTGTCAGCAAGGAAGTTAGTGCTTTGAAGTAGTAAAGCAGAATAGCTTCCAAGATGCAGGTGGAAGTGATATAAATAATGTATAGTGCATTACGGCTGCATTGAGAGTTAGTACTAATGCTGAAAATGTTTAAAGTAACAATTATGGGGAGCAGTACTTCAGGAGCAAACGAGTAACTTTGGGAGTGTGAATTTAGTAAAGTGCATGCTGCGAGACAGTTAGGAAGAGGAGGTTTTGTGTGAGAATTAGCTAAATGTATCAATTTGGTTGATTAATATAAATACAGGCTAGGTGATGATAGGAAGACTCAGAGGTACTGAGCTCATTATATGCAGCTCTGTGATAGGATGTTGGACTGAGATCGGTGTAACTCAATTTGCAGTGTTACCACAGAGTGTGTTATAAAGTTAGAGGAAGCAAGCTAGTGCTACTAGCTAGTGGCAAGAAATTCCCATACACTGAAGTTAATATAACAACGCCTTTGTGAATACGGTAATTCCCATCTGGAAACTGAAGATGATTGGCTAAGTATACATGCCTAGTAAAGAATGTAGACTATCATCAGACAATTACAAAGGCAATGTTCAGAGGGTATCAACTACAAATGTCATAACATAAAATGTCAACACATTGTGTGCTTATTCCAATGATAATTTTCAAATTAATGATCAGTGACTGAATAAAAGGTTGCTATAATTTAAATGTATTAATAGTGCTTCTACTATTCCTCAGGAAGGAATTATCAACCATTACTCTTATTACCAGTAACACACAAATGCATATTTCTACTCACAACAAACTCTATCAGCACACATGCTTAGTACCTATCGTCATTTGCTTATTCAGCATAGTCAAGCAATGGAAACTAATAAAAATATTTATAGCTATAGTTATATCTATCTATACAATATATATATATATATATAGTACTTGTACAGGATAATCATGCAATCAATGATAAATAATTTATATATATATATATATATATATATATATATATATATATATATATATGTATGTATATATATATATATATATATATATATATATATATATATATATATTATTTATATATATATATATATATATATATATATATATATATGGATGCCGCGGTGGTACGACGGTAGCATTGTTACCTCACAGCAAGAGGTTCTCCAGTTCGATTCTTGGCTGGGCTTGGGAGTGCCTTCTGTGTGGAGTCTGCATGTCCTCCCCGCGGTTGGGTAGTGTTCAAAAGACATGTGTGCGTAAATGGGCATGCCTTCGTTGAAGGTTGGGCATCGAGCTGGCACCTTGGCGTTTCGTAAAAATCTACTGCCAATCATTAGCGGACCAGAGTTCCGCTGTGGTGATCCCTTACCAGGAAAAGCCGAAAGATAAACAACAACATGTGTATATATATATATATATATATATATATATATATATATATATATATATATATATATCTTATACAGTGTAGTCATGCAGTTGAAAGTAATAAACAATGCTGGCCTTTAATTTTCACTCTCTCTCTCTCTCTCTCTCTCTATATATATATATATATATATATATAAAATTAAAGGGGACCATTGACAATGGTCTCAAAATAAATCTGAAAAAATATTAATTTTGATAAACAAGACATATTCACATACTATATAGGTAACAAACTCCTTAAATCAGACACTGCCATAAGGAACCTTGGTATTCTTGCCCTTCTATCTGGCTCATCTAATTTCCATAGGCATCTCCTTTAGAGTCAAAGAACTCTTACATCCCCTTTACGTGGACCTCATTAGACCTGTTATTGAATATAATGCCTGTTTTGGCAAATGTTTGTTTAAATATATCACTTAAACTGAGACCTCAGAAGTTAATAACTGAAAATATCAGTGTCCTCAAAAATTTTAGTTATCGGGACAGACTGTTAATCTGCTCTCTGTACTCAGCTTCATACAGAGTCCTCCATGGGTTCTGTGTCGAGCCATAAAAGATCTGATCCTCTTTGACCTCCTGTTCCTTCACAGAGCAAACGGTTCCTCAAATACTCAATTAAAGTAACTAAATCTTCCTCAGCAGATAAATAAGAGAGATTGGCATTATATATTTTTATCCTAGCATAACCCCCACCTCTGAAACAAATGACTACTACAAGTCAAGCAGAGTAGCACCCTTGCCATCTTCAAGCTAAACTTAGATAATTGGATATGCAGCCTCAAATTATCCTTTGATCTATCTTATGTTGCCCCCCCCCCCCCCATGAGGTTATAAGACATTTTGAAGATGGGTTATTTATCGGGTAGCCATTTAATGGTGCAAAAACTAATGCATTAGTGCTTACCTGGGACTGTATAAACTTATAAAATTAATTTTTAAACTATATATGTTATTTCATGATAAGTGGCAAAGTATAACTTTTAGCAACAATACTTGTATAGCACATGAACTGTATGACTAACAGCAAAAGTGTTTTACAAAGTGCATTATCAAGAGATAAAACAAAGTGCATTATCAGAAGATAAAACAAACTGCATTATCAGAAGATAAAACAATCTTACATAAATCACATGCAATTAGGAATTTTATCAACCATTTAATTAAGATATTCCATGGAGACATACAAAAAGAAAATACAAAACAAGTATGACCTAAATCCAAATGCAGGGACTTGTGAAGGGAATTACTGCCTATTGTAATAAAATACTGAAATTTTAAAAAAGATGGATAAATACTTGGCCATTAGCTTTATAGTGTATATGTAGTGAGTACAATAAGGCACTGAGAGTGACAGATGGAGGGATTAGAGAAAATTTCTGTTTTGTGCCATTCCATAGTTAGTACAGCAAGTAATTTCTGACAAAGGTCAAAATGTTGTTTGAATTTAGCACACATCTGACACCATTCAGCTAAGAATAGCATCAGCAGACAGGGATGACCAAAAGACTAGGTACTGGATGTCAGAAACCTGTGTGTGGTTTTTAAACAGAATCCATCAGAAGAGAGGAGTAGTGTGTAGAGTAATACAGTTACAGCTGTTGATAAGATTTGCATTATTTGAACCTCAATACTGGACTAGCCAATTACCCCCAGCACCCCCCCTCCCCCCCAGCACCAGCGCCACCAGCAATAATAGCAACTAACCTACCAGGCATTATTTCTTTATTTACTGATTCAGGCCATCAACACCTGCATGCTTAACCATGGTGCAATTATAATGGGTGAATTCAGTATGCATTGTGAGCTATAACAAATAAACAGACATACTGCTATACACTTTAGTTTCCTGCACAAAGGTTCCATGTACCAGATTCTGCCAATTTCCCATTATCTTCAGGTCACTTTAATGTAAGAAACTGTTCCACAGGCCCACAGAGCTACCTACATCATTTCCCCCATGTTACATCTCAGCCTGACTGTGACACGGCATTACTATAACTTATTATTCTGCTTCATTTACAAAGTAAATGCTACTGCTGCAGAACCTAAAGGATAAAGGGTGAATAAACAGTACTGATACAGAACCTAATGAGTAAAGGGCTAATGAACACTAGTGCTGCAGAACCTAAAGGGTAAAGGGCCAATAAACACGACTAGTACAGAAACTAAAGGGGAAAGGGCAAATAAACACTACTGTTATAGAACCTAAAGCATAAAACAACAATAAACACAGCTGCTACAGAACCTAAAGGAGAAAGGGCCAATAAACACTAATGCTGCATAACTTAAAGGATAAAGGGCCAATAAACACTACTGATACAGAAACTAAAGGGTAAAGTGCCAATAAACACTAATGCTGCATAACTTAAAGGATAAAGGGTCAATAAACACTACTGCTACAGAACCTAAAGGGTAAAGGACCAATAAACACTACTGCTGCATGACCTAAAGGGTAAAGTGCCAATAAACACTAATGCTGCATAAAAAAAATATATATATATCTAAGCTTGTTTCCTGCCTTTACTGATAAGTGGTATAGACTGTTTGTAGGCTTCTGAGCCCCCAAGCCCTTCTGTGTTGGAGGGAAGCCTTCTAGCTTAGTTTTTTTTCTTATAACTAGCCAGTTTTCTAGTTTCAGCACTCAAATCTGTTTCTTTGAACTCAGCACTTGTTCAGAACTCATTGTAAGCACTACATAAGCTGCAAATTACTACAGCACTCAACTTTCCTCACTTGTCTAGTGGAAAGCAGTTTTTAGTACTTAATAAATAAGCACTTATCCAGGCATGTTTAAGGGTCATCTCCCAGTGATTTCTCCTGTCTGCCTGATGAATCTGGGCATCATGGGGCAATGCAGCAATTGCCTCATGTACACAGACAACCCTCTCCTCCTACCACCCAACACTACAACCTGTGAGAGATGCACTTATATAGCCAAACTGGAAGCAAAGCTCTCTTCACCCAAGACTGGACTAGACAGTCAAGAGGAGAGGGTAAACACCTGCACCACACCACACTCATCACATAGTCCCTCAAAACCCACACCACCAAAACACACACATAGAAACACAAAACGCACACCTACATTCGCGGAGGCTCTCAATAAAAACCTGCCCAAGCATCAGGGACATCCAAAGCATAAACACAAGCAAACTCCACCCCCCAACACAACCCACATGACACATAGCCCACAAACTCAGTGTGCCACTCAACCACAGCCCATAAGGCATAACAATGTACCCAACACTCTAGTCATAGGTGACTCTATAGTCAGGCACACTGATGTTCCACTCACTAGACTAAACAAGGAGAAAGTTACTGTCAGCTGCCTGTCAGGTGCCAGGATCCGCCACATAATGCATGCACTCAGGTCACTCCACAATAAGTACAAATATGACACTGTCATTGTCCATGTTGGTGTGAATGACCTGAGATGTACCTCCCTGGACTACATGAAAAGAGACATGGAGGAGCTCTCCGATCTTGTATCCCAGGCAGGTATGACCCTAACCCTGAGTAGCTTCCTGCCATCACCCAAAATGATACCACAGTACAAGGACAAAATGATTGACTTCAACAATTGGCTAAGCGTCTGGTGTCATTCTAAGGGGATCCAGTATTTGTCTGCCTGGGACGACATGATCGACAGTCCACAATGCTTTGCCAGAGATGGCCTGCACCTGTTGCCCTTAGGATTCCGAATACTGGCTAAGACTCTTGCCACCCCTATAGTGCCTTTTTTAGGCAAGGTTCAAATGACAAATTCGCCACCATAACCGGTACAAGCAAGCAAAATCTGAGGGTAATGCTACTCAATGCTAGAAGTCTAAACCTCAAAATGCACTCACTCGAGGCACTCCTTAAAATGGAGAACATTGGCATCTGTGCAGTAACAGAGACCTGGTTCAAAGCTCCAGAGAGCACCCCTGCATTACCAGGCTTCAATTCATACCACACCTTTCGGCCACCTAACCCAGAAAGAAGCACTAAATGCGGAGGCGTGTCCATATTCATTAAGGATATTCACACCTCCAGGCTAGTTGCACAGCATAATGCATCCGAGATTATCCAAGTGCAGCTAACACTGGGCAAGACCACAATCCAAATTGTAGCTTGCTACAGACCCCCCACCATGCCCCAGGATTCACACTCCTCATTTCTTGATACACTGGAAAGTATTAGGGTACAACCCAACACCCTAATAATGGGCGATTTCAACTACCCCACCATTAATTGGGAAAACTACTCATGTACCAACTCTTTTGCTCAACGTTTTCTAAAATTCATAAATTCCAACGCCTTGGATCAACTTATTCACACCCCCACCAGGGGCAGCAATATCCTAGACCTGGTCATCACCAACATGGGAAACCGGTGTTCCACACCAGAGGTCAATTCCCCATTGGTCAGATCCGACCACAAGCTAATCAGCCTAGACATCCACATCCCACCCCCAGCCCCAAATAGGGAAACCGTCGTAAAAAACTTCTCAAAAGCCAACTTCACACTTCTTAAGACAGAAGTGGCAAACTTCATGACACTCATGCAGACGGACAATAGAGGTATGACTGCCGAATCCTACACAAATGCACTTTATAAGCACTTACACGAGTGCATGGATCATGCTATCCCTAATAGAACCAAGATACTATCCTCCAAAAAAAAGAAGCCAATCTGGTGGTCCTCTGCCATAAACAAACTCTACAACAGAAGAAAGAAACTGTTGCAAAAAAGAGTAAAATCCCATGACTGGAGGAACTCCCTGGTCAACCTCAGTAAGTTGAGATCCCTCATAAAATCCTCCAAAGCTAGTTACGAAAACAAAACTGCCACTGACTCTAAAGACAACCACAAAGCATTCTATAGCTATGTTAAGAATCTAAATGGGAACACTCAGATCTGCTCTGAGTTACAGCATAATGGCACTAAATATACAGAACCAACTGATATTGCCAACATCCTAGCAGATAGGTTCAGTGCTAACTTTACCCCCCTCTCACCCCCTTGAGGGCCCATCTCTATACCGGAAGAATGCAAAGTTCCTATAATCACGGCTGCACAGGTAAAAACACACTCTCCAAAGCCAAGAACACAGCATCCATGGGACCTGACAATATCCCAGGCTGCGTTCTACACGAACTACAGAATGAACTGGCACCCTACCTAAGTACCATGTTCAATCATAGCCTCACCTCAGGCTTTGTACCCACTGAATGGTGCACCACAACAGTTATCCCACTCCACAAAGGGGGAGCCACGACAGACCCCGGGAACTACCGCCCCATTAGCCTGATGAGCCTGGTCTGCAAGGCCATGGAACGTATCATCATGGAACTCATAAACAAAGACATTGGTAATCTCCAAACTCTGGACCCTACTCAGTTTGGATTTGGAAAAGGCGAATCATGTCTCCTAAACCTGATTGACTTCTTTGAAGCAGTCACCAAAGCCATAGATGATGGTAAAATGGTTCACACAGCTTATCTAGATCTCGCCAAGGCTTTCGACACCATCCCCCACTCTGGAATTATAGATAAGCTCACTAAACTAGGTATAAATCCCTATGTCATAAGATGGATTGCCAACTGGCTCATGGACAGAACCCACACTGTGAAAGTAGCGGATTCCAAATCTGACATCAGACCAGTGACAAGTGGAATACCACATGGTTCAGTCCTGGGTCCTCTCCTGTTTGGTATCTACTTCTCTGAAGTGCAGGCCAACACAGAAGGTCTTTATTAACAAAGTTTGCAGATGACTGCAAACTAGGAGCCATAATCGAAACTCCTAATGATGTGGACAAACTACAAAAGGGCCTCACTGAGACAGATTCCTGGTGTCAAAGCCATGGCCTGAAGCTCAATGCCAAAAAGTGTATTGTCATCCCCTTTGGTAAAAACTCTGTACCCATGAACTACCACATAGCTGGTAGTCTACTTAATGCCGAAAATGTGATAAGAGACCTTGGGACACAGGTGGACAGTAGTCTCTCCTTTGATAATCACATCGCCACAGTGGTCAGGAAATTCTTCTACGTGGCTCATCTCATCACAAAAGGATTCTCATCCAGAAAAAAAGAAGTCATTGTTCCCCTCTACTCATCATTCATTAGACCCATTATAGAGTACAACGCCCCTTTTGGTATGTACCTCACAAGACATCTACAACAACTGGAAAGACCACAGAAATACCTCACAAAGAGGATTACTGGCCTCAAACAGATGCCCTATCCAGACCGTCTCAAAAAACTACAGCTTTACTCCACCGCATATCACCTACTCAGGGGCAATCTCTGCCTAACATACAAATCTATGTCAAACCCAGAGCTGTTGGACATGCTCCACTTAAAGAAATCCCAATCCCTCCGAGCTACACGCTCTAGGGACCTTAACCTTGTCACCACAATAAACAGAACATACTGGAGGGATAGATTCCTGTCCCAGAGACTTCCCATACTCTGGAACAGACTACCTATCTATGTCAAACAGAGCTCCTCATTAGCACTCTTCAAGAAAAATCTTGATGATTGGATGGGAAATGGGAAATTCACCCCAGGGATCACTTCTGTGGCTCTGCTCGACAGGGGCATAGGAAAATAATTTTCTTGGGTGGCGAAAGCCAGGGTACATTTTTTAGCTAGGCTTGTATGGGCCCTAGGGCCGATAGCCAAGTATCTACCTATGAACCTATGAACCTATTATAGGATAAAGGGCCAATAAACACTACTGATACAGAAACTAAAGGGAATGGGCCAATAAACACTACTGCTGCATAACCTAAATGGTAAAGGGCCAGTAAACACTACTTTTGCAGAACATAAAGGGTAAAGGACCAATAATAAACACTACTGCTGCATAACCTGAAGGGTAAAGTGCCAATAAACACTACTGTTGCAGAACCTAAAGCATAAAGGAACAATAAACACAACTGCTACAGAACCTAAAGGGGAAAGGGCCAATAAACACTACTGCTGCATAACCTAAAGGGTAAAGGGCCATTAAACACTACTGCTACAGAACCTAAAGGGTAAAGGACCAAGAAACACAACTGCTGCATAACCTAAAGGGTAACGGGACAATTTGTTTGTTTGTTTGAGTCTTTCAGCTTTTCCCGATTAGGGGTTGCCACAGCGGAACTCCGGTCCGCTAATGATTGGCAGTTGATTTTCTACGTACCAGCTTGCCAGGCCTGATGCACAACCTTCAACGAAGGTACACCCATTCATGCATGTCTCCACGCAGAAGATGCTCTAGCTAAGAATCGAACCGGACAGCATCTTACTGTGAGACGACAACGCTACCGCAGCACCACCACCACAGGACAATAAACATTATTATTACATAAACTAAAGGAGAATAGGCCTTTGAACACTACTGCTGCAGAACCTAAAGGGTAAAGGGTTAATTAACACAATTGCTGCAGAACCTAAAGGGTCAAAGGCCAATAAACATTAGTGCTGCAGAACCTAAAGAATAAAGGTCCAATAAACACAACTGCTGCAGAATGAAAAAGTAAAGGGCCAGTTAACACTACTGTGCAGAATCTAAAGGGCAAAACGCAAATAAACACTACTGTGCAGAACATAAAGGGTAAAAATGCCAATGAATGCTGTAGCATACATCAGAAGGTATGGTAGGAAAGAAAATATGGTTTAAGAGTCTTCAGCTTTAGGTGTTAAGCAGCTCTTTCTCCCATTTTTTGACTTACTTTTTTTTCTAATCATGTGGACATGTCTTTGAAAAGTTAGGTAATAGTCATTTGTGAGGCTGGATATTTAATATGGTCTATCGTTTAAGTCTGATGCATTTTATAGTTACTTTAAGTAAACTGTCTCTGTCAGAGTGGAAGGTCTGGATCAGAAACATTGCCAGTTTTCATGGGACTGAGTGAGAAGGAGCAAGCTCTTTTTGTTTCTCAGTGACATTATTCTATTTTTTAATCTACACCATTCATATGCATTTCCATTAACCCTACACCTATAGAATTGCCAGCTTCTCCCAACTCATATGCATCTTTCTCAAGAAACGTTTTATACACGTAAACAATATTTTGAATTAGATCTCTAGTTATGGTGGTCATGGGCAATTCAGAGGTGTTGTGTAAACACAGAATTTTTTTTAATTATACAGAATGTATTTAATGTACATGGAAAATTAGTAGGCATAACAAATGTGAGAATAATTAAGCCAAATATTTCATGAATGCTTTCTATATTACAGACAGTGTACAAAGATAAGAATCTAATGCTATATTCAGCAATCAGTTCATCCAGACTCTTATGATATCACATATATTCATAAGTTAACATAAGCTATACAGAATTAGTTATCTAAACAATCCCATCAAGAAAAGCCCACTGGACTAGCTAAACAGTGACTGATCAATAATTCTATTCATCAGGAACCACAGGCTGATTGGTTTCCTTCATTTTCCTGCATTCCTAGATTCTCTCCTGTTATCTGACATGTAGAGGAATTACGTTTGAAAAAGGAAACATGGTTTGGTGGAAATTTAAATGCCCTGGATGGCATTCAGTTTGTGGTTTACATGAGAAAAATTCTTAATAGCTTCTACAGGTTATCAGGTCTTTCACAAGTCCATTATTTTCAGGGATGTTCTTTATTACCTCAAAATAAAGATATTTCTTTCAGGTACCATTCTCTCAGGAAATTGAGTGCAAGCAAATTGTACCTATTTTCGTTCCTAGATATGTAATATGTTTGCTACCCTTACCATATTATTCAGCTCTAGTCTTAATCTGTTTAATTGTAGTTCCTAATTCTGTAGATTTGACCATATCACTCAAGCACCAGAAAAAATACAGATGTGACGAATACAGAAAATTATGATTTTTTTGTGTTTCAGTAGCATAATGTCAAATGTGGGTTTTCTCTTCATTCATTTATTCCTTATCTAGTTACCATTTTAATTAAGTTCAGAATTGCCATGAAACTGGATCAAGCTCATCCCTGTCCATATTCATATGCAACCTGGATGTATGTACAGAAACCGGTACTTGATTAAGTACCATCCCTTCATGGGGCATGCATTAACTTATTCATTTGTACATATCATGTACCAGTATGGACAGTGTGGGGAAACCAAGATTCACTTGTACCATTAGAAAACAAGAAACAACTAGTAACCAATATAAGACACAGAAAATGTGTGTGGATTCTACAATGAAGGCACCCCAGCCAAGAACAAACTGGAGTACCAAGCACTGTAAGACAGCTAACTGATGTACCCCTGTGTCACATATCCTGCTTCAAACAAATAAACTAATCAAATGAGGATATTATTTCACTGTTACTTTAAAATTATTTTCCTATTCAAGCAACTTAAGTAAACTAATAAAAGGATATGGTGCCAAAAACAGTGGGAATAAAAACAGAATGCTCATATGTTTTAAATTCATTCAGAAACATAGCAAATGTAAAAACAGGCAAAGTACTATAATAGGGATGAATATTGTTGTCCCCTAATACTATATATGTTATGTGATATTATACAAAAGGAAGTCACCATGGTCTCCACTACCTTTAAGAAATATTTCTTGCTAAGAAGAATATCATTTCTTGTCAAAAGACATTCTTCTATTTCCATAATGACATCTGGAAGGAGATACTATGTTATGCATGCAGAGCACAACGATGCTACACAGGTGAAAATAATCCTGGCCTATATAATACAGATGTAAACAAAATATTTTTAATGCAGTATATTTGATTGGCTATTATGCTCTGAATTTGCTTAATACACTGCTAAAAAGAAGAGTTAGAAAAGTATCCCCTTCATGACAAGCCATATCCATTTCCACATGGTACCATGCCTCCCAACCTCTTAGGGAAAAAATTTGGACGGAACCTGACAAAATGGGGGGGACAAACACCCCAAAATAGGGACATATTTCAAATATTGCTCTTAGAAAGTTGCTAGAGTAACAGAGTTTGTTTTAACATACATTTCTGAATAATTTGAAGTCTGAAACTCAAGTGTATGTCATTATTTAGTGACTTAAATCCTCAGATCAGATTTGCCAGAAAACCATACATTTTATAAGGAACACACCAAAAATATGAGCCAAAAATCTGGGCATTCTGCAAAAATCTGGACAGTTGAGAGGTATGCCTGGTACTAATGGATGAAATTTGATATCTGTTTACATTACTGCAGTACCTGAATAAGAATCAGTAGCAATGTACTTTGTACTATACTACATTAGGTTAATAATACCTGTATTCCTTCAGACATACACATTATCTGAAATATTATGTAAGTGAAAGGATAGACAAGGGAAAAACTCAGATTTTCTAAAAGTGAAGACAGTGAAAGATTTTACACACTTCAATGTTTCAAAGTTACCCACCATCTCCCTGTGCAGCTAACCATCAAGCCCAATCCTGCTTTTGGTGCGTCTGTGATATTGAACATACTCCTTATCAGGAAGAGGGAGGTAAGAGCTACAGATTGTGGTCATTATCCCAATGGGAATTAGGAGGTTTTATTTATTATTGTATTTTATTTTCTTTTGTACATTTTTCTAATTCAACTATCCCCCAGTACCAGAATGTTCTGGAACCACTACAAATGCACATGTCCACTTTATGACAGGCTCACGCTCACTACAGTACTAGGTGTAAGTGCTAAAAGCATGAACCTTCCTCTAGGTGGGGTTCTTGATGGTGAAAGTACAGTTGTGTAAAATCTTAGCATAATGGTAGATGTCCTTGCCTTCACCACTGCAGTATTCATTACGTATGGGATTCCCTGCCATGGAAGCCCAACATCCAGCCAGGCTACCAAAGCCTATCATTGCTTAAAGCTATGCTGAATGTCAGCCAAATGGTCCTTGCGGAGCGTAGAGCATAAAGGTGATGTTCAGGCATACCGACCTCAGAACAGATTGCCCCAGTTGGAACACCAGTCCAAGGAAAACAAAAGAGAACCTGCACATCCAGGAAGGAAAAAAGACTAGAGGGATGCAAAGAGGGAGTGAATACTGCAGCGATGAAGGCAAGGACATCGATTATTATCGTAAGATTTTAAACAACTGCGTTATGTCCTTACATTCACCCCTGTAGTATTCATTACAAGTGGGAGAGGCCAAAGCTCAAGAAGAAACTTGGCAGGAGGAAGCAGCAGTAGAGCCCTCTAAGAAGCCATGAAGAATGACATCAGCAAAACCAGCTCTAGCTCTGGAGATGACATCCAACTTGTACTGTTTGGTAAAGGTATGCACAGTAGTCCAGGTAGCTGCTTCAAGAATAGAATTAGTGTATGAGCCCTTGAAAAAAGCACCAGAAGAAGCCTTAGCTCTATTAGAAAAAAGAAATAGCCTTTGAAATCAAAACAGACAATCCTAAAGACCTAGGATGAATGGAAACAAACAAATGATCAGATTTTCTGATAGCTTTAGTCTTATCCAAATAAAATCTGAGCTGTCTATGCACATCCAAAGTATGCATCACCCTTTCACTGTCAGATTGTGGAGAGGAGAAAAAAGTAAGCAAATTAATAGACTAAGTGACAACTCATTAACCACCTCAGACATGAAAGAAAGATTAGTATACAAGGACGCCCTGTCCTCATGGAATATTAAAAAAGGCGGACAAGCCATAAGGGCTTGCAACTCAGACACCTGCCTGGCAGAAGTAAGAGCTAACATAAAAACTGTCTTCCAAGAACAATGTTGCAAGAAAGCTGAAACAGCAGGCTCAAAAGGAGCCGGAGTCAATTTCTCCAGAACAAAATTAAGTTCCCACAGAGGAGGAACAGGCTTACTGGGGGCCTTAACAGAAGAATAGGACAAACCAGCATTGAAAGGAAACCAAAGGAAAATCCACAGTAAGTGGGTCCAGGTTATGAGAGAGACACCAAATAGAAAACCTCTTCCATTTGGATAAGTAGGATTTCCTAGTAGTAGGTTTTCTGGCCTCCCGCAAGGGGCAGGAACTGCAGCATGTGCTCAGAAAAAAAGGTGTCTATGAGGAATCGAAACAATATCACCCACAGTGTCAGCTGAAGCGTGGACAGGTGGGAGAGATGAGAGATCTCTTGTGTGAGTAGATCCATCCTGTGAGGTAACGTGGGATGACTGCCCTTGGCTAGATGCAGAAGAAGAGGGAACCAGTGCTGTTGTGGCCAAAAGGGAGTCACCATCAAGATTTTGGGAGCATCCTGTTGCATTTTGAATAGGACTTTTGGAATGAGAGGAAGGGGAGGGAATGCATAAAGAAATATCCCCTTCCAAGAAAATGAGGGGGTGTCCACCTTCTACACCAGAGGACCTGGGACTCTGGCACAAAACAGAGAAAGTTGATTGTTCAGAGTGGAGGCAAATAAATCAACTTGAGGAGTACCCCACTGGTGAACAATGTCCAGAAATGGTTCCCCTTCACAATCTCAAATTACTGAATGCTCGAAATTCAGTAACTCGAGACTGTAAAGTCGAAAACCCATAAGCGCAAATCTGCATAAGCACAAATTCAAATATCTCGAATTCACGTTTATGCATGTCAGCTATGGGATGAGAAGTATGTGAGTCGGGATGTTTTACAGAATTGAAGGTAAGTGAGTGTATGCATGTGTTTTGTAAGTTGTGTGCAGGGGTTAGGGTAGGGAGGTGGGAGTATGAGTGTGAGTTTTGGATGTGCCTGTATTTGTGTATGTGTGTGTGTGTGTGTGTGTGTGTGTGTGTGTGTGTGTGTGTGTGTGTGTGCACGCACGCACGCGAGGCAGTGTAAAATGTCTGTGTGGTGTTTTTTATTTTCTGTATTAGTGTGATCTGGGAGTTAGAATATATAAGTAGGGGGGTGTGGGGGGCACATCCCCCCACATTGGGATGCAGGGGGGCTTGCCCTACTGCATGCATATAGTCTAGGGCTTGTAGTTTATGTGATGTGGGTTGTATGGTGTGCGTGTTGTGTGGTATATGTGTTCCGTATGTTCAGGGTTTTTTGTTTTCGTGCTTGTGGGTTTCGGGATTTTTGTTGGTTCGACTTTACAGTCTCGAGTTACTGAATTTTGAGTATTCAGTAATTCGAGATTGTGAAGGGGTACCCCAGAAACACATCCCTGTGAAACATCCATTTGTGGGATTGAGTGAATGACCTGCTCAGAGTGTCTGCCACAATGTTCTGATTTGAAGGAATATAAACTGCCTGTAGAGTCACTTGATACTTGATAGCCAGATCCCATACCAGAAGTGCCAGCCGGCAAAGAAGGTAATATCTTGCCCCCCCCCATTTGTTGATATAGCACATAACTGTGATATTGTCTGTGAATACCTTGAGATGCCCAGGAGAGAAAAGGGGATGAAAGGCCTGAAGAACCAGCATAAGAGCTCTCATCTCTTTGATGTTTATGTGTTCCTTCTGCTGATAAGGCAATCACACTCCCTGTACCTTCAGGGAGCTAAAAGTTGCTACCCAACCCGCATCTGAAGCATCTGTGAACAGATCCTGAGAGGGAATAGGGGGATGAAGACGGAGCCCTGGATTCAGAGACAACTGTTGAATCCACCAGAGAAGTTCCTTCTTGAGACAAGGAAGAAGAGGAATTGTAAAATCTAGAGGATGTGCATGTTGAAGTCACGACTTCAGAAACCACAAGAACTTCCTCATATGGAGTTTGGCCAGAGGGAATATTGGAATGGTGGAAGTCATGAAAACCAGAGCTCTCAGAAACTCCCTGGCTGTAATGGAGGCCAGGGGAAGAAGAGTTTGAAAGTAAGAAATGAGAGTTAAGGCCTTTGGAGGTGGCAGGGATGGCAGCAGTGGCACTGTGTGAATCCTGCAACCCAGATGAGTAAAGGCCTGCCACTCACTTTGTGCATTTGTAGGAGAAGAAGAAACATGTTTAGTTTTCTGTTTCTTTGTTTTTCTTTTTTCCAAAGACATGCATCTGGAGCATTTCTCCCGGGGCCTCCGCTGAAAACAGGCTCTGTGGAACCTAGTCGGACATTCCCGGTCAACAAATGTTAAATAAAATAAAATAAATACATTTTTAAAGGGAATGTCCACCCTAGAAAACTGAGAAGGCTGTGACTCAGGATGGCATTCAACAACTGTAGTAGGAACTTCTTCCCTAATAAGAATCTGCAGAACCCCCTTTGATCCCTTGGAAACAATCAACCATGGTTCCCCCTAAATGTCTGAAATGGCTGCATGCAAAACATCGCCGGATGTGCTGCCTGTCAAATCCTCGCTGGCCTCCAACCCGGACATGACAGAGAAATCTGATAACACAGCCAGTCTAGCCTCCAGGTTTGTAAAAACCTTGGAAGAAATACTTGCAAAGGCTGGACAGTGGAAGATTCCAGTCTTACCTTTTTCACCTTCTTCTTCTCTGACGGATGACCCTTGGGGTGAGGAGTTTCTTCCACTGTATCGTTAGCAAGAAGCTTAAGACACTGGTTCTCAAGATACAACGAAAGGGAAGAAAGCCTACTATGAAGAGTTTCCACGATGAACGCCTGACAAATCGAACAAGACGTGTGGTCTTGAGAAGCTCCTAGGCAAAAAAGGCACTTATTGTGGTGGACTTTATGGGCAATCTGTCTCCCACACTGGCATTTATACTTCCTGGATGGCATTAACCACAAACAGCGCAAAAAAGTCAAGAAAAAGAACAAAACCCCAACTGGGTATTTATCTGAAATGATGAGGACTTCAGCAAACAAGAGTAATCACAAAAATAAAGTAAAAATGGCAGAAAATGGACGTAGGCAAACACACCAAAGGTTTGAAATGGTGTTTGGACTGGCAGCAAAGAAGTTCTGAGGTTGGTACACCTGAATGTCACCTTCATGCCCTATGCTACTAGAGGACACATGCCTGGTAGAAGTAAGAGCTAACATAAGAACTGTCTTCCAAGAACAATGTTGCAAGGAAGCTGAAACAGCAGGCTCAAAAGGAGCCGGAGTCAATTTCTCCAGAACAAAATTAAGTTCCCACAGAGGAGGAACAGGCTTACTGGGGGGTGTAATATCAAGGACACCTTTAAGAGATTGCTTAGCCTCAAATATAGAAGCTAAATGAGGAGTTAAAGGCAGACAAGCAGAACGAGCTGATAAGTGGGCCTTAACAGAAGAATAGGACAAACCAGCATTGAGCAACTCGCACAAATAAGAGAGAACCAAAGGAAAATCCACAGTAAGTGGGTCCAGGTTACGAGAGAGACACCAAATAGAAAACCTCTTCCATTTGGATAAGTAGGATTTCCTAGTAGTTGGTTTCCTGGCTTCTAGCAGGGACAGGAACTACAGCATGTACTCAGAAAAAAGGTGTCTATGAGGAATCAAAACCCTATCACCCACAGTGTCAGTTGAAGTGTGGACAGGTGGGGATAAATGAGAGATCCCTTGTCTTGTGTGAGTAGATCCATCCCATGAGGTAACTTGTGATGATTGCCCTTGGCTAGATGCAGAAGTAGAGGGAACCAGTGCTGTTGTGGCCAAAAAGGAGTCACCATCAAGATTTTGGGAGCATCCTGTTGAATTTTGAACAGGACTTTTGGAATGAGAGGAAGGGGAGGGAATGCATAAAGAAACATCTCCTTCCAAGAAAATGAGAGGGCATCCACCTTCCACACCAGAGAGAACCTGGGACTCTGGCACAAAACAGAGGAAGTTGATTGTTCAGAGTGCAAGCAAATAGATCAACTTGAGGAGTATCCCACTGGTGAACAATGTCCAGAAACACATCCCTGTGAAGCATCCATTTGTGGGACTGAGTGAAGGACCTGCTCAGAGTGTCTGCCACAATGTTCTGATCTGAAGGAATATAAACTGCCTGTAGAGTCATTTGATACGTGACAGCCAGATCCCATACCAGAAATGCCAGTTGGAAAGGAAGGTAAGAGTCCCCCCCCCCACATTTGTTGACATACCACATAACTGTGATAATGTCTGTGAATACCTTGAGATGCCCAGAAGAGAAAAGAGGATGAAAGGCCTGAATAACCAGTATAACAGCTCTCATCTCTTTGATGTTGATATGTTTCTTCTTCTGATGAGGTGACCACACTCCCTGTACCTTCAGGGAGCTAAAAGTTGCTACCCATCCCATATCTGAAGCATCTGTGAACAGATCCTGAGAGGGAAGAGGGGGATGAAGATGGAGCCCAGGATTCAGAGACAACTGTTGAAGCCACCAGAGATGCCGGATCTGTCTCCCACACTGGCATTTACCCTTCCTGGATGACATTAACCCCAAACAGCACATAAAAGTCAAGAAAAAGAACAAAACACCAACTGGGTACTTATCTGCAATGATGAGGACTTCGGCAAACAAGAGTAATCGCACAAATACAGTAAAAATGGCAGAAAACGGATATAGACAAACAGACTGATGGTTTGAAATGGTGTTTGGACTGGCGGCAAAGAAGTTCTGAGGTTGGTTCATCTGAACGTCACCTTTATGCCCTATGCTACTAGAGGAGTGTTTGGCTGGCATTCAGTGTACCTTAACGCAACAGTAGGCTGTGGTAGACTGACCGGGCATTGGGCTTCCACAGCAGGGATTCCCATATTTAATAAATACTGCAGTGATGAATGTAAGGACATCTCTGCCAATACCCTCTCCCAGGATAAAAAAAAAAAACAGAATTGGTCAGCTTTCCTTTGCCAGCCTCTCTAATATGCAGACCACTAATCAAACCCAAGTCATCTGGGGTATATTCGGGGTAGAAATTTCTGTACTACAAACTTACGTATGTATAACAGCACTGAACTCTTATTTTAAGACTCAGTATTTATTATATTTTAATATCACAACACTATCAAACTATCAAAAAATTGAGACTGTTTTCATGTGCTATATTCTTTTCGTTGCATAAATATTGGCAGTTTGTAAAACAATTTTTGTGGATCTTTCAAATTAAGTAGACCTGGTCTGTAGTGTAAGTTCAGGAAAATACTTCAGAAGTGTACCCAAGACAGTTCTGATACATGGCCAGGTATTGAAAGTCACGAGGCCAGACATGCTAGTCATGCCTTGAAGATGTCACATTCTTTGTCTTGACTTACCTCAAAAATGCAAACTTTTAACATTAATGATGGCATATATGTATACACTAGATCAGACTATCCAGCCAGACTACTTAAATGTTTTCATACTTTCACTGAAGTTATACAACTGTATTTGAAACAGGTGTGCTAAGCAGATAATTTTGCAGCTAAAATCTTTGAAAAATATTGTAGTGCATCACATCTCAGTACTGTAGTTCTACCTACTACATGGCTAATGTTTGTAAACTTTAGTGAAGGTATATAATATGATCACAGCTATTAAATAAGCCAGAATAGATTTCATCTCTTTCTTAAAATATTCCAAGAAGAAAATTAAATATTGCATCTGATCAAGTATTTTCTTACCGTCAATTAATCAATTTAGCAAAATGTTTATAAATATTTAGTCATTTCATGATCAAGTTGTTCATTCATAATCAGCATCACTGGATAGTTTTGTGGTTTTCATCCTGTGATACGTTAAATTAAACCTATTTTCTGTTTTATATCAAATAGATGATTACTGTTACACTTAGTTATGACACATGACAGGTACTAGACTCTAAATAAATAAAAGCTTGCATATTTGTTATAAAAAGAAGACAGTTTTTGAATCTTCTCATTAAATCAGTACACCAGATGAAAGCATGGAAAGAGTGACAAGACAAACTGACGCTTATTTAGATATAAGTTACTCTGCTGGAATGTTCCATGAGTGTGGTTCTGGTGAGTAAGGGAGATGTACTGGTGTCTGGCGTATTGCTCAATTCACCTACATTGTCAGCCACTGACAGAACATATGATTCACTACAAGCATGTTATCAATGCTGGGCAGACTCATAGGTTGGCAGAACTGTGGAGGGTTTATCTACCCCCTCACAATAGTTGTTTCCCGTCATTCCAGTGATGCGCTCATTGGAGCTGGTAGTACCTTTTCATCAGTTTCCTACGATTTTACCTTATCTAGGAAACCACCCACCAGTGGCCACTCTAGTGAGTTTGCAAAATTAAAAAAGAAACAAATTAAGTGAAATAGAGGAACATATAACTCTTGAGTTTCTAAGTTTCGTTAGACTGACTGTGTGTTGAGCTTTGGTGTGACAGTTCCTAGGTTCAGTCCTGTTGACAGGAAACTTGCACGCTTATGATTAGTGTGTTTTTATTTGTATAATACTTTAGATGCTAACCAAGACATTGCACTTGTCATTCCTGACTGGCCAATGGATTGAGTATACAGAGGACTTACTCAATGCTTATTTTTGTTTCATTCACAGGGGGAAGTTATTTCACTGGTTTGTATGATTATTTTGTATGTATTGGTCATTCAAAGGGACTTTTGTGCCTTGTGTTAAGACAAGTTTCAGATGTACATGTGAGAATGCATTTTTTGCACCTGCTGCTCTTTACAGGCATTGCCCCAGACATTAATGGTGCTGCCTACCAGCCTACTCACTTTTATTTCCACCAGACCACAGCTTGTTGGGGAAGGGGGCAGCAATTCACCCTTAATAAAGTTTATTCATCTTTCATCCTGTCCGCAATATTAACCCCTTTACTACTGAGCATTTTCCAAATGTTTGTGCCCTATTACTCTTTTGACTATGTTAGCTCCCTGCCTATAAAAGGGTGTTTCTCAAAAATGATTTGACATATTCTGATGACTTTTTCTGGGAATTATGCACTGATGCTTAGAAATAAAACTTCTTTTGCTTGTCTTACTAGGCTTAAAGATATATGGACTGCTGCATCTTGAATGATTCTACAAGCATTTGCAGTTTTATGACATCTTCTGCCGATTTTCATACAGGACTTTTCGGTCTGATATTATAACAACATGACATATTCATGCCTGTATCACTTGTTATTTTTGTTGCCTCAAACAAAATTAAAATACACACTTGTTGTCTCTTGTGAGTTTCTAAGAGACATTTTGTACAGGATTTGATCCTTCTCATATATCCAACTATTCAAGTACAGATAATCAAACCAACAAACATTTACCCACAAATTGGGTATTAAACATAAAATTAAGCAAAAATGCATCTACAGTCACCAATGCCATCATGCCTCTATAACAGTAAAACTTAGCAATGACATCCACCCAAACCTAGGCCCAACTCAGCATATCCAAACACCAATCAGCATATCCCTATCAGTTCCTTTGCCACAAACATGCTATCCACAGTTCCACCCTATCCCTGCCACACTATAACATTATCAGATTAGACAAACCCAATAAAAAAAGTTGCCAGTGTCACTATTTTATACAAAAACGCACTGGATATCTCACTTTTTCCCCAGATCCTGCCAGCTTTCTCTAACTCAGAAATCCTACTTACCATGCTAAAACTAAACAATCACAAGACTGTTGCAATCATAGGGATATACATACCCTCAGGTAATAATCCCAAAACACTGCTGTGTATTCCCTGCTGAGCGTCCTCAAAAAACCCTCATGAAACTTTAATAATGGATGATAGTAATACTGAATGGCAAACCATACAATCTGAAAATTCAGCATATAATATATATATGTACAAGTTCATCCAACGTATAACAATCCAGACTAAATACAACAAAGCCACAGACAGACACAGACAATCAACCATTAACTGGATACTAACATCCTCTCCAAATAAAATATCATCCCATGGAACTCTGACAGCCTAAGTGAACATTTACCAATCCACACCATAAGGTTCCAAAGTAACAGAACCATAACAAATTATTATGGCCTGGTAAGAAAATGTACTACTTTTCATGAAGACTCTTTTATTAATACACTATGACTCCTTAACTGAGTCACTAAAAACTCTCCCCATGGATGATGCTGTCTTTGAGTTCAATAAAATCTTCCTAGGTGTTCTAAATATACTAGCCTCCCTCAGAATAAAAAGAGTCAAAGCCAGTCCTGCCCCATGGCTATCCTTAGCAACTAACAACTCACAAAACAAAGAGACAAACCATGGAAGGTCTAGACAACAAATAAAACAGTTTCTTCTTTACTAGTATATACACAACTGATGATCTTTCGGCTTTTCCCAGTTAGGGGTCGCCACAGCGGAACTCCGGTCCGCTCGTGATTGGCAGTGGATTTTTACGGTGCCGAGTTGCCAACCCAACGCCCAACCTTCAACGAAGGCACGCCCATTCACGCTCACACCTACCTGCAAGTCTTTAACATCACTCGACCGCGGGGGGATATGCAGACTCCACACAGAAGGCGCTCCAGCTGAGAATCGAATGGGAGAACCTCTTGCTGTGAGGCGACAATGCTAACCGCTGCACCACTGCGGCTCTACTAGTATATATACAACTAAGAAACAAAAAACAAAAATACTCTTCCCTAAAGATAAGAGAACCTATTACTCAACCAATCAAAACATACACATTAATAAATCAAAACTGTTCTGGGCTACAGTCAATAAACTATTTAGCACAGGACAAGCTACACAACGAACATCAAACACACAGAAATAAAACTGATACCATAGCAAAGCAATTCAATACCCACTTTATACATGCAGTACAGTCATTAACGAATCAGGTAAATAATCATGCTCATGACGTCTCTACTCGGTTAGATAACCTCTTCAACACAGCTCCTTCCAACCAGTTTCCCAGGATACTATCAAAAAATACCTCAAAAAATGAGACGCTACTACAACTGCCAGTGACAATATACTTGTAAATAATGAAATAGATGCTGTGGCTATTGCATATCCATTTTCAGGTTCTTATAAACTGGTGCTTATCGGAAAATAAAATCGCTTCATTATGGAAAAATTATTAATTATTCTACTACCAAAAGGTGGAATCAATACAGAGCTTTCAAACTGTAGTCTAAATGCCATTTTATCTCCTCTATCAAAAACATATTCATATGCAGCATCACAACTACCTAACAGATAACCGGCTTCTACTTTCAACCCAATGTGGTGTCTGTCTTCTTCACAGCACAACTACTGTTTTGCTGAATTTTGTTAATAGTGTCAATACCTATAAAAAGTACAATTGTATAAACTCTTACCATAACTGTAGATGCCCTTCTTGTCACTGTTGCAATATTCAACAGAGAAGGAATGTACTGCCCAGGGCAGTCCAATGTTCAGCCAATATACGAAAGTCTAAAAAATGATTCTGCATACACCGTACATCACATGTATGCTCTCCGCACAGAATGTAGTGCATAAAAGGGATGTATGGATACAACTACTCAAAACAGAACACTCTCAGTAGGACAAAAGAGCCCATGTACTTCCTGAAGGAAAAAATGCAAAACAAGCAAGAGGGGACTGGAGGGAGGGAGCAAATACTGCAACAGTGAAAAGAAGGACATCTACTGTTATAGTAAGATTTTACACACCTGTGCTATATCCTTCTATATCACTGTTGCAGTATTCTGCACAGGAAGGAGAGTAAAAAAAACTGAAGAAATAGAATAGGAGGTGGAAAGCTGAGAACAGCCCTCAACAAACCCACATAAAATGGTTTCATCAAAACCTGCTCTTGCCCTAGAAACCATATCCCAACTAATAATGCTTAGGTAAGGTATGCACTGAAGACCACGTAGCAGCTTCAAGGATGGAACTGGTGCCCAATCCATTGAAGAAAGCACCAGCCCTAGTGGAATGAGCTCTAACACAAGTAGACAGAGATTTGCCATGAAAAAAATAACAAAAGGAACTGGCCTTAGATATCCAGAAGGAGATGGTTTGCTTAGAAACAACCAATCGCAAAGACCTGGGATGAAAGGAAACAAAAAGCTGATCAGCCTTATGAATAGTCCTAGTTTTCCAAATAGTCCCTAAGCTGTCTGTGCAAGTCCAAGGTATGCAGGACCTTCTCATTAGCAGACTGAGGAGAAGGAAAAAAGAAAGGGATTGTACCATCTGATTCAAGGACAACCCGTTTACTATCTTGGGTATAAAGAAGGATTAGTACAAAGGAACACCCTGTCCCTGTGAAAAAGCAAAAAAGGAGAAATGGCCAAAAGGGCTGGGAGCTCAGAAACCCTCCAAGCAGAAGTAAGAGCCAGCAACAAAACAGTCATGCAGGTACAATGTTGCAAAGAAGCAGAATCTGCAGGCTCAAAAGGAGCCCGAGTCAATTTTTCCAAAACAACATTAAGATCCCAAGGAGGAGGGATAGGTTTTCTTGGAGGCCTAATATGTAGGACACCTTTAATAACTTTTTTGATCTCAAAATGAGAAGTCAAAGTAGGAGTCAAGGGCAGACAAGCAGAAATGGCTGACAAACGGGTCTTCACAGAGGTATAGGCCAAGCCAGACTGGAGCAACTCACACAAATAAGAGAGGACCAGAGGAACCCCCACTGCAAAAGGGTTTTGGTTATGAGCATGGCACTAGACCAGAAATCTTTTACATTTGTACATAGGATTTTCTGGTTGAGGGTTTCTTTGCCTCCTGTAAAACCTTGAGCACATCCTCAAAAAAGAGGTGCCTGAAAGGGTTCAAAACCCTATCACCCACAATGTAGGTTACAGAGTAAACAAGTGGGGATGGATGATATACCCTTTATTCTGTATGAGGAGATCCAGCTGATGAGGTAATGATGCCACACTTAAAGAAATCCCAATCTCTCTGAACTACACGTGCCAGGGACCTAAACCTTGTCACCACAATAAACAGAACATGCTGGATGGATAGATTCCTATCCCAGAGACTTCCCATACTCTGGAACAAACTACCCATTCATGTCAAGCAAAGCTCCTCATTGGCCCTCTTTAAGAAAAACCTTGATGACTGGATGGGAAATAGAAAATTCACCCCGGGGATCACTTCTGCAGCACTGCTTGACAGGGGCATAGGAAAATAATTTTCTTGGGTGGCGAAAGCCAGAGAACCTTTTTGGCTAGGCTTATATAGGCCCCAGGGCCAATAGCCTCGTACCTACCTATGAACCTATGATTATTGCCCCTGGCCAGATGCACTAAGAGGGGGAACTAGTGCTGTCTCTGCCAAAAGGGAGTCACTAGTAAGATTTTTGGGAAGTCCAGCTGAATCTTCTACAGGACTCTTGAAAGAAGAGGAAGAGGAGGTAAAGCATAAAGAAACATCCCCTTCTGAGGAAAGGAAAGATCATCCATCTTCCATGCCAGATGGCATGGTACTCTGAAACAGAAGAGGGGTGGCAAAAAGATCTACCTGAGAATACCACACTGATTGGACAATGTCCAGAAACATGTCTCTGTGAAGCATCCATTTATGAGCCTATGTTATGGACCTACTCAGAGAGTCTATCACTATATTGTGCTCTGAAGGAATGTATATACCCGAAGAGTTAATTGATAACTGAGAGCCACTTCCCAAGCCTGAAATGCCTTCCTGCAGATGAGGCAAGATTTCATGCCCCCCTGCTTGTTAACATACCACATCACTGTAGTGTTGTCTGTGTACACCTTCATGGGGCATGGAGAGAACATGGGGTGAAAAGTCTGATGGTCCAGAATCAGAACCCTCATCTCTTTGATTTTGATATGGTCTGACTTCTGATGGAGAGGCCAAAGACCCTGAACTTTCAGGTGACCAAGAGAAGCCTCCCACCCCATGTCTGAGGCATTGGTGAACAGCTCTTGAGAAGGGACTGGAGGCTGAAAGGGCCAGCCTGGGTTGAAAGCAAACTGTTGGATCCACCACTCAAATTCCTTTTTGAGACATGGAAAGAGAGGTACACTCAAATCCAGAGGGTGGAAATGCTGTTGCCAAACTGATTTTAGGTACCACTGATGCTTCTGCATATACAGTATGGCAAGAGGAGGCAATGGAATAGAAGAGGCCATGAAACCCAGGACACAAATAACTCACTGGCTGGCAAGGCAGTAAGAGGAAGAAGAGACTGAAAGATGGCTGTCAACGACAATACCTTTGGAGGCGGAAGAGAGGCCAACACTGACACTGAATGAATCCTGCATGCCAGATACACATTATCCTGAGAAGCAGTCAGGATGGACTTTTGGAATGAGTAAACACCATACTTTGAAGAAGAGAGATGGTGAACTGCAGATCCTGTAACAATAGACTGGGAGAAGGTGACTGAAGCAATGGGTCATTTTGATAAGGAATAATCTGAATTATTTGGAGCCAGCAGAAGGCAATCACAGGAGCTAGGCATTTTGTGAATACCCTTGGGACAGTAAAGAGGCCAAAGGGCAAAGCAGAAAACTGAAAATGAGAGGAAGGCACAAAGAAATGTAAAAACTTCCTGAAAAGAGGGTGATTAGGGATATGAAGTTAAGCATCTTTCAGATCTAAGGACACCAGAAAAGCCTGGAGTAATAAAAGAAGAAACAGAGTGTGAAGAGTAAACATCTGAAAAAAGGGATCTCAAGAAAGAGGTTGAGCCAGGAGAGATCCAAAATAGGTCTCCAAATGCCCTCCTTTTAAGGAACCATGACATCCAGGAATAAAAACCCCTTCCCACTTGGGAAGGAAGGACATGTTGAATGTTCCTTGGTTCAACAGGGACCATAGAACCTCTGGGAAATGAGGAAGTTGCTATAGAGGAGGTTGAAGAATCCATGAAAAAGGTGGAAGAGATTTCCATACCATGAAGTACACCTGACAAATAATAGAAAGAACCCAAGAGCCTGAAGCAATGAGATGCCAATTTGGAAGACAACGGGGCAGCTGCAGGAACAAAGGAGCCTGGTCTAAAAGAAGGGGGTCACAGAGAAGCAGGCTTATCAGATAAAGGAGGCTTCTGGTCCACAGAAATGTGAGAAGCCTTAGCAGAGGAGAACTGCCTCCCACCCTTTCTGTCCTTAGAGGCCTGGCAACAAAACAGACCTTGAAGGATAATTCCTCTGGAACTTATGGATAGAAAAGATAAAAATATGTTTATGATCTTGCAAGGCTTTATCTTTCTCTTGAAGAGACTTGAACATGTTGGAAATGGCAGTCTCAAAAAGATGTGTATTATCCAAAGCAGCATTCAATAACTTGGTCTTAATGTCCTCAGGTAGAGTCTGGAGATGAATTCAAGAATAACGCCTCATGAAGGACCCAAAAGCCGCAGCCCTAGAAGAGGTGTCAGCAGCATCATAACTACATTTATGTGGTGAGCCACTTGAGACACAACCTAAAAAAGATAAGGCAGAGGATTTGCCTTCAGAATCAGAGAGGTCAGCAATAACCTGACAAGCCTCAGCAATCAAGGCCAGAGCATAACAGGTCATGTGGGTCTGGTAATTAATAGCACTAAAGGCCAAAGTAGAAGCAGTGTAATCTTTCTTACCAATCCTCTTCATTGACCTATTATCCTTCTCAAAAGGCAAAAGTTTGGAAGAGGGCAAAAGCTTAGAAGGCTTGTCAGAAGAGATTGACACCACAGGAGGATCAGCAGAAGGACATTTAAATAAAAATAGGCAGTCCTTGGGAACCTTATAGAACCTATCAGGTTTCCTAGGAACAGGAGGCTGAGAATCAGGAGACTTGGAAACAACAATGAAAGGCTCTAACAAGGCAGCCAACACAGGAGGAACTGGCAATAGTTTAGGAGTCTTCACCTGAAGCAATTCATAATATCTTCTCTGAATATCAGACACTTGAGAAGCATCCCACTTAAAGAATTCCATCATCTTAGCAATTGCAACCCCAAAGGACAATTCCTCAACTCAGGACTAACAGACTCCTCTTCATCAGTATCATAAGCCAAAGGTGAAAATATCTGTGAAGAATAGGAAAAAGACCCCTCATCAGACACTGAATCCTCATCCGAGGAATCTGGTTCCCTAACCAATTTAGAAGGGGTAGAGGATCAAGAAAGAGAGGGTACTGTAACCCCTTGAGGAAGCTTTAGGGCCATTAAGGCAGAAAATAAGCCCTGAGTAAACTCTTGCCATTCCCTTTTGAGGATACTTGGGACAGACTGAAACATGCTTCACTTTCTGTCTTTCTTTGAAGGGACATCAACCCTAATAAATACTGGAGGTTCCGACCCTTGGCGAGATTTGATAAGAGAAAGCATAACTTCCTCCCTGACCAATATCAGCAAAATCCCTCTACGACCCCCTAAGATAATCAACCACTGTTCCCCCTCAATGTCTGGAGCCAATGTCAACAGAGGACATGTGAAACACAGGATCCATGTTGACCTCTGTTGGGATCATGGCAGAGGAAAAACCCACAGAGCTATTATCTGCTTCTAGAAGGAATAAGGGTGCTTTTTGTTCTGTTTGGATGTTGTGTCACTGTATACCTGCATCAATCAAGAAGTTGGCATTGACTTTGTCAGACATTATTTAACAAAGTTTATGGACTTTAGTAATGAGTGAATTAGTACAATTGCATACTTCTTTAGATTGTCTTGGATAATAACTTCTTTGTTTTCCAGGGAAAATATTTTAAACAAAAGACTGGAATGGCAATGGGGCCAGAGTGGTCCCTCTTTTTGACAATTTGGTGATGGTGGGAGCAATATTATTTGAAACCCCGCAACTTGTTCAAGAAAGTCAAGTATTTTAAAAGATGTATTGATAACTTGATTATTGTGTGGTGTGGTACAAAAGAAGAATTTCAACAGTTATTTTTTTATGTTAATGATAGCACCACTTTTTAAAAATATAAATAATTTTGGGAAGAAAATAAATTTTCTGAACATTACTATTGCACTTGATGAAAGAAGTAAGAATTTTACAAGTAAGACTTTTACAAAAGAGACTTTGATGAACAATTATTTACACTAGAAAAGTCAACACCCCTTAAAGATGAAAAAGGAGGTCATAAAAAGCCAGTTCATAAGGTTAAACAGGATTACTGGTAAAGATAGCATTTATTCATTAGAGGTGGCGTATTTAAAACAATTATTTCTCAATAGAGGTTACAGTATAGGTTTTGTGTCTGATATTATTAGTGAAGTCAAACTCCTGAGGCAGAATAAAGCAAAGTGTATTTTAACCCAATATAGAGATGCAACAGGGGAATTTAATATGAATAGCGCTGACTTAGAAAAAAACGTCCTTTTTTCATTTTGGCAAGACATTTCCCACTCCCAGGTAGTTTTGATATGAATCTCATTAGAAGTATTTTAAAAGAAAACTGGAAAATAATTTTAGGGAACAAAGATTTGTTGAAAGTTATTGGTGATGCTCCTGTTTTAACCTATAAAAGAAACAACAATATTAAAATTATTCTACAGAAATCCCTTTCCATGCCTGTGAATACACGGAGTAGCCCAGGCACATTTAAATGCAGAAAGTGCAAGTAGTGTAGATTTATCAGTACCACTTCAAATGTTTATTAAAAGCACTAAATAAGACAGTCTGGGCAAAAAAAAAATTGATTTGATTGCAACTCACATTAGTTGTTTAATTAGCAACTTGTGAGACCTGTATAAGTTAGTATGTGGGAAAGAGTGTTAGAAAGTTATCAAAAACAATATACGAACGTCACCCCAAGCAAAAATAGAGACACAAGTAACTCTTTGGCTAAATATTCATTACATTGTTTTGATTTAAAAAAATTCTCATTCTTTGTGGTGGATTTTGTTAGAGTAGATGGATTTACAGGGAACTTTAACACATTATTGGCGTGCAGGGTGGCACAGGGGCAAATCGGGTTATGGGCAGATAAGGAGCCTGGTTTGAATGAATTTATTAATATTTTATTGTTACAAAGGCTTTGAAATGGACTTGATCACAGTCCAGTATTTATTTTTTTACATATGTAATATTTATGTACTACTGTTTGTTCCAAATTAGTATCTAAGCCCTTGAAAAAGGCACTAGGACAAGCCACAGCTCTAATACAATGATCCTTGGCTAAAGAGGGAAGGCTGTTGCCATGAAAAGTGCAACAAAAAGAAATAGCCTTAGAAATCCAAGAAAAAAACAGTTTGCTTGGATATAGAAAGTCTCAAAGATCTAGGATGAAAAGAAACAAATACTGATCAGATTTTCTACTATCCTTTGTCTTATCCAAATAAAACATGAGCTGCCTATGCATGTCCAAAGTATGCAGCACCCTCTCACTTTCAGATGACGGACAAGGGAAAAATTAGGTAGATTAATAGATTGATTCAGTGACAGCTCATTAACCACCTTCAGCATAAAAGAAGGGTTAGTGTGCAAGGCCACTCTGTCCTCATGAAAGATCAAAAAAGGACGACAAGCCATAAGGGCCTGTAACTCAGACACCCATCTGTCAGAAGTTAGAGCTAACAACAGAACAGTCTTTCAGGAACAATGGTGCAAGGAATCTGAAGCAGCAGACTCAAAAGGAACCTGACTCAACTTCTCCAAA
>NC_056743.1:1059021650-1059199150 GCF_019279795.1 Protopterus annectens
TTAGCTGATGCTTCATAAAGTGATGAAGCACTTGTTTGGCTTCAGAAATACACAAGGCCTTTTCAGTGAGAGCTTCCTACCTAGCACAACCTGAAATATGTACAATTAGGGTAGTTATAGCTCAACGTACAGATGGAAATAGTAAAATGCTGATTTAAGAATAGTGGGCACAATTCTGGAAGCCAAAAAAGCTGTTTTGTTTGTTTGGTTGATTGTTTTTGTTTGTTTTGTTTTGTTTTTTGTTGTTTGTTTTGGGGGTGCTGAGATAAATGTAGCTTTATAATTTAAGTTGCTCTTTTCTAGACAGAATTCAGGAGATTCCTGAGTAGTGAAAAACTGAGATTTGCTCAGTTTTACAAACTGAAGCAGTGAATTGTATGAATGAAACCTGAGTCCACTGCCTATAGCACTCATTCTTAGCTCACGCTTTAATGTTTAGGATACATCATCACCTCAGTTTATAAATGTACAGATGAATTTGACACAAATGTTTATGGCAATGCTATACTCTGCTGTGTCACAGAGTTTAACTGAGACGTTGATGAATGGTTACTTGGGACCAAATCATGGTGCTTGCGGTAAAGCCTAAATATTGAATTTATGACATCCCTTTCAAAGAGAATAACTCATTGCTCTAAAGTTTACCAACTACACATTGAGAGTTTAGCAGCAATGTAAACACATCCATATCCTGGATAAGGGTTGGGTCTTCAGAGTTTACTGTGCAGGTACAACTTTTTTCATGCAGATGCAGTGTGTCATGACAATACTGAGCCTTTCAGTGTAAAAACTATGAAGATAACTAAGGCAGTGGAGTTTCGTATCGTTTCAATTTTTAATTCTCTTTCTGTCAGGATTAGTTGAAACACAGGTAGTATTTAATTAACTTTGGCAAGACACTCTGTGATAAAGGCAGAGCAGGAAATATTTTTTTCTGATTAGTTTAAATATACTAAGAAATGATAGAAAAAACAACTTCTTATTACCAAATAAAAGGTTTCATTTACTATGAATAAAGAAAATCAGTCTAGTAGGTTTGCTCTCTCTGTACATTGCCTACCACTCAAAGTGAGCCTTAGTTGGCAATAACCACTCATTAACAATCTTCTGTACATGAAACTGCTTCCCTACCAGGTATAAAGTGGAGGAACCTGTAACCCGCTAAGTCACAGCTGGATGAGTTGCACCTTTCCAATTGTGGTTTCTCATTGAAATTCATTATAGCATCATCACTGACTGCCATTTTGTTTTCTTTTTTGTTATTTTCTCTTTTCTCCACAGCTATGCAATGGTAAGATTAGCATATATAAGTAAGGGGGGGGGGGTGGAGATGAAGACCCCAAATGGAAGGTGCATGGGGACTTCCTCTATTGCCAACGTGCTTTTCATTGTACATTTTATCCAGACAAAACTATAATTAGTTGTGTTTATCTGGTTGCAGCTTTGTCTAGATGTAGCTTTTTGATTCATAGTAGAGAAGTCTATCTAATTAGCATTCAGCCAGGGCTTTCAGAAGGCATACTATGACGTAATCTTCTGGCTTTTTGTATGTACTGAGGGCTTCTTGTCTGAATACAAATGTTGCAGTAAACTTATCGAGTCCTGTACTTGCAATAAGAAAATTGGTCAAAAAGTTATAATGCAAATCAATCTAAATGAACAGGATTGCAGTTTCACAGGCAGTAGAGGTTAAACATTGACTCTGTACCTAGAGTTCCTCCAGTGCAGCTAGCAATTCTGCAGACAGTCAGTTTGACCTTTGTCTGGCCTGTTCCCCTTTACAGAGCATTATTTCCATACAATGCTTAAATGAGGTGCAAAATTTAATCAAATGTTCTTGGGTGTTACAAAACTTCATAAAGGCCAGTTACTGATATCTTGTGTCACAATAACACAACATTCACAACCCTTCCTGAATGAAGTAGGTTAACATTTTATCTTTATTTGTTTTTTCATTAGGCTTTTGGTCAGCTTCTTTAAACAAAACCTTTTTTTCAGTTTTATTCATGAGTAATAACAGTAACAGTTAAACATTCCTAAATCTGAATATTGTTGAGAATGTAATATTGGAAAACCCATGTTTCATACATGGCATCTGAATGCATGTGACTGTTTACTTTTTACTTTTGAGGTCTTTAAAGGAACATTCAGGACAATAAAGCCAACCACCATTACCTGTAGACATGTCCATGACTGCATGTCTACAGCTAGTGGGGTTGGGCTTTATTGGCCCATATTCCCATAATGACTCAAAAAGTAAAATGTCATAGACATTCAATAGCTGCTGAAACAGAGATATGATCTTTAGGTGTCACTGGAACCTATCCCATGGGCACCCACTACAGGAAGTTTAAGGTATTACACAGTGAAGACTCTAGCTTGGCTGGATCCTTCTTACATTTTTTTACTAAAGGGTTATCAATGAGACCTTTTTACCTTTTTATTTGAATGTTATTTGGGATATTTTCAGGCACCCTAATGTTTACGGATAGCTTGATTTGAAGATCTGTGTTTCTAAAGTATAGCCAAACAATCTACTTATGCAAGTACTTATGAGATCAGAAAATAACCAAAACATATTATGTCTACAGATGTATGGGTTTGGCCTGAATGTTCCCATAAATACTTTAAAAGCTGTAAGTCATGGGCTTTCAGAAGCCATGTAATTGAAACACTGTTATGTCCATAAGGGGTCATTTTCATATATTCCATTCACCTCCACTACAGGAGGTTTAAGGTATTACACAGTGAAGTCTGTATCTTGGCTGGGTCTTTCTCGCATTTTTTTACTGAAGGGTTTGTTGGTGTGATCTTTTTCTCATTTAATTTGGACATTTCCATGGAAAAAAGAGTTTTCAGTGTGTGATTCGTGACTTCTTATCAAAAGTGATACTTCATGCCCTAACAGTTTGAAAACTTAAACTATAATTATTGGGGACAAATATATCAAATTCCAAAAGAAACTGTTACATCTTTAAAATGTTGCGTGATCCAGTTGGCGTAGTTGTGCCTTCATACTCAAGATACTTATTCATGATTCTAACTCTGAGGTTGCTGTATCTCATATATAAAATGAGAGTATGCCAAAATATTACAATTTTGGAGTTATTATATCTCCCCTACTGACTAAAATTTTCACTGTTCAGGGAACACATTTAATAATCTTGACTTTGAAGAAGCAGCCATTGTCCCTAATGATATAAAGTGTTGCAGTAAAGTTTCTGAATTTTAATACCTGCATAATCTGATTTTGATCATGAAAATGATTATATCTGTTGCAAAAGGCCAAAGAAATGCAACCTGTGTGATTTTTTTCTTGCCCTTTGCATAGTATTAATCTATTTCAAGCAGTGTGTCTGTTCTTAGGTGTTACATTTACTACTTACTTCTCTTTTAGGAGCTTTGGCTTTTTTGGGGTTTTTTTGAAGAAATCATATACCTTAATACTTATCTATCTGATCTTGCTTATTGATTTCAGGATTCTTTTTTGTCGAAAATTTCTTTTCCACAGTCTTTACATCAGCTTTCCAAGAGCACTAGAAGTTACCCAGTGGTGTTCAAGTGATCTAAGTCTGTGCTGTCATACAACTCAGCACCAGTGAGACCAAGAGGAATTGAACATGCAGAGGCATGCTTCCCAATGAAGGATAGCAATAGCAGGTCCAGATGAACCAGCAAGGGGTACATGGGTATTCCTGATGGGAATAAAATAGTCCTGCTCCTGGTACCAGCAAGCTGGCCGACATGCTACTACCAAAAACTCTCACAGAGGAATCAAAATACTGATTGGGATCCTAGATAGGAACAAATTGGCCATAAGGATTTCACTCAGCCCAAGAATGCCCATCTCCTACCGCTCCAATATGAATGGGTTGATTGGGTGATTGTTGTGGAGTCAGTCATGAGGTTCCTGGGAAGATGCAAAGTTTGCAAACAAAAATATTCACTCTTCTTGCCAGCTGTTTGTATTGTGTCAGTTTTCATATCTTCGATAACTACTTGCTGTTAAGATAATCTGAAACATGGACAGTATAGTCTTATATTCAGTAAGAAGACAATCAGTGGTAAGATGCCAGTAGAAGGCCTCCCCCCCCTAATTAATGCATCTGTACATAAAAAGGAAGATCAGAGACATCTTTTCAAATATGTGAATAAAAGGTTTCATTTACTACACATAAAGAAAATTAACACACATTTTACACTACTGTATATCTCTTACAGTGGTATTTTGGAGAGTAAATTCAGCTGACCTCACCACTGATTACCAAAGTTGTGTGTGTCTGATAACTTACCAGTCAACATTCAAATAGAACTTTACCAAAGACATGCTGTAATCTGATTTTCCTGGTTTCTGAATGCACTGAGAGCTCCTTGTCTGAATATAAACAGTGCAGCAAGCCCACACCTGCAAAAGTAACCAGTTAAGAAGCTGTAAAGTAAGTCAAAGCAGTGAATGGGACAGCACTTTCACAGGAAGAACTGTCTGCCCTTGTGTTCATCCAGTGCAGCTACCATATCTCAGAGAGTTGGGCTGACCACAGTCTCACTGGTTCATTTTTCTAGCTAAATGCTTCACTGGGGCACAGAACTTTATAAACTCTGTTGGAGACGTGTTGATGTGCTTTGCCTTGGCAATGCCTTGCTGTAGTGGATGTTTTTCACTACTGGTGCTGGTCCTCTGAATTGGTCTCCATTTTACTTGTGAAATTACTGCCCAATAATCCTCTTATTCTGCTTTACTAAAATCTTCAAGACGTTTATAAATAAATGTCCTTCTTATAACAAACAATAAGACATGCTCTTTCACATTGATACTAGGCTAGTTGTTGACAGCCACCTCTTGGCAAAAACATAACAGCAGTCATTCTACTAGCCTGGTAATAAATGTCAAAACAAGTAAAACACATGAACATACAAACACATAGACCAGTATACATACACTAACCCCCATGCACCACTCTACACCTCCAACACACAAAAATACACAAAAGCCACACTTCCAACATGAGGCTAACCCCCCCCCCACAAACCCTTCAAAGTGGCAAGCCCCCTTGTACCCCTCAATAAGATTACATAACTAACTCTGAGATTGCATTCATCTTGATGTGAGTCCACCTGGGACACAGTGTTGTACAAACACATGTCCTGGACAGCACCCATGTCTCACACTATTCACATAACATAGCCAAAAACATCAAGCATATAATCTTCACCTCACACATTCCCAAATACACATCTCAACCTCTAGTTATACACACACACACGCACACACACACACACACACACACACACACACACACACACACACACACACACACACACACACACACACACACACCCCACATTCACTCACACCAACTAACAAAACCCCATGTACAACACACTTTCCACCACTCACTCTAAACCCTACCCGCCCAATAGTCACCAGATACGCCCTATTCTGCATGCAGGACAAGCTCACCAACGACCTGTTACCAACATATCCAATTCAAGTGCAATTTGGACAGTTGGATGGGAAACCGGAAATTCATCCCTGGTTTGGCACCTATGTCTCTAATGGACACAGGCAACCTGTAAATGGTTCATCTTCCAGGCCCCTGCTTACACTTATCAAGGGTATCAGAACTTGTCAGAGATTTGAGATGCACGGCTAGGCTTAAAAAGGCCCTTGTAGTCATTAGCATAATAAACACCTATGAACCTATGAATCTATTGCTCTGGCCCACCCAGTAACTCTCCTATGTAGTAACAAGCATTTATAATATAAGAGATAACTACTAAAGCAATATCCCATGCAGGCATGTACTTTGAAGGAATACACATACTTGCCAGGTATGTCTTATCTGATGAGTGCCACTTGACAAGTGAACCCAAAAATCAACTCCTGATTATACCAGCTCTGATATAACAGACTACTCACTAACAATCCACTTGTCATTTCCCAAAATGTCCATCTTAAACATGAAGCTAAGAATACTCTCCTACATTTTACAGAATTCATCTATGAAAGGTTTAACAAAGACGTTCTTGTTAGAACAGGCTTTACGGACCTGTCAAAAGCTTTAAGCACCATAAACTACAATGTCTTATTACCTCCCAACTGTACAGATTTTTGCAGAATGTCCAGATTTTTGCCTTATAGTTTGGGTCCGTTTCCCATAAAATTGTGGTTTTCTGGCAAACCATTGAGGGTTGAAGCTAGAAAATAATGACAGACATTTGAGATTCAGACTTCACAGCCTTCAGAAAATTCATGCTAATAAAAACCTGTTGTTCTATCAATTTTGTAAGTTTGTAAGAGCAATATTTAAAAAATGCCCTATTTTGGGGCCTTTGTCCCCCCATTATTGTTGGCTTTGTCCAGATTTCTTGTTCTAAACTATTATTGTTGTCACCTGTGGGGTCATAGTCTTTTCAAATATTCTATCATATGATTCAATCTTACTTTCAGAACATAGCTGGTTGAGTGGAACGAGATCATGTTTTGCCATCAACTAGTCAAAGAGGACTCCTGCAGGGAACTGTGTCAAATAATCTTCACTGTCTTTGTCACCAATAGTGAGAGATGTGACTTCTCACCTCTCTGTTCAGCTAATTCATTTAATGCCCAGGGTGTGTGTGTTTGACATAATACTTAAGGTCTTACCTGATAGACATAAAGTACATGGTTTGATTCTGACCTCAGGTTATTAGCTATGCTTAAAACAGCCCTTCAGGGAAGTTAGCCTAGTATTCACCTATGAACCTATGACAGTGACATCTCTCTACCGAAGTACAAATTTAACAATAACAGGAATAGCTTGATAAATCTGGGCTTCTTCTTAACACAAGTTACCACACCTTTCGGCCACCAAACCAGGACCGAAACACTAAAGGTGGAGGTGTGTCCATATTCATTAAGGATATCCACACCTCCCAGCTAGTTGCTCAGCATAATGCATCTGAGATTATCCAAGTTCAACTAACTGTGGGCAAAACCGCAATCCAGATTGTAGCTTGCTACAGATCCCCCACCATGCCCCAGGATTCCCACTCCTCTTTTCTTGATACACTGGAAAATATTAAGGTACAACCCAACACTCTAATAATGGGTGATTTCAACTACCCTACCATTAACTGGGAAAACTATTCATGTACCAACTCTTTTGTTCAACGTTTTCTGGAAATCATCAATTCTAATGCTTTGGATCAACTTATCCACACCCCCACCAGGGGCAGCAGTATCCTAGACCTGGTTCCACACCAGAGGTCAGCTCCTCATTGGTCAGATCCGACCACAAGCTAATCACCTTAGACATCCACATCCCGCTCCCACTCCCCATTAGGAAAACAACTGTAAAAAATTTCTTCAAAGCCAACTTCACACTTCTTAAGACAGAAGCGGCAAACTTCATGACACCCATGCAGATGGACAATAGAGGTACGACTGCTGAATCCTACACAAATGCACTTTATAAGCACATACACGAGTGCATGGATCATGCTATCCTTAACAGAACCAAGATGCTATCCTCCAAAAAAAGGAAGCCAATCGGGTGGTCTTCTGCCATAAACAAACTCTACAAAAGAAGAGAGAAACTGTTGCAAAAAAGAGTAAACTTCCACGATTGGAGGAACTTCCTGGTCAGCCTCAGTAAGAAGCTGAGATCCCTCATAAAATCCTCCAAAGCTAGTTATGAAAAAAAAATTGCCACTGATTTTAAAGACAACCACAAAGCATTCTATAGCTATGTCAAAAATCTCAATGGCAACACTCAGATCTGCTCTGAGTTACAGCACAATGACACTAAATATACAGAACCAACTGATATTGCCAACATCCTGGCAGATAGGTTCAGTGCTAAGTTTACCCCCCTCTCACCCCCCTAAAGGGCCCATCTTTATACCGGAAGAATGCAAAGTTCCTGTAATCACGGCTGCACAGGTAAAAACTTCACTCTCCAAAGCCATGAACACAGCATCCATGGGACCTGACAACATCCCAGGCTGCCTTCTACATGAACTACAGAATGAACTCGCACCCCACCTAAGTACAATGTTCAGTCATAGCCTCACCTCAGGCTTTGTGCCCATTGAATGGCGCACCACGACAGTTATCCCACTCTACAAAGGGGGGGCTACAACAGACCCCGGGAACTACCGCCCCATTAGCCTGACGAGCCTTGTCTGCAAGGCCATGGAACTATCATCATGGAACTCATAAACAAAGACAATGGAGATCTCCAAACTCTGGACCCCACACAGTTTGGGTTTGTAAAAGGCAGATCATGTCTCATAAACCTGATAGACTTCTTTGAAGTAGTCACCAAAGCCATAGATGAGGGTAAGGTGGTTCACACAGCCTATCTAGATCTTGCCAAGGCGTTCAACACCATCCCCCACTCTGGAATTATAGATAAACTCACTAAACTAGGTATAAATCCCTATGTCACAAGATGGGTTGCCAACTGGCTTACTGACAGAACCCACACCGTGAAAGTAGCAGACTCCAAATCAGACTTCAGACCAGTGACAAGTGGCGTACCACAGGGTTCAGTCCTGGGTCCTCTCCTGTTTGGTATCTACTTCTCTGAAGTACAGGCTAACACAGAAGGTCTTTGGCTAACTAAATTCGCAGATGACTGCAAACTAGGAGCCATAATTGAAACTCCTAACGATGTGGACATCCTACAAAAGGGCCTAACTGAGACAGATGCCTGGTGTCAAAGACATGGTCTCAAGCTCAATGCCAAAAAGTGCATTGTCATCCCCTTTGGTAAAAACTCTGTACCCATGAACTACCAAATAGGCAGTAGTCTACTTAACACCGAAAGTGTGATAAGAGACCTTGGGACACAGGTGGACAGCAGTCTCTCCTTTGATAATCATATCGCCACAGTGGTCAGGAAATCCTTCTATGTGGCACACCTCATCACAAAAAGTTTCTCATCCAGAAAAAAAGAGGTCATTGTTCCCCTCTACTCATCACTCATTAGACCCATTATAGAGTACAATGCCCCTTTTGGTATGTACCTCACAAGACATCTACAACAACTGGAAAGGCTGCAAAAATACCTCACAAAGAGGGTTACTGGCCTCAAACAGATGCCTTATGCAGACCGTCTCAAAAAACTCCAGCTTTACTCCGTCGCATATCGCCTACTCAGAGGCGATTTCTACCTAACATACAAAGCTATGTCAAACCCAGAGCTGTTGGACATGCTCCACTTAAAGAAATCCCAATCCCTTCGAGCTACATGCTCTAGGGACCTAAACCTTGACACCACAATAAACAGAACATGCTGGAGGTATAGATTCCTGTCCCAGAGACTTCCCATACTCTGGAACAGACTACCTATCTTTGTCAAACAGAGCTCCTCATTAACACTATTCAAGAAAAATCTTGATGATTGGATGGGTAATAGGAAATTCACCCCAGGGATCACTTCTGTGGTTCTGCTTGACAGGGGCACAGGAAAATAATTTTCTTGGGTGGTGAAAGCCAGGGTACCTTTTTGGCTAGGCTTGTATAGGCCCTAGGGCCAATAGCCTAGTACCTACCTATGAACCTATGAACCCAAATGAAACAGAGATCAGTCTCATTATGTTAGCTAATTCTGATACTTCAGTCTCTGACAACTTTTTAATCCTATCAAAAAATAATAACTATTTTGATATCAGAAAGTCCAAGTCTCTAGGTATCACAAATGACACAGAACTTAAATCTAAAATCCATATTAATAAGGTGATACTTATAATAAATTATTTCATAATTGCTTAACACCAAGCTGGAAGTTGGCTTTTCCCTTGTTTAACAGATGAAGTTTAACACCTGCATCACTAGAAAATATTCAATGCTGATACAATAATAGAGAACTACCCACTTTGATACTACATATACTGGCTTCCATCTAGGACTAATACATTCTGAAAGGTGACATTTTCTTCCACAGTGCAACATCTGGAGGAAGGCCTCAAGGCTGAAGAGAGGCCATAGGCTGAAAACATTGGGACTATGAAAAATATATAAATCACCACAGCACACTCACAGAAGGGCTTTATGGCATTTTGTTTGTAACTGTCAGTTGTCAACAGAAGCATTTGTGTTTTAGCACAGAGAATTAAGAAGTTAATGCTTTAGTCCTACGTTTAAAACACGTGTCTCCATTTGTCTGCTGTTTGAGTCTGAGCAAGTTTTAGAATATAGTTGCTTCTGAAAAGACACAGATGGCCCTAATGACTTTACCTGGTTAGTAAAACAATGACAAAAAAAATCCTGTTTACATACAGTACCTGTTTACTTTGATCAACCAACAAAGACAGAGGAAGACAACTATCAAAGAACAAATAAACTACACAGATTTAGTTGTTTCTGTAAGAGTGAGGGAATATGTAAAAGAGTTTGTCTCGGTTGTACATTGTTTTCATCTAGTCTGTGGGATTCCTTAAGGTCTTTTACCTTAATTATTACCCACAATATGTTGTGTTCCTGAAGTATATATGAACATTTGTTATTTTTTGATGTGTAGTATAGACATTGCTGAAACAGGATTACTTCCTAAGTCTGTCCTAAAACAGGGAATGCTCCCACACTGTAGAATCAGCTAAGAAGCAAACAAATAACTGAATATTTTAAAAGTCATAATGTGGTGCATGATTTTCTCAAGAACATTCTCCAAATATAATGTAAGTTGTTCTGTTGTTCACCTTATATCTTCCAGTTTTACCTAATCATGGAATAGTATCACAGATATGTATACCCCATTATAATTTTCCTTTTAGAACAGTGGGTTGTGACCCTAATAACCCTCATTAGCAACATTCACACCACCATTCTCTATAAGAAAAGTCCTTCTGACACCACCCTGCTAGTTGCAGAAAAACATGTAAACAAATACTTAACTTGCATCCAGTCAGGAAGATTCTAGTACTCTGTCTCAGGATTTTCCATGTGAAAATAAATCCTGTCACTATTTATAAAGCATAAATGGCATATGCATTTTATTTATTTATTCTTTTATTTTAATTTTTTATTTTTTTAATAATCATGAATGAAGAATTCTGAGAAATCCCTCTCGCGTGACTCAAGTCACTTATGAGTTTCTGCAGAGTCTGAATGAAGGAAAGAAACTACCCCTTTTCCTACACAGAATTGTTTTCTTTGTAATTAGTGTAATTACTGCAATCTCACAAGCTATTCAACCATAATTACACACACTGAGGGCACCAAGCACAGGGTAGAGCACATGTTTGTTGGGAGGGGTTACAGCTAAAATCGTATTAGCTTTTTCTTTTTTTTTTTACTCTCTATGTACATCATCAGGTCTTAATGCTGGTAGAACTGCAAGCTTTAATTGTAAGAAAAAAACTAAGATGTTAGCCCCCAACATTTAGAAATTCTGGCTTTTTAAGATCATTTTTATTTATAAATGGTTAATGCTGGAACACCTATGACTAGAAAATATATATTTTTTATTTTGTTTTTCAGTTAAATGTTGGGAGTTATTTCAGCATGGTCTAGACTTTTTCAAAGGTATTTACTATGCTGATATATGTGAGTATATAACATTTAGCTCAAAACAGCATTTAGGGCTAAAAATGTAATGTTATTTAAAACTTGTCTAAATAACATTTAGGCTGACAATGCCATGTATATATTAGAACAGTGAACCCAAAAAGCCTGCCACCATCAAAACAATAAATAAATAAAAATTCTGAAATCAAACAGAGGTTTGTTTGTATAAGTGCTCGTAATCATATTTTATATGTTTAGGAAAGATAGATGGCCTATTGGTATGTGTAGGATACAAGTGGAAAAGAGCTTCAGTTCAGGATACCTGTTTGTTGCCAGTCAGCTATAAAATGATATGTAAATTGTATCCTGGGATGCCTCAGTACTGGAGATCCAGAAGGAGAGATATGGAGAGCAGCTAGACACAGTATTTTGTAGTGTGCTTTAGCATGTGAAAACTGCGGTGGTGGTGCTGTGGTAGCGTTGGCGCCTCACAGTAAGACGCTGTCCGGTTCGATTCTCAGCTAGAGCGTCTTCTGTATGGAGACATGTGTGAATGGGCGTACCTTCATTAAAGGTTGTGTGTCAGGGCTGGCGACTCGGCACGTAAAAATCTACTGCCAATCATTAGCGGACCGGAGTTCGGCTGTGGCGATCCCTAACCGGGAAAAGCCGAAAGACACAACAACAACTTTAGCATGTGAAAGAGGCCACTGAAGTTCACAAATTCAGCCGTCAGTGCTGTGAATCAGCAGATGGCTATATGTGTAGCAGCAGCTATTACATACAGCTGAACAAGAACTCCCCTATGCCACAAGACACCAAGGTACACAACTCTGACCCATGCTTTTTCATAGAAAATCATTGGGTAAATATAATTTCAGAGACGTGCATGAGGTGAGGGGTAGGAGAGTTCCCCACTGAAAAAAATGCTTACAGTTTGAACATTTGCTATTTAGGTGTTATAGGCATTTGCGCAGTACACAATCTGGTGCCAGAACTTGTCTGTTAAATCAAAGCTATATCGCTGGGCAATCCTAAAAAATTGCATTACTTTCACACTGTTAGTTAGTTACTTTTCATCTGAACTACCCTTTTATGTCTTCATGTGATGTATGTGCTTGTAGAGAAACCCAATGAATGATCAAATCGCAGGTCATTGGTAATGTACTTGTATACGTTGTTCTAATCTCTTGAAGTCACACTGAAATGGAACCTAGCTGTATGCATCTTTTAGAAATGTATGTAACTGGAAACTGAGCATATTGCTTCCAATGCATATGTCTGATACTATTAAAATATATGAAAATACCTTACTGATGAATGTGGGTGAGTGAAACTGAATGTTTCTGACTTTACATAAAAAGATGATTTCCATGCAAACAAAAATACACTATAGAATGAAATGCACTCATTCCATCACAATGTTTCTATTTTTTTTTACATGTTAGATCAAGGATGAAATATGGACACTGGTATAATCTGCCTGTTAGCTTAATTACAAATCTGAACAGAACCAAAGTTAGCCCTATCCATTCATCAGTCCCACTACAGGTTTATAAGCAACCCACATCCTCAGGAGACTGATCATGCACGATAACATGAGGATGTAGGTGTATATAAACTCTCAACGAAATTAAGAAACAGGCTTCTTAAGTAATAAGGAAGCTAACATTAATGTTTTAAGAAATGTAAGCTTCATTAAAGTCACAGCAATAAATAAATGACTAAGTATATGCATGTTTCACTTATGTCTTATTTCTAAATAAATGTATTTAAATATTCAATTTTTATGTTAAAATGCTTTTCCTATAAAATGCATCAGTATCAGAGAGAGCTACTATACTCACTAGAGCAGCAAAAAATACTAGACTTTCAAACACTGTATGAGGTTCCTGCTTGAAATTCATGTAACGTGAACATACCTTTATCCATGGACACACTATGCTGTGTATGCAGTAATAACACTTTGGATACCACCTGCGTTAGAGTTCTCATTTTGTAATCGTTTAGTTGAAAGATATGCATGCCAAGTCCTACAGGATATAGTTAACTGCACAGTAATTACAACTGTGTAAATCAGCACAGATTACTCACGCAAGGGCTTTAGGACATTTTTGTCTGCAATTTTGCCTTACAGACTTCTTTGCAAGCCTTACTCAAGAACTGTAACTAAAAACTGTAAATGTAAAATGTGACTTTCTGATCTGAAACTGATTATGATGCATTTACTAGACATATTCTGCCTCTATAGCTCTAAATCTTCATCTGAAATTTTCCCCAACTGGTTTACTGGTTTGCTACCACATACCCTGTGCCTCTGGAAACAGACTAATGCAGCCTATGACTCATTTTCCACTCTGTGTTAAGCCACAAAAAAAAAAAATATATATATATATATATATATATATATATATATATATATATATATATATATATATATAAATATATAGATAGACAGATAGATAGACAGATATAGTTCAGCACTTTGTCTGAAGTTAAATCACTGATGTCTCTTTCACTGAAAAAATATAACAGTAGTGCATTCTGTTGGTACATCACAGTGTGAATAGAAAGGGAATAAGGGCTTCTTCCTTTCACTTATGCTGAAAAATAGTGATATTGTATTTTGTGGTAGACCATAGTGTAAGCAAAGAGGAAAGCAAACATGATCTATCGTTGCATTTTGTTGGTAGATTGTAATTTGTCACTGACTTTTTTACTGAGCTCAAGTGACAGTGGGATAAATTAAATTTTTCTTCTCCCTACTGTTGTACGATCTCAGAATTTGTTTATATATAGGTGCATGGGTGTATGGTGTATGGAGGGGGGTCTTATTCCACTGCAAAACCACTTACATTGTGTTTCACATACTTTCATAGTATATATGAAAAGTCAATAGTTTATGGCCAATATATTGAATCTTGATATTAGCTTTAAATGAATAATTTTATATATATATATATATATATATATATATATATATATATATACACACACACACACACACACACACACACACACACACACACACACACACCACACACACACACACACACACACACACACACACACACACACACGGCTCCCTATCAGTTTAGCGAATTAACATACGACCGAAATTGAAAATGTCGATACAACATCGAAATGTCACAGCAATAAACATTCACAAAGCCAAAACTCAAGAATCCGAAAAACCGGCTGCAGATATTACACATAATATATATTTTTTTAAACCTCGTAGCTTTTGAATGGAGACTGTGGTACAGTGAGAGTCGGGAAATTCACCCTTTTCTCCATTGTAGTGCGATCTCAGAGTTGGTATATGTAGTTTGCAGGGTTTGTGGGGGGTGCAGGAGGGCTTGACCCTGCAAAAATGTAAAAAACAGGTTGTAAAGGTAAGTAGAACATCACATTCATTGTTTTATTGAAACTTTTGTAAGCCAAAACATGCTCCATGTATGACGCAGACATTCACATGCATTGCAGTATAGTTTAAAGGGAGAGATGTCTATTTGTCGTGAGTGTTTATTCATACATGTAAAACAGTGATGAATTGAATTTATGTGTTTCAATGTTGTAAGTTTCGAGTTTGTGAGCATTAGTTCTTGTAACTTTACAATGTTGTCATGTTGTTCTTTTCAGTTTCAGTATCTGTTAATTCAGTAAACTGAAATAGACCAACACATATATATATCTATACTGATCTCTCTCTATCCGTCTAAATTTATATATAATATATACATATATATATAATCTATATGAATATCTGTATCTATATATAATCTATATGAATGTCTATATCAATATCTAATATATATATATATATATATATATATATATATATATATATAGATCTATGTCAAAACAACAAATTACCATAACGTTGACTTGCATAACAGTGAAAAGACGTCGCCAAAATTTTAAATAAAAGAACTCCCAGAAAAGCATATTTCACATCCAGTAAACTAACCACTTGGCCGCCAATAAGTAAAACACAAGTTGAAACAAATTAAACCCACCAAAGTCGGAGGCTTCACCTCTTTCACACCCTCCCATATGGAGGTTACACCCCTCAAACCCCCAGTAACTAAATATAACAACTCTGAGATCACACTACAGTGGAGAAAAGGGTAAAGTTTGCCATGCTGGCCAAGTGGTTAGTTTCCAGAAGGTGAAATACTTAATTCCAGGAAATACTCCATTCTGGGAAATACTCTGTTCCAGGAGTTCATTCAATTAAATTTTCTGTTATGTTGTCTTGCAGTTATGCAAGTTGACGTTATAGTATTAAACTGTTTTGACATAAACCCATATAAACATATATAGATATATTCGTTAGAGGAAATGGTTTATGTGGTAGTAAATAAAGAACAAATGCTCAGAAAAGCAAACTCTGTATTTCTTTGTTTCACCCTGCCAGCTTCTTTCTGTGTAAAGTTGCATTGCAGTGTTGTTCAGTCAAGGATCTGGTAGATATATTTAGTGGGGATGGGGCATACAAAAAATATTATAGGTTAATGGGTAGGTACTAGGCTATCTGCCCAAAGACATTTATGAGCCTAGCCAGAATGTGTTGGCTTTCGCCGCCCCCTTAAATTAGTTCCCTGTGCCTCTATCCAGCAGATCCACTGAAGTGATCTCCGGGGTAAACTTTCTGTTTCCTATCCTCTCATCAAGGTTTCTCTTGAAGAGTGGCCAGGAGCTCTGCCTAATATAGATTGGAATCTTGTTCTAAAGCATGGGAAGTCTCTGGGACAGGAATCTATCCCTCCAGCGCGTCCTATTTATTGTTGTGGTGAGGTTTAGATCCCTAGAGCTTGTGGCCCGAGCGGATAAGGTTTTCTTTAGGTGGAGCATGTCCATCAATTCTGGGTTGGACATGGCCTTGTATGTCAGGCAAAGATCACCTCTGAGTAGGCGGTATGCAACCGAGTACAGTTGAAGTTTCTTCAGTCGAGCCGCATAGGGCATCTGTTTGAGGCCAGTGATCCTCTTGGAGAGGTACTTCTGTGGTCTTTCCAGCTGTTGCAGGTGTCTTGTAAGGTACATCCCAAATGGGGCATTGTACTCTATGATGGGTCTGATGAGTGATGAGTAGAGGGGCACAATGACCTCTTTTGATCTGGATGCAAACCCTTTTGTGATTAGGTGGGCTACATAGAAGGATTTTCTAACCACTTTGGCAATGTGATTATCAAAGGAGAGAGTACTATCTACTTGGGTCCCCAGATCCATTATTATGTTTTCCGTATTTAGGGGACTACCACCTATGTGGTAGTTTGTGGGTACTTTAGGGGATGACTATGCACATTTTGGCATTTCACTTGAGGCCATGGTTTTGGCAGCAGGTATCCGTCTCAGTGAGACCCTTTTGGAGGATGTCTGTGTCAGCCGGAGAGTCAATTGGCTTAAGTACTGGTGTCATTCAAAGGGGATCCAATGCCTGTCAGCTTGGGATGATATGCTCGACAAGCCACGATGCTTCGCTAGGGACGGCTTGCACCTGTCACCCCTGGGCTTTCGGATATTGGCAAAGGCTCTTGCTACCCCCATAGTGCCTTTTTTAGGCAAGGCTCAAAAGACAAACCCACCTCCATAGGTATCACAAGGGATAAGAAACTAAGAGTAATGCTACTCAACGCCAGAAGTCTAAACCTCAAGATGCACGCACTCGAAACTCTCCTTAGCATGGAGAACATCGATATCTGTGCAGTAACAAAAACCTGGCTCAGGGCTCCCGAGAGCACCCCAGCACTACCAGGTTATACCTCATACCATGCTTTTCGGCCCCAAAACTTGGACCGAACCACAAAAGGAGGGGGAGTATCGATATTCGGCAAAGATACCCACACCTCCAGGTTGGTGGCAAAGCACGAAGCATCAGAGACTATCCATGTGCAACTAACAGTGGGTAAAACTGCCTTCCAGTTTATAGCCTGCTACAGACCACCCTCCCAAACCCAGGAACCCCACTCGGCCTTCCTGAGAACACTGGAAAATATGAAGGTCTCACCAAACACCATTATATTGGGTGACTTCAACTACCCAAACATAGACTGGGAGCATTACTCTAGCTCCAACACCCTAGCCCAAAGGTTCCTAGAATTTATAAACTCAAATGCTATGGAACAACTTGTTACCACTCCCACAAGAGGGGAAAACATACTGGACCTGATCATCACCAACATGGGGACTCTATGCTCCAGACCAGAAGTTTATTCCTCACTGGTAAGATCAGACCATAAACTAATCTCACTGGATATTCACATCCCGACCCCACCCCTCTGCCCAGAAAACCACAGTGAAAAACTTCTCTAAAGCAAATTTCACACTCCTCAAAACTGAGGTGGAATCCTTCAAAGCCCCCGGGCCTGTGGAAAATACAGCCCAGACTGCAGAATCCTTTATAAACGCATTCTATGAACACCTTCAGGAATGCATGGATCATGCGATCCCAAATAAAACCAAGACCCAATCCTCCAAAGGCAGACGTCCTGTCTGGTGGACCCCAGCCATAAACAAACTATACAATAGAAGGAGGAAGCTACTAAATGATAGAGCAAAATCCCAAAAAGGGAGGGCATCACTGATCAGTATTAGCAAAAAACTACGGGCACACATAAAATTGTCTAAGGCCAGCTTCGAGAGAAAAATTGCACAGGACACTAAGGATAATCACAAGGCATTCTTTAGTTATGTTAGGAACATGGGTGGTAATTCCAAGATATGCTCAGAATTAGTCCAAAATGACAAAAAATACATCGAACCCACAGACATTGCCAACATCCTAGCTGACAGGTTCAGCAAACTTCCTCCCCACCAAAAGGGCAAATATCTATCCCAGCAGAGTGCTGCCCCCCTGACATCTCAGATGCTCAGGTAAGAGCCGCCCTCTCCAAAGCAAAAAACACAGCATCAATGGGACCAGATGGTGTCCCGGGCTGCGTCCTACATGAACTCCAAGAGGAGCTAAACCCAAACATAAAACTACTGTTCAATCTCAGCCTTACTACAGGATATGTGCCCAAAGAGTGGCGACAGCAACAGTGGTCCCTCTCCATAAAGGTGGTGCCTCAATGGATCCTGGAAACTATCGCCCATAAGCCTGACTAGCTTGGTCTGCAAAGCTATGGAAAGGATCATCATGGACCTCATAAATAAAGATATTGGGGACCTACAAACACTGGATCCTACCCAGTTCGGCTTTGTTAAGGGCAGATCCTGCCTCTTAAACCTGGTTGATTTCTTTGAAACAGTCACCAAGGCCATTGACTAGGGAAGGTGGTCCACACAGCCTACCTGGACCTCACAAAGCCTTCGTACAATACCCCACTCGGGCATTATAGATAAGCTCACCAGCTTAAATATAAACCCCTATGTCACTAGATGGATTGCAAACTGGCTCAAGGACAGAACCCACATGGTGAGAATTGCTGGAGCCATGTCAGACTCCAAACCAGTTACAAGTGGTGTCCCACAAGGCTCAGTCCTGGGACCTCTCTTGTTCAGTATATATTTCTCGGAGGTACAGGCCAACACGGAAGGACTGTGGCTGACCAAGTTCGCAGATGACTGCAAACTGGGCACCATAATCGACTCTCCAGCCGACACAAGCATCCTCCAAAAGGGCCTCATAGAAACAGACAACTAGTGCCAGAGCCATGGCCTCAAGCTAAATGCCAAAAAGTGTATAGTCATCCCCTTTGGCAAAAACAAAGTTCCCACAAATTACCACATAGGTGGTAATCCATTAAGTACAGAAGAAGTAATTAGGGACCTGGGGACCCAAGTTGATAGCAATCTCTCATTTGACAACCACGTGGCCAAAGTGGTTAGAAAACATTTTATATAGCCCACCTAATCATGAAGGGATTCACATCTAGATCAGGGAGGTCATCGTGCCTCTTTACTCATCCCTCATCAGGCCCATAATTGAGTACAATGCCCCTTTTGGGATGTACCTTACCAGACACCTGCAGCAACTGGAAAGACCCCAAAAGTACCTTACCAAGAGGATCAAAGGGCTCAAACAGATGCCATATGCTGCCCGGTTAAAGAAACTCCAGCTCTACTCAGTGGCATACCGCCTGTTCAGAGGCGATCTGTGCCTGACGATAAAGCCATGTCCAACCCGAATAATGGACATGCTGCACCTCAGAAAATCCAAATCCCATCGAGCTACACGCCGAGAGACTTGAACCTCAGCACTGAAATAAATAGGACATGCTGGAGGGACAGATTCATAACCCAGAGGCTCCTTCACTCTGGAATAAAATCCCAGTCCAGGTTAGGCAGAGTCCCTCATTGACTCTCTTCAAGAGGAATCTTGATGAGTGGATGGGAGATCGTAGGTTTACCCCGGGTATCACTTCTGTGTCACTGTTAGACAGAGGCACAGTATACTAACCTCGAAAAAGGGCATAGCAAAATAAATTTAAAATGGGTGGCGAAAGCCAAACACATTCTGGCTAGGCTTATAAATGCCCTAGGGCAGATAGCCTAGTATGAACCTATGAACCTAATTATAGACCCTAGTTTGCAGTCATCTGCAAACTTAGTCAGCCATAGTCCTCCTGTGCTTGCCTGTACCTCTGAAAAGTATATGCCGAACAGGAGAGGCGCTAGGACTGAGCCCTGGAGAACGCCACTTGTAACTGGTTTACAGTCGAACCTAGCTCCCGCAACTCTCACCATGTGGGTTCTGTCCATGAACCAATTGGCAACCCATCTTGTGACACAGGGGTTTATGTTCAGACTGGTGTGCTTGTCTATAATACCAGAATCGGGAATGGTGTCGAAGGCCTTTGCAAGGTCTAGGTAGGCTGTGTATACCAACGTTCCCTCGTCTATAGCCTTGGTAACTGTCTCAAAGAAGTCCACCAGGTTTAGAAGGCGTGATCTGCCCTTAACAAGCTGAACTGGGTAGGGTCCAGTGTTTGGAGGTTCCCAATGTCTCTGGTAATGAGGTCCATGATGATGTGCTCCATAGCCATGCAGACCAAGCTAGTCAGGCTTATAGGGTGATAGTTCCCGGGGTCTGTTGTGGCTTCACCTTTGTGGAGCAGAATAACCGTTGCTGTGTGCCACTCTATGGGTGCATAGCCTGTGGAGAGGATGAGTTTGAACAGTGTGTTCAGGCGAGGGGTTAGTTTGTCTCTGAGCTCCTGTAGGACGCAGCCTGTGACACTGTCTGGTTCCATTGATGCTGTGTTTTTGGCTTTGCAAAGGGCTGTTTTAACCTGAGTGTTTGTGATTTCAGGGGCCCTACATTCTTCTGGTATGGTTATGGGCCCTTTTGGGGGTGAGAGGAGGTGAAGTTTGTACTGAACCTGTCTGCCAGGATGTTGGCGATATCAGTCGGTTCAGTGTATTTTGTGCCATTCTGCACTAAGTCCGATCAGATCTGAGCATTGCCACTTAGATTCTCGACATAGCTAAAGAATGTCATGTGGTTATCTTTGGAGTCCTTGGCAATTTTTCTTTTGAAGCTCGCCTTGGATGATTTTATGAGGCATCGTAGTTTCTTGCTGATACTGATCAGGGATGTCTTTCCTTCTTGGGATTTTACTCTTTTCTGTACTAGTTTCCTCTTTCTATTGTATACCTTGTTTATGGCAGGGGTTCACCAGACTGGTTTCCTTTTCTTGGAGGAGTGTTTCTTGGTTTTGCTTGGAATAGCACAATCCATGCATTCTTGTAGGTGCCCATAGAATACATTAGTAAAGGATTTTGCAGCTTGGACAGCATTATCCTTTAGCATGGGGGCTTTGAAATTTTCCATCTCGGTCTTAAGTAACGTGAAGTTTACTTTTTGAAAAGTTGTTCATGGTGGTTTTCTTGTCCGGGGGTGAGGGCGGAATGTGGATATCCAAAGTGATTTGTTTATGGTCAGATCTAACCAGCAAGAGGTTGACCTCCAGTGTGGAACATCGGTCGCCCATGTTGGTGATGACCCTATCCAATATGTTGTCACCTCTGGTGGGAGTGTTGATCAGTTGATCCAGGATGTTTGAGTTTATAAATTCTAGGAAATGTTGGGCAAGGGAGTTAGTACTTGAGTAGTTCTCCCAGTTGTTTGGGTAATTGAAATCACCCAATATTTGGGTGTTTGGTAGGACGTTTATGTTTCCCAGTGTTTCCAGAAATGTGGAATGGGGGTCCTGGGACATGGTGGGTGATCTGTAGCAAGCTACAATTTGAATTGCAGTTTTGCCCATTGTTAGTTGCACGTGGATGATCTGTGAAGCATTGTGCTGTGCCACTAACCTGGAGGTGTGGGTATCCTTGATGAATATGGATACGCCCCCGCCTTTTGTATTTCGGTCCGGGTTCTGTGGCCGTTATGTTTGTTTTTTTTGTTTACTTTTTGAAATGTTCAATATTTAACATATGATTATTTATATATATATATATATAAATATATATATATATATATATATATATATATATATATATATATATATATATATATATATATATATATATATATATATATATGTGTGTGTGTGTGTGTGTGTGTATGGGTCCCTATCAGATGACTGACTTTTCACAATCACGAAATTCACATGGTCAAGACCATATGATTAAATTTTTGAAAACCCAATGCTTTTGAATGGAGATAGTGGTACAGTGAGGCTCAGGAAATTTACCCTTTTGCAATCTCGTTTTGTGGGGAGTGTGGGGGCTTGCCCCTGCAAATTTGTGTTTTTAAAGTTAAATTTTTTAGAAAATTGATCATATGGTTTTGATCCCATGAATTCTGAGCTTCTGAAAACTCGATCTTTTGACATAGACCCATATCTATATATGTGTGTATATATATATATATATATATATATATATATATATATATATATATATATATATATATATATATATATATACATATAGATATATATATACCAAAAGACTGAATCCAAAAAGACTGAAAATTCAAAATACTGAACACATTTTTAATGCAGGGGCAAACCCACCTGTACCCCTCATGTGGGGGGCTGTGTTCCCCATATTCCCTGCTAACTATATATACTATCTCCAAGACCACACAACATTGAAGAAGGGGCTAATTCCTTCACTCAGTAATTCAGTATTTAGAGTTTTCAGTCTTTTGGTTTTCATTCTTCTGAAGCAGACCCATATATATATATGTGTGTGTGTGTGTGTGTGTGTGTGTGTGTGTGTGTGTGTGTGTGTGTGTGTGTGTGTGTGTGTGTGTGTATATATATATATATATATATATATATATATATAGTTGCAGTCCAACTCGTTAGCAACTTTTTTTTCATGCTGTAAAATAACAACAAATGCTCACATGAGTGAATGTTGTTTTCAGTGGGGTTCTTACCACTAATGTTTTGTATGGGAACATAGTTCACCCAGGTAAGGGAATTTGCCCTTACCCCCTCTGTTATGGGATCATTTTTAGTTTCTTTCCATGCCAGGTGATTGGATTAACTTTCAAATTGCTTTCATTGCAGTGTGGGTGCTGCACTCCTGACTGTGCAGTCCTTCACAGGAGACATTAAACTGAGGTTCTAGCTGCTTGAGACGGTGGTAGCTCAGGTATATATAAAAGAACCCATGGCACTTATCAAAGAAGAGTGGGCCTGCTTTATTACAATCTGTCAAATTATTTACATTTTTTTATTTTATTTACATTATATGCAGATATTCCCATTATATTTACTAGGTGCAAAATTTCATATCATATGCACCATTTATATTCTTAACTATCCCATCATCATTCTTTCTTCATTTAACATAACCTCATTTTGAAAGATCAAAGAAAAGTAACACAAAATAACCTTCATATACTGTTGTGCTAGTTTAGGTTAAATGCTGCAAAGAAGCTTGTGGTAAGCAACAATGTTTCCTAATCTTAATTATCAATGATTCTTATTTTAAAACTGTTAGGGTCACCGTTTAACCTATGCACAATTCAAAATGTGTTTATCATATTATTTCAGGTCTCCCCTGAAAAAAGTCTACTAGCCTAGAGGGACTAACCTGGTCAACAAAAGAAAAAATAAATAAATTTCCTGCTTACAATGGGATTTTTCATGCCTACAATATGTTGGAGTTGGACAATGTACATTTAAATTTTAGTTAAAGGGCATATTATTATCAGTGTACTGAAGCAATAAGGTGAAGTAATTCCTCCAGTTCTGATGACGTCCATTGTTAATTCTGCAAGTGGATGCAAATGCTTAACTTCTTCTGTGTTGTGTGTTGCACTGAATTGTATTACTTTCTAACAACATAAAACATGTATTCCTTTGGTACATGCACCTAACTGCATACTTCCACTTTGGTGACAATGGAATTTTCCTATTAAAAAATATATTCATCCACCCCATCCCTTTTTCCATAACCAATCATTTTTTCTTCAACATAGGTTCATAGGTTCATAGCTAGGTACTAGGCTATCTGCCCGAGGGCATTTATAAGCCAAGCCAGAGTGTGTCGGCTTTCACAGCCCCATTGATTAATTAAATGATCCTCTGTCAAGCAGAGCCAATGAAGTGATTCCAGGGGTGCATTTTCTGTTATCCATCCACTTGTCAAGGTTTCTCTGATGTAATTTGGAAATTTGTTCCAAAGTATGGGAAGTTTCTGTGACAGGAATCTATTCCTCCAGCATGTTCTATTTATTGTTGTGGCGAGGTTTAGCTCACTAGAGTGCGTGGCTCGCAGTGACTTGGATTTCTTTAGGTGGAGCATGTCCATCAGTTATGAGTTGGACATGGCTTTGTAAGTCAGGCAGAGATCACCTCTGAGTAAGTGATATGCCACTGAGTACAGCCGGAGATTTTTCAGTCGAGTTGCATAGGACATATGTTTGAGACCAGTAATCCTCTTGGTGAGGTACTTTTGTGATCTTTCCAGTTGTTGGAAGTGTCTTGTGAGGTACATCCCAAATGGGGCATTGTACTCTGTGATGGGGTCTAATGAGTGATGAGTAGAGGGACACTATAACCTCTTTATTTCTAGATGCAAACCCTTTAGTAATTAGATGAGCTACATAGAAGGATTTCCTAACTACTTTGGCAATATGATTATCAAAGGAGAGATTACTATCTACCTGGATCCCCAGATCTCTTATTGCCTCTTCTGTATTAAGGGGGCTGCCACCTATGTGGTAATTCATGGGTGTTTTGTTTTTACCAAATGGGATGACTATGCATTTTTTGGCATTTTGCTTGAGGCCATGACTTTGACACCAGGTGTCTGTCTTAGTAAGGCCCTTTTGGAGGATGTCCGTGTCAGCCGGAGAGGCAATTATGGCTCCCAGTTTGCAGTCATCGGTGAACTTTGTTAGCCATAGTCCTCCTGTGTTTGCCTGTACTTCTGAAAAGTATATGCCAAACAGTAGGGGTCCCAGGACCGAGCCTTGCAGAACACCACTTGTGACTGGTTTAGAGATGGACCTGGAGCCCACTATTCTTACCTTGTGAGTTCTGTCTGCAAGCCAGTTGGCAACCCATCTTGTGACATAGGGGTTTATGTTCAGGCTGGAGAGTTTTTCTGTAATACCTGAGTGGGGAATGGTGTTGAAAGCTTTGGCGAGGTCAAGGTAGGCTGTATGAACCACCTTTCCCTCATCTATGGCCTTGGTGACTGTCTTGAAGAAGTCAATCAGGTTTAGTAGGCATGATCTGCCCTTAACAAAGCTGAACTGTGTTGAGTCAAGTGTTTCAAGGTTCCCAATGTCTTTGTTAATCAGTTCCATGATAATGTGCTCCATAACCTTGCAGACCAGGCTAGTCAGGCTTATGGGGCGATAGTTACCAGGATCAGTTGTCGCCCCTCCTTTGTGAAGAGGAATAACCATTGATGTGCGCCATTCTATGGGCACGTAAGCCTGTGGAGAGGCTGAGGCTGAACAGCGTGTTTAGGCGGGGGGGTTAGTTCGTTCTGTAGTTTGTACAAGACACAGCCTGGGACACCATCTGGTCCTATTGACACTGTGTTTTTGGCTTTAGAAAAGGGCTGTTTTCACCTGTGCATCTGTGATTTTTGGGACACTACACTTTTCCGGTATTGATGTGGGCCCTTTTGGAGGTGAGAGGGGGATGAAGTTTGCACTGAATCTATCTGCCAGGATGTTGGCAATATCATTAGGTTCAATATATTTTGTGCTATTTTGTACTAGTTCAGTGCATATCTGCGAGTTTCCACTTAGATTCTTAACATAGCTAAAGAAGGCTTTGTGGTTATCTTTTAAATCCTTGGCTATTTTTCTTTCAAAGTTAGCTTTGAATGGTTTCATGAGGGACCTCAGTTTCTTACTGATACAGATCAGTGATGTCTTTCCTTCTTGGGATTTGCTTTTTTTCTGAACTAGTTTCCTACTTCTATTGTATAGCCTGTTTATTGCAGGGGTCCACCAAACTGGTTTCCTTCTCTTAGAGCACTCCTCTAAGTGAGTCTTGGTTTTGCTAGGGATGGCACAATCCATGCATCCTTGTAGGTGCTCATAGAGTGCATTTGTAAAATGTTTCTGCATCTTGGGCAGCATTATCCTTTAGAGTGGGGGCTGTGAAACTTACCATCTCTGTCTTAAGTAAGGTGAAGTTTGTTTTAGAAACGTTTTTTACTGTGGTTTCCTTAGTTGGGGGTGGTGGTGGGGTGTTGACATCCAGAGTGATTAGTTTATGGTCTGATCTAACCAGTGACGGGTTGACCTCCGGTGTGGAAAACCTGTCACCCATGTTGGTGATGACCAGGTCCAGTATGTTTTCACCTTTGGTAGGGGAGTTTACCAGCTGATCCAGGGCATTTGAATTGATGAATTCCAGGAAGCGCTGGGCCTGGGAATTTGTACTCAAGTAGTTTTCCCAGTGAATGGTAGGGTAATTGAAATCGCCCAATATCAAGGTGTTTGGTAGGACCTTCATGTTTTCCAGTGTCTCCAGAAAGGTGGAGTGGTGGTCCTGGGTCATGGAGGGTGATCTGTTGCAGGCCACAATTTGCATTGCAGATTTGCCTGATGTTAGTTGCACATGGATGATCTCAGAGGTATCATGCTGCGCCACTAACCTGGAGGTGTAGGTATCCTTGATGAATATGGATACACCCCCTCCTTTTGTGTTTAGGTCTGTGTTCTGTGGCTGAAACGTGTGGTATGAGTTGTAGCCCGGAAGTGCTGGGGTGCTCCCTGGAGCCTTGAACCAGGTTTCAGTTATTGCACAGATGTCGACGTTCTCCATACTGAGGAATGCTTCGAGTGCGTGCATTTTGAGATTTAAACTCCTGGCGCTGAGTAGCATAACGCTCAGTTTTTTGTTAATTGTGCTGTTTATGGAGGTGGGTTCAACTTTTGAGCCTTGCCTAAAAAAGGCACTATGGGGGCAGCAAGAGCCTTGGCCAATATTCGAAAGCCTAGGGGTGACAGGTGTAAGCCATCTCTTGTGAAGCAATGTGGCTTGTCGAGCATGTCGTCCCAGGCTGACAGACACTAGAGCCCCTTTGAATGACACCAGAAGCTTAGCCAATTGTTGAAATTGATCATTTTTTCTTTATACTGAGGTATCATTCTTGGTGAGGGCAGGATGCTACATAAGGTCAGGGTCATACCAGCCTGGGCTACATGATCAGAGAGTTCTTCCATGTCTTTTTTCAAGTAGTCCAGGGAGGTACGTCTCAGGTCATTCACACCAACATGAACAATGACAGAGTCATATTTGTACTTGTTCTGGAGTGACCTGAGTGCTTGTGTTATGTGGCAGATTCTGGCTCCCAACAGGCAGCTAACAGTAACCTTCTGCTTGTCCAGCCTAGTGAGTGGGACGTCAGTGTGCCTGACTATAGTGTCACCTATTACTAGTGTGTTAGGTATGTTATTTCACCTTAAGGGCTGTGATTGTGCGGCACACTGATTTTGTGTTTTATGTGTTGTCTGGTTTGTGACGGGAAGTGCAGGTTGTTTGGGTGCCTGCTTTGGAGGTCTCTGATGCTTTTGCATGTTTTTTATTTAGAGCCTCCAAGTATGATTTTGTGTATTTATGTGAATTTTTTGCCAGTGCTGTTTTAGTAGGTCTGTGTGCGGCTTGAGTTGTGGTGCAAGTGTTAACCTTCTCCTCTTGACAGTCTGTTCCAGTCTTGGGTGGAGACAGGTTAGCTTCCAGTTTGGCTGTATAATTGCATCTCTTGCATATGTTAGTGTTTTGTGATAGAAGGAGAGGGATGTCTGTGTACATGAGGCAGTTGCAACATTGCCTCAGGATACCCAGATTCACCAGCTGGACTGGAGAGTGCTCCTGAAGTTGCCCTTTGGTCATGCCTGAATAGTAGGGTGAGCTGCTTAGTCGCTTGGTTGGTGAGGGGTGAATAAAGAGCCTTGCCCTGCTGGGCAATCAGTGTCAGGGTATATTAGTGCTTGCTGTTAGGTCTGAGCAAGTGCTTAGGTTGAGAGTTAGACTAGTTTCAAGGGAAAAACTGAAGAGGAGACTTAGTGGAGCCGGGAATAATTTAACCGTAGCTAACCGGCACTGCCCGGTGTGCAAAACTGTGCAAACGCAGTTTTTTTAGTAGGGAAATGAAAGAGATAGAGATTAGCCCAAAATGGCCAATAAACTACTAACTTCTGGGCAAGAACTACTCCTCCAGGGACAGATAGATTGCTCAAAGCTCCCCTCTCTCACAGGTCAAGAGAGAAACTTCCTTCTATCCAAGTAAGGTATGGGCAACTCAGAAACTAGTATCACAGCCCTGAATTCAGCACTAGCCTGAAAACTGGACTATACTAGCTTAGAAAGGCGGGAAACAAGGATTTTTTTTGTTTGTTTTTTTGAAAAGATAATGTAAAAACAGTAAAAAGAATACATTTAGAACAGCTTTAAACGACTACAAACGATCAGAAAAGGCTATCGCACTATAGTGTGTAGCCTACAACAGTTAAACAAATTATTTAAACAAAAAACAACTTCTTAAATGTGCAGGCAGTCAAATAAGTACAATATGTGAAAAAATTAGCTTTTAAATCACAATAAATGCTGGAAAATCTGCGTTTAGGCGGAAAACTGTATAACAAGAAAGTACAGAAAACTGATACTTAATCACTCCAAAGTCTCTCTCTTAAGCTAGAAGGCTTGTATCAGTGTAAGTGCTGCCAGTAGGTTACTTACAGGAAAGATGGGAAACAAGCGCAGATGTGGTCTTTTAAACCAGAAAGTTGAGAGAGATGGACAAACTGTCCGAATGGTCAATAAACTACAATTTCTGGGCCAAGAACCTCTCCTCTCGTGGTAGACAGGCTACCTAGTTGGAAAAGAAAACAGGTGGTTTCAGGTAAAGTGCTCCCCAAGAAAAATGTGCAGATAAATGTAAGTAGTACAAAGGAAGCACTCCACGGCTGGCACAGCAAAGATGATTTATTAATTTAACAAATAAACTGGTGCTACCGAAAAACTACCTAGTGCTTACCACTCCCACTGATAAGCTAGAAGGCTTCCCTCCAACACAGAAAGGCTTGGGGGGCTCAGAAGCTTACAAAGAGTCCTGGAATACAGCAAATCTGTACCTGGACTAGACTAGTTACAGGAAAGTCGGGGAACAAGTACAAACATAGGCTTTTAAGCCAGCAAGTTGAAAGAGATGTAAAACTGCCCAAACAGCCAAATAAACTACAATTTCAGGGCCAAAACTCTCTCTTCCCATGGAGGATAGGCTACCTAGTGCTTACCACTCCCAATGATAAGCTAGAAGGCATTCCTCCAACACAGAAAGGCTTGGGGGCTCAGAAGCTTACTAACAATCCTGGATACAGCAACTCTGTAACCAGACTAGGCTAGTTATAGGAAAAGCGGGAAACAGGCACAAGTGCGGCTTTCAAACCAGAAAGTAAAAAGAGATGGAAAAAAAACTGCTCAAACAGCCAGTAGCTACAATTTCTGGGCTAGGGACCACTCCTGGTAGATAGGCTACCTGATGCTTACCACTCCCACTGATAAGCTAGAAGGCTTCCCTCCAACACAGAAAGGCTTGGGGGGCTCAGAAGCTTACAGAGAGTCCTAGATACAGCAAATCTGTACCTGGATTGCACTAGTTATAGGAAAGGTGGGGACCAAATGCAAAACAGGCTTTTAACCAGAAAGTAGAAAGAGATGGAAAAACTGCCCAAACGGCCAATGAACTACAGTTTCAGGGCAAAAACCCACTCTTCCCATGGTAGATAGGCTGCCTAGTGCTTACCACTCACACTGATACGCTAGAAGGCTTCCCTCCAACACAGAAAGGCTTGGGGGGCTCAGAAGCTTACCAACAGTCCTAGACACAGCAAGTCTCTATCTCGACTTGACTAGTTACAGGAAAGGCAGGAAACAAGCTTAGAATTTCTTTTGTTACAGAAAAGCAGCTAAACAGCAGTAAATACAATTCAAATTGTATTGCTGGCCAGCACACCCAAGTGTGTAGCAACACTATGGCAAATACAGTTCAAATAATTGTAATTAAATTAACAAATTACTAAAAAACAAGTGCAGAAGGCAGTAAATTAGAAGTCTACTAACAAGCAGTAATAAGTGCAGAGTAAGAGCGAATGAACAGATAACAGCATGCAGATGAGCAACTAAGACAGTTACAGTAAGAGCAGCTGAATAAGATATATATATATATATATATATATATATATATATATATATATATATATATATATATTCTTTTTTTTTTTTTTGAGGGAAGGAACAGAGCAGGATTAAGAGGCTACAGGGGTTGTCCTTCCCAAATGCTCTCTTTGTACAAAGTAGGAGTGCCTGAAATCAGAATATGATCTCACTGCACTCAGTTGAGTGAGCAAATGAGATGGGTCCAGAAGGAGTATCCAAATACAAATCTATAATAGGGGCAGGCAATTGCAAAGCCACCAATATTAATACCAAAACAATAACAGGGAGGGTGGGTGGGGAACTAACTGTAGAGAGACAGCCACAACTTCAGTTGAGTTAATATTCAGTGAAAAACACAAATAAATAAATTAAATACAATACTATATGCAAAAGAGCAGATAAAAGTGTACTTAAATTCACTTATACATCCAGCTGATTTCAGGTAGATGTTAGCCGGCCAAAGCTCTGATAATAAGCAGAGACAACTCAATATGTACCATTTATATAAGGCAAGACAGGATGTTAGTCATGAGCTGAAACTACCCACACTGCTATCAATGGCTACACAGAAATTCTTAAAAGTACTCTGTAGAGAGACAGCCACAACTTCAGTTGAGTTAATATTCAGAGAAAAACACAAATAAATAAATTAAATACAATACTACATGCAAAAGAGCAGATAAAAGTGTACTTAAATTCACTTATACATCCAGCTGATTTCAGGTAGATGGTAGCCAGCCAAAGCTCTGATATTAAGCAGTGATAACTCAAAATGTACCACTTCTATAAGGCAAGACAGGATGTTAGTGATGAGCTGAAACTATCCCCACTGCTATCAATGGCTACACAGAAATTCTAAAAAGTACTCTGTAGGGAGACAGCCACAACTTCAGTTGACTTCATATTCAGTGAAAAACATGAATAAATAAATTAAATACAATACTATGTGCAAAAGAGCAGATAAAAGTGTACTTAAATTCACTTATACACCCAGCTGATTTCAGGTAGATGTTAGCCGGCCAAAGCTCTGATATTAAGCAGAGATAACTCAAAATGTACCACTTATATAAGGCAAGACAGGATGTTAGTGATGAGCTGAAACTATCCCCCACTGCTATTAATGGCTACACAGAAATTCTAAAAAGTACTATGTAAAGAGACAGCCAGAAATTCAGCTGAGTTAATATTTAGTGAAAAACACAAATAAATAAATTAAATACAATACTATATGAAAAAGAGCAGATAAAAGTGTACTTAAATTCACTTATATGTCCAGCTGATTTCAGGTAGATGTTAGCTGGCCAAAGCTCTGATATTAAGCAGAGATAACTCAAAATGTACCACTTATATAAGGCAAGACAGGATGTTAGTGATGAGCTGAAACTACCCCCACTGCTAACAATGGCTACACAGAAATTCCAAAAAGTAGTCTGTAGAGAGACAGCCACAACTTCAGTTGAGTTAATATTCAGTGAAAAATACAAATAAATAAATTAAATACAATACTATATGCAAAAGAGCCGATAAAAGTGCACTTAAATTCACTTATATGTCCAGCTGATTTCAGATAGATGTTAGCCGGTCAAAGCTCTGATAATAAGCAGAGATAACTCAAGTTGTAGCACTTATATAAGGCAAGACAGGATGTTAGTGATGAGCTGAAACTACCCCCCCCCGCCCCACTGCTATCAATGGTTACCCAGAAATTCTAAAAAGTGGCCTGTAGAGAGACAGCCACAACTTCAGTTGAGTTAATATTCAGTGAAAAACACAAATAAATAAATTAAATACAATACTATATGCAACAGAGCAGATAAAAGTGTACTTAAATACACTTATAAGTCCAGCTGGTTAAGGTAGATGTTAGCCGGCTAAAGCTCTGATATTAAACAGAGATAACTCAAAATGTACCACTTATATAAGCAAGACAGGATGTTAGTGTTGAGCTGAAACTACCCCCCACTGCTATCAATGGCTACACAGAAATTCTAAAAGGTAGTCTGTAGAGAGACAGCCACAACTTCAGTTGAGTTAATATTCAGTGAAAAACACAAATAAATAAATTAAATACAATACTATATGCAAAAGAGCAGATAAAAGTGTACTTAAATTCACTTATACATCCAGCTGATTTCAGGTAGATGTAAGCCGGCCAAAGCTCTGATAATAAGCAGAGGTAACTCAAAATGTAGCCCTTATATAAGGCAGGACAGGATATTAGTGATGAGCTGAAACTATCCCCCACTGCTATCAATGGCTACACAGAAATTCTAAAAAGTACTCTGTAGAGAGATAGCCACAACTTCAGCTGAGTTAATATTTAGTGAAAAACACAAATAAATTAAAAACAATACTATATGCAAAAGAGCAGATAAAAGTGTACTTAAATTCACTTATGTCCAGCTGATTTCAGGTAGATGTTAGCCGGCCAGTGCTCTGATATTAAGCAGAGATAACTCAAAATGTACAACTTATATAAGGCAAGACAGGATGTTAGTGATGAGCTGAAACTACCCCCCACTGCTAACAATGGCTACACAGAGATTCCAAAAAGTAGTCTGTAGAGAGACGGCCACAACTTCAGTTGAGTTAATATTCAGTGAAAAACACAAATAAATAAATTAAATACAATACTATATGCAACAGAGCAGATAAAAGTATACTTAAATACACTTATACATCCAGCTGATTTAAGGTAGATGTTAGCTGGCCAAAGCTCTGATATTAAGCAGAGACAACTCAAAATGTACCACTTATATAAGCAAGACAGGATGTTAGTGATGAGCTGAAACTATCCCCCACTGCTATCAATGGCTACACAGAAATTCTAAAAGGTAGTCTGTAGAGAGACAGCCACAACTTCAGTTGAGTTAATATTCAGCGAAAAACACAAATAAATAAATTAAATACAATACTATATGCAAAGGAGCAGATAAAAGTGTACTCAAATTCACTTATACATCCAGCTGATTTCAGGTAGATGTTAGCCATCCAAAGCTCTGATAATAAGCAGAGATAACTCAAATTGTACCACTTATATAAGGCAAGACAGGATGTTAGTGATGAGCTGAAACTACACCCCACTGCTATCAATGGCTACACAGACATTCTAAAAAGTACTCTGTAGAGAGACAGCCACAACTTCAGTTGAGTTAATATTCAGTGAAAAACACAAATAAATAAATTAAATACAATACGATATGCAAAAAAAAAGATAAAAGTGTACTTACATTCACTTATACGTCCAGCTGATTTCAGATAGATGTTAGGTGACCAAAGCTCTGATAACAAGTAGAGATAACTCAAAATGTACCACTTATATAAGGCAAGACAGGATGTTAGTGATGAGCAGAAACTACTCCCCACTGCTATCAATGGCTACACGAAATTATAAAAGGTACTCTGTAGAGTGACAGCCACAACTTCAGTTGCGTTAATATTCAGTTAAAAACACAAATAAATAAATACAATACTATATGCAACGGGAGCAGATAAAAGTGTACTTAAATTCACTTATACGTCCAGCTAATTTCAGGTAGATGTTAGCTCACCAAAGCTCTAATATTAAGCAGAGATAACTCAAAACGTACCACTTATTTAAGGCAAGACAGGATGGTAGTGATGAACTGAAACTACCTCCCACTGCTATTAATGGCTACACAAAAATTCTAAAAAGTGGCCTGTAGAGAGACAGCCACAACTTCAGTTGAGTTAATATTCAGTGAAAAACACAAATAAATAAATTAAATACAATACTATATGCAAAAGAGCAGATAAAAGTGTACTTAAATTCACTTATACGTCCAGCTGATTTCAGGTACATGTTACCAGGCAAAGCTCTGATAATAGGCAGCGATAACTCAAAACGTACCACTTATATAAGGCAAGACAGGATGTAAGTGATGAACTGAAACTACCCCAACTGCTATCAATGGCTACACAGAAATTCTAAAAAGCACTCTGTAGAGAGACAGCCACAACTTCAGATGAGTTAATATTCAGTGAAAAACACAAATAAATAAATTAAATACAATACTATATGCAAAAGAGCAGATAAAAGTGTACTTAAATTCACTTATACATCCAGCTGATTTAAGGTAGATGTTACCAGGCAAAGCTCTGATAATAGGCAGCGATAACTCAAAATGTACCACTTATATAAGGCAAGACAGGATGTTAGTGATGAGCTGAAACTACCCCCCACTGCTATCAATGGCTACACAGAAATTCTAAAAGGTAGTCTGTAGAGAGACAGCCACAACTTCAGTTGAGTTAATATTCAGCGAAAAACACAAATAAATAAATTAAATACAATACTATATGCAAAGGAACAGATAAAAGTGTACTCAAATTCACTTATACGTCCAGCTGATTTCATGTAGATGTTAGCCGTCCAAAGCTCTGATAATAAGCAGAGATAACTCAAATTGTACCACTTATATAAGGCAAGACAGGATGTTAGTGATGAGCTGAAACTACACCCCACTGCTATCAATGGCTACACAGACATTCTAAAAAGTACTCTGTAGAGAGACAGCCACAACTTCAGTTGAGTTAATATTCAGTGAAAAACACAAATAAATAAATTAAATACAATACAATATGCAAAAAAAAAGATAAAAGTGTACTTACATTCACTTATACGTCCAGCTGATTTCATATAGATGTTAGGTGACCAAAGCTCTGATAACAAGTAGAGATAACTCAAAATGTACCACTTATATAAGGCAAGACAGGATGTTAGTGATGAGCAGAAACTACTCCCCACTGCTATCAATGGCTACATGAAATTATAAAAGGTACTCTGTAGAGTGACAGCCACAACTTCAGTTGCGTTAATATTCAGTTAAAAACACAAATAAATAAATACAATACTATATGCAACGGGAGCAGATAAAAGTGTACTTAAATTCACTTATACATCCAGCTAATTTCAGGTAGATGTTAGCTCACCAAAGCTCTAATATTAAGCAGAGATAACTCAAAACATACCACTTATTTAAGCCAAGACAGGATGGTAGTGATGAACTGAAACTACCTCCCACTGCTATTAATGGCTACACAAAAATTCTAAAAAGTGGCCTGTAGAGAGACAGCCACAACTTCAGTTGAGTTAATATTCAGTGAAAAACAAAAATAAATAAATTAAATACAATGCTATATGCAACAGAGCAGATAAAAGTGTACTTAAATTCACTTATACGTCCAGCTGATTTCAGGTACATGTTACCAGCCAAAGCTCTGATAATAAGCAGCGATAACTCAAAATGTACCACTTATATAAGGCAAGACAGGATGTAAGTGATGAACTGAAACTACCCCAACTGCTATCAATGGCTACACAGAAATTCTAAAAAGTACTCTGTAGAGAGACAGCCACAACTTCAGTTGGGTTAATATTCAGTGAAAAACACAAATAAATAAATTAAATACAATACTATATGCAAAAGAGCAGATAAAAGTGTACTTAAATTCACTTATACATCCAGCTGATTTCAGGTAGATGTTACCAGGCAAAGCTCTGATAATAGGCAGCGATAACTCAAAATGTACCACTTATATAAGGCAAGACAGGATGTTAATGATGAGCTGAAACTACCCCCCACTGCTATCAATGGTTACACAGAAATTCTAAAAAGTACTCTGTAGAGAGACAGCCACAACTTCAGTCGAGTTATTATTCAGTGAAAAACACAAATAAATAAATTAAATACAATACTATATGCTAAAGAGCAAATAAAAGTGTACTTAAATTTACTTATACGTCCAGCTTATTTCAGGTAGATGTTAGCCGGCCAAAGCTCTGACAATAACCAGAGATAACTCAAAATGTACCACTTATATAAGGCAAGACAGGATGTTAGTGATGAGCAGAAACTACCCCCCCACTGCTATCAATGGCTACACAGAAATTATAAAAGGTACTCTCTAGAGAGACAGCCACAACTTCAGTTGCATTAATATTCAGTTAAAAACACAAATAAATAAATAAATACTATATGCAACACAGCAGACAAAAGTGTACTTAAATTCACTTGTACATCCAGCTATTTTCAGGTAGATGTTAGCTCACCAAAGCTCTGATATTAAGCAGAGATAAGCTGATTTCATATAGATGTTAGGTGACCAAAGCTCTGATAACAAGTAGAGATAACTCAAAATACTATATGCAACACAGCAGACAAAAGTGTACTTAAATTCACTTGTACATCCAGCTAATTTCAGGTAGATGTTAGCTCACCAAAGCTCTGATATTAAGCAGAGATAACTCAAAATGTACCACTTATTTAAGCCAAGACAAGATGCTAGTGATGAGCTGAAACTACCCCCCACTCCTATTAATGGCTACACAGAAATTCTAAAACGTGGTCTGTAGAGAGACAGCCACAACTTCAGTTGAGTTAATATTCAGTGAAAAACACAAATAAATAAATTAAACACAATACTATATGCAAAAAAAACAGATAAAAGGATATTTAAATTCACTTATATGTCCAGCTGATTTCAGGTAGATGTTAGCCGGCCAAAACTATGATAATAAGCAGAGATAACTCAAAATGTACCACTTATATAAGGTAAGACAGGATGTTAGTCATGAGATGAAACTACCCACCACTGCAATTAATGGCTACACAGAAATTCTAAAAAGTACTCTGTACAGAGACAGACACAACTTCAGTTGAGTTAATATTCATTTAAAAACACAAATAAATAAATTAAATACAATACAATATGCAATGGGAGCAGATAAAAGTGTACTTAAATTCACTTATACGTCCAGCTAATTTCAGGTAGATGTTAGCCATCCAAAGCTCTGATATTAAGCAGACATAACTCAAAATGTACCACTTATTTAAGGCAAGACAGGATGTTAGTGATAAGCTGAAACTACCCCCCCCCCCACTGCTATTAATGGCTTCACAGAAATTCTAAAAAGTTGTCTGTAGAGAGACAACCACAACTTCAGTTGAGTTAATATTCAGTGAAAAACACAAATAAATTAATTAAATACAATACTAGATGCAAATGAGCAAATAAAAGGGTATTACATTCATTTATATGTCCAGCTGATTTCAGGTAGATATTAGCCAGCCAAAACTTTGATAATAAAGCAGAGATAACTCAAAATGTACCACTTATATAAGGCAATACTGGATATTAGTGATGAGCTGAAACTACCCCCCACTCCTATCAATGGCTACACAGACATTCTAAAAAGTACTCTGTAGAGAGACGGCTACAACTTTAGTTGAGTTAATATTCAGTGAAAAACACAAATAAATTAAATACAATACTATATGCAAAAGAGCAGATGAAAGTGTACTTAAATTCAATTATACATCCAGCTGATTTCAGGTAGACGTTAGCCGGGAAAACTCTGATAATACGCAGAGATAACTCAAAATATACCACTTATATAAGGCAAGACAGGACGTTAGTGATGAGCTGAAACCACCACCCACTGCTATCAATGGCTACACAGAAATTCTAAAAAGTACTCAGGAGAGAGACAGCCACAACTTCAGTTGAGTTAATATTCAGTGAAAAACACAAATAAATAAATTAAAAACAATACTATATGCAAAAGAGCAGATAAAAGTGTACTTAAAATCACTTATATGTCCAGCTGATTTCAGGTAGATGTTAGCCGGCCAAAGCTCTGATAATAAGCAGAGATAACTCAAGTTGTACCACTTATATAAAGCAAGACAGGATGTTAGTGATGAGCTGAAACTACCCCCCACTGCTATCAATGGCTACACAGAAATTTTAAAAGTACTCAGTAGAGAGACAGCCACAACCTCAGTTGAGTTAATATTCAGTGAAAAACACAAATAAATAAATTAAATACAATACTATATGCAAAAGAGCAGATAAAAGTGTATTTAAATTCACTTATACAGCCAGCTGATTTCAGGTAGATGTTAGCCAGCCAAAGCTCTGATAATAACCAGAGATAACTCAAAATGTACCACTTATATAAGGCAAGACAGGATGTTAGTGAGTACCTAAAACGACCCCCACTGCTATCAATGGCTACACAGAAATTCTAAAAAGTACTCTGTAGAGAGACAGCCACAACTTCAGTTGAGTTAATATTCAGTGAAAAACACAAATAAATTAATGAAATACAATACTATATGCAAAAAAACAGATAAAGGTGTACTTAAATTCACTTATACGTCCAGCTAATTTCAGGTAGATGTTAGGTTGCCAAAGCTCTGATAACAAGCAGAGATAACTCAAAATGTACCACTTATTTAAGGCAAGACAGGATGTTAGTGATGAGCTGAAACTACCCCCCACTGCTGTTAATGGCTACACAGAAATTCTAAAAAGTGGTCTGTAGAGAGAAAGCCACACCTTCAGTTGAGTTAATATTCAGTGAAAAACACAAATAAATAAATTAAATACAATACTATATGCAAAAGAGCAGATAAAAGGATCCTTAAATTCACTTATATGTCCAGCTGATTTCAAGAAGATGTTAGCCGGCCAAAACATTGTTTCCATAACATACCTATAGCAACAATCAAAATCCAATTTTCAGTTTCACATTTGATTTCCTTCCATACTTTCCATATAGTACCATCTCCGTACTTATGTTTTCAAAAGATTTTACTTGTATTCATTTTTAAGTATTTCCATAAAGATATTACTACTTATACAATTCAGGGACATGTTTTGTAGTTTCTTCTACATTATGTTATTTACATTTTCTGTCTTGTAAAACTTTATATTTCATACTGCTTTTTGTAGGTAACTTATTTACCAATAATTGCCACAAAAATCAGTTGCTTCATACAAATTTTCCAATAATTTCCTTATTCATATACAGCTTTTTACACAGCTTCTCTTAATTCTTTCAGTTGATATGTTAAATGTCAATCCTCCATTAGAGTGTTATACCATTCATTTCTTTTAAAATCACACATTCCAATCTCTAGTTTCCATAACTTTTATTCATATATTCTTTCTTTCTTTCCTATATTTTGTTTATCTTTTCTTTTTTCTGTCATTTATTCCATACAGCCTTATATCTCACATTCAACACTTTCCCACCATATTTCCTCTATTTCATGAACTTTTTTAATTATCCAGGACAAATGCATAGAAGCCAGGTATACAATAATGTTTTTCAAATTTACAACTATTTTTTTATTAAAATGATACCCTTTCACACAGGATTTTATCATGTACCCCAAAAAACTGAAAATATATCCATTATTTCTTTTTGCATGTTACTTGGAAACATATTAACTTCACCTAAGTAAGCTAATTTTCATAAGGCAAATACATTTTTAACATATGTACTTAAAAAATAAAAGACAGAGTAAACCTTTTCCACCATGTTGTTTATTTCCTTAATTCTTCCATTTTTTTTCTTTCCATTGTTCTGTTACTCTTTCACGTTCAAAAAATCTTATGCCTAGTATATTTCTTTCTTTTCTGTTATAATATAGTCCATTTATTTTCTTAGTTCACCATATCCTTTATTTTCAGCTCTTTTTAATTGCAATCTGCTTTAACAGTATCTCAGGTCTAACTATTACTTCATTCTCCATACCATATTTCTTGCAACTATATGACATGCATGTTGGTTCTTTATTTCCTCTATCCAATTCACATGTTGAATTTTTAACCCATGTTCACATGTTTGATTTATTTATTTTATTTAACATATGTTTACTGGGAAAGTCTGACTTGGAACAAAGCCAATTTTCAGCGGAAGCCCGGGGAGATATGCTCCAGACATATGCCTTTGTAATGTGGGAGGAAACCGGAGTACCTGGAGAAAACCCATATGAACACAGGGAAGACATGCAGACTCCACACAGAAGGTACTCCAGCCAAGAATCGAACTGGAGAACTGCTTGCTGTGAAGTGACAATGCTACCACTGCACCACTGCGCCATTATAGCGTTCATTACCAAAACTGACTGGAATGTGCTTGGGGCAACATTTTATTTTTATTTTTTTTCTAAAGCCACCCATTTACCATCATTCTTACACCAGAATTCCCATAACATATTTTATATCTTTCCCTTTTCTTTTCCCTATACCATATGTTTCTAGTATTTTCACAATCTCATGACTAATGCCGTAAAAAAAAACTTTTGCAACATCAGCTTACTATTCCTGCTTCTTCATTTCCTACTAGTATCAAATTTATAACTTCTTTAACCAGTATTAAGATCTTCTCTACTTCTCTACCTTTAACACCAAAACACCATGATCTAATAAGTGCCCCAAAACCTTCTTCATTCTTTTCTGCAAAATTCTTATAAATATTTTGAGTAATCGGTGTTTCCTAATCTTACTGGTCTCTAATAGTTTGCATCTTTTCATTCATCTTTTGACCACATAAATTGTATCACCCTATCATATTTTTCTTATTTTATCCCATCTTACTCATTTATTTTATAACACAAATATATTCTTTCATCTTTACTCATATCTTTATTAAAAATATATCCTAGTCCATCTAGACCTGGTGCTGATTTTTCTTTTCCTTCTGTTACTTTGTCTTGTAATTCTTTTACCTTTATTTCATTTTCTAATTCTTTTTTTTTTTATAATTTTCAACTGACTTCACATTTTCTTTATGGGTATATACAATAACATGTTTCTTGATAAATTGCATCTATTTTTCCTTTTCTTACTTTAACCTGTTTTTTAACCATGGAGACACTTCTCTTTTTTCTTTTAAAAAAATTGTCTAAACGTTAATAACTTAACTTTTTACCTATTTTTTCATATAGTTTTCTACCTAACTATTTTATGTTTTTACTTCCTTGTTCAACTTCAAATTTAAGATCATTCCAAGTTTCTGCATAGCATTGCTTATTTTCTTTTGTTGGTTCCTTTCAACTTTTAAATACATCTTTTTTTTATATATTTTCTTTTATATACACACCATCAGTTTCTACAATATTCTCTCATGGTCATGTACTTACATCACAAATTTCTCTTTCTTTTTTAATACATTGAAGTCAGCCATAAGCCTTTTATTCCTTTTCCTTCTTTTATAACATGTTATTACACAGTAAAACCCATATTACTTTATGAGTAGAAAACACTACATTCTTCATACCCCCATTAATTTATTTTATATCTTTGAATATAAAAAAATCTATTTATGTTTCAAATATAGCTGTTTGAAAAGTACAGTTCCCCCCCCTTTTCCCCTAATATTAAATCATCATAGTTAACAACTTCTTTCAGAACATTTACATCTTGTGTTATCATTCCTTTTTATCTTTTTAAATTATAATTATAGTTAATAATTATTGATATATCCACCACCACAAACTTTATTTTTGTCATTCCATCATGTTTGTATTTGCATAAATAACGCACAGTCTTACTTCTCTTTCTCTTTTTCATATACCACAATCTGTCAATCATTATATTTGCTTCCTCATCACATCTCATTTCCTACTGAACAAAACTGTTCTTTCCCATACAGCTCCTTTCTCTTGTCTCCTTTCTAATGCATACTGTATCTAACAAGCATACAATGCCCATGTTTATTTTTTACTCCATTATGTTACTGTTGAACCACTAACTTCATTTGTAACACTTTTTATATTTATTGCTAATCCTGAAACATTATCCTTCTCCTTTTTTGCATCTCTTGTGGTTGCAACTTTTCTTTCCTCCTTGTCACACGACGCAATGGATTTCAATTTCTCCTGTTCATTTTTTTATGTTTTCATATTCCCTTCTTCTCCAGTATCACTATTTTCTATCCACAATTGTTTCAGTTATTGTTGCAATATTCTATATAAACATATCAAAAAGTTGGCAGAAATGTGATAAGAAGACAACCAAGAAATAAAAAATAATCACACTGGACCCATGGACCCACAAACTTCTTTTTCAAATAAATAAATAAAACCAACTTCAAAGAAAATAAACTTTAATAGCTAGGATTAAATGCTTTCATCCATATCACGTAGACATCTTCAGAATCAAACAAATTAAAACTAGTCTGAACTTTCATAACAATACCAATTAAACAATTAAGTCAATTAAGACCAATCCATAAAACTAGTCTCACTAAACCTTAAAGATATTCATTATAACACAGCACCCACTTTTACAATATCAATATGTGTGTTAAAAATGCTAAAATTATCTAATTATCTATCTTTGCATCCAGGAAGAAAGAGGTCATTGTCTCCCTCTACTGTTCCCTCATTAGGCCAATTATTGAGAACAATGCTCAATTTGGTATGTACCTCACTAGACACCTACAACAACTGATGAGGCCACAAAAATACCTCACAAACAGAATCTTAGGCCTTAAACATTTGTCTTATATGGACAGACTCAAAAAACTCCAACTATTCTCTGTCTTATATCACCTACTTAGAGACGATCTCTGCTTGACTTACAAAGCCATGTCTGACCCAGCTCTGTTAGAAATGCTACATCTAAAGAAATCCCAATCCCTCCACATTACATGCTCCAGAGACCTCAACCTCATTACCACAATCAACAGAACAAGCTGGAGGAACAGGTGCATAACCCAGAGACTGCCCATGCTGTGGAATAGACTTCCCATACATGTCAAGCGGAGCACCTCATTGGCCCTCTTCAAGAGAAATCTTGATGAGTGGATGGGAAATAGAAAACTCACCCTGAGGATCACTCCAGTGGCTCTACTTGACAGAGGTACTGGGAACTAAGGTTGAGTGGCACGATGCCAAGGTAATCCTATGGGCTACGCTTGTAAAGGCTCCAAGGCCATTAGCCTAGTACACACCTATGAACCTATGAACCTGTTAAAAACATTTTAATTATAATTATTACACCTCATTTTTAAAACAGAACATAAATTTATATAGTCATTAATACCAGGGGGTAGTTAGCATTTAATTTGATTTGCCATTTAATTTATCTTACTTCTAATAGTTTTAAAGTCACCACCTCTATGGTCAACTCTTACATGTTCCAGCAGTCCAAACTTAAAAGTAGGACATGTGGGACTGCTGGAAAGATGTTTAAATAAAGCATTGTTGCCATTTCTCCTATTTATTTGATAAAAATGCTCATAAAGTCTATGCTTGAATGCTCTTTCAGTTTTGCCAATGTAGAAAGCTGGGCAGTCACAACACTTTGCTAAACACACCACTCCTTTATTTTGACAATTCCCTCTGATAAATGATATTTTAGATTTCATTTTATTCTCTAGACATAGTGAATTGGCTTCTAAAATGTGAGGGCACTGTTCAGAGGAGCCATACTTATAAGTCCCTGTTATGACAATTTTTTGTTGATTTGTTATTTTTACCATTTTCAAAACGCTGCTTGAAAATTTGTGATGTCTTATAAATAAAAAAACAGGGGAAAAACCTACAGTTTCATAGATGTCAGAATTAATTTTAAACAGACTCAACTGATTTAAAAAAAAATGTTCCTGACCCCCTTGGCCCAGGAACCATATTCTAAAAGTAATGCCTTCTCAAAAGAAGTGGGTTCCTGAGTTACAATAGTGTGTGACAACCTAGTATGAGTATGATGTGTACTTCAGATCATAACTATATGGCATTTTATTTTTTTCGGGAGGGTACACTAAATGTAGAAGCATAGTAGTCAATGAATATGTGAGCATTTTGTTTTTTCTAAATCAGTACTAAACAAATGTATTAAAGTAAACAGTGAATATTTCTACTGACATATGTGCATACACAGCCATGTGTTGTTGAAGAGGAAGATCCTTCTGTATTTTTAGAGTGCAGAATTTTTTTTATTTTTTTTTTTGCAGAGGAGGCATGGTATTTATTTACCTGGACAACTCACCTTTCAGTGAGTGACAATCTGTCAACCCTGTTTAATTAAATGAGTGCCTAATTGCTACTTTCATAACTTATACTGAGGTATAAACATGGAATCATTCATTTCAGCATTCTTTTATGCTTCAGAAACAGAGACTGAAATGTTTAAAATATACACTGGAAAATTTTCAAAGTAACTATGCTGCCTTACCATTACAGTTTCTGTCATATTAAAATCATGAGTCATAGCCCATTTTTACCATTATTATATTATTTTGTGGATAGTCTTTTCCAGAGGACTTTGTCTGGTGTGTTTCTTCTTCCACTACAGAAGCCTTTTCATAGTTTAAAGCATAACTGAACATTATACTTTCAGGTAACACTCCCACGGTCAGGGGTAATCTACCTGCTGTAGCCCCTCACCAGCCCCTAAACTAGCATTTCCATGCAACATCACCAATTTGAAGGATGCTATTCTCAAAGAATTACCATCATTAAACATAAACCCCTCTGCTGTTTCATTAACTTGTGGCCACATGATGGTTATCTTTCTGTGATACATCACTAAATCATCATATAACCGGTCATAGGAGGAGATACATAATGGATGACCATTGTCACATTTGTAATCTATGGCAATCCAAATATAGCAAATACTTTGTCCAAAACTGGAATAAAAGCCTTTACTGCTTTTGAATGTTCTTTTTGAAGTTCTACCAAAGGAAATCTAAAATATTAATCAATTAAAACAAGTAGATATTCTGTCCAATTTGCTGGAATATAAAAATCAGGACTGATTTCTAACCACACTTTTTTCAATGATTGACGTTTACACAGGAACAGATTACATTTTTACTTAATTTGTCTGGCGCACTATAAAATCACTTAGTGTTCAATATAAAAGTTCCATTACATCAAACATATTTAGTTTTTGTACTAACCTCTTGCTGTTTACCGCAGCCAGATGAGGATTGTGAAATATTTAATGTACCTGTTGCTGCACAATAACTTGAATTATCAATCTTTCCTTCCAATAAATAATTACCATCACTTTGTACTATCATGTCATTCTTATTGAGTCTTCCCACATTCTTATAATAGGCAAATCTGGATCATTTAAGTATTTTAAGTATTTTCAAAGCCAATTGACTAAAATACCAAACCATTTAAGCTTCTGCAATACCCGCCTTTCTTCTTTTCTCCTTTATTTTTTTTTTTCTAATCTCAATGTTGTAGGAACGGGCAGCACAATAGCACATTGGATAGCATTATTACCTGATAGCAAGTTGTTTCCTGGTTTAATGTTTGGCTGGGGTGCCTTTTGTGTGGAGTCTGCATGCTCTCCCTGTGTTCATGTGAGTTTTCTCCAGGTGCTCCTCTTTCCTCCCGCATTCCAAATAGATGCAGTACGTGAATTGGACACTAAACTGGCCACAGGTTTGAGTGTGTGGTATGGAACAACTACCATGGCAGGACTAGCCACCCGCTGGTGTAAACCTTAGTTCTAGATGATTGCCACTGTGGAAGTGACACCCTATCCCCATATGCAAAAATGGGAAAAGGGGTTGTGGATGGATTAGTGCTGTAGGAACTGAACACTGACATCATAATATGCTAATTTTAATGCATTTCCCTCTTTTATTGGGCATTTGACATCCTGTATGTAATCAATCATCTTTCCTTTTTCCTTTCTTGTGTCTTATTTATAAATTGTATGTTGACAACGTCAGAGCTCTTCTTTTTAAATGTAGTGGTGGTTTTGGCTTTCATTTGTTAAAGTATGCTCTAGAAGATTATGGTTAATCAACAGTTAAAGCTTTTCCCTAAAGATAAATGAGAAAATGTTCACAGGATGAAACAGTAGATAGCACTTCTTTTTTTGTAAGGCAATATCTTTTTTTTTCAATATTTGTTAATGATTACTTGCCTAAGCTGTGATTTTGTCTTCATGTAACACTTTTCGCTTTTCCATACCTACTGGACTAGTAGCTGCCTCTAAAACAACTATACAATTTTGGATCTAACCAACTCATTACAGTATTAAAATATACCCACCTGTATTTTTTTCAAATGCAGATTATTGTACATTTGTCTAGTCACATTAAATATTCTTCATCATTAGTTCTGTCATTGGTGATATTACTGTACTGACGTCCTTGATAATGCTTGAACTATAGGATTAGCATTCCTAAATAATTTCTTCTTTAGCATTTCTAAAAGACGAAATCTTGTGTAGTTCCTTACTATTGTATGGGTTAGGTAAAATCCCACCTAATGAAAAACAAAAACAAAAAAACATAAACCCATGCATCTCTAATTAATCCTTAAAATATTAAAGTGAAGTTACTTTGTCCGAATTATTAAACAACCTAAATTATATTTCATCATACTTTTGTTTATGTTGTCATATGCAAGAGCGTTATCACTGTAATTCAAACAGTTTGCTTTTCTTTGTGTTACTTGATTTATCAAATGTTGGATTATTACAACAAAGGCCCTCACTCCAAACATTCTTTCTCAAGCCACTATGTGTGGAGAAAGTCATGCTTCTACTGATTGGATGTAACTCAAGTTGTTGTAATCCACATTTTAAATACAGTTCACTAAAATAATTTGCCACTACTTAATATGAATTCATCTACTGTGGATGTAACTCATTTCATTTGTTTGCCACATGCCTAAATATATGTAAATCCGCTTACGGGATGGTATAAATAGCTTCACTGCACCTCCCCCTCAGATGGAATGGGTAACTATGCCAAGTTCTACACCAGTGCTTTATACAAACACCTGTATAACTGCATTGACTCGGCCATACCTTATAGGACTAAAAGAAGCTCTTCAAGGAAGCGCAAACCTGACTGGTGGACAACTGCTATTAACAGGCTTTACAATAATAATAAGGAATTGCTGTCTAAGAGTAAGTGGGAGGAAGCCCTAAACTGGAAATACTCCCTCCTCAGCTTAAAAAAGCAAATAAGACTTATTGTGAAGTCCTCCAAAGCAAACTACAAATCCAAATTAGCTTCCTCAACTAAGGACAACCATAAGGCATTCTTAGTTACATCCATAACCTAAAAGGAAAGGCCCAGATTTGTGCTGAACTGGTACTTAATGATACCACATATACTGAGCCTGTGGACATAGCTAACCTATCAGCTGACAGGTTATGTGAAAACTACACTCCCCTGTCCCGCGACACATACCCCATGATGTCCCTACCACCTGTCCCTTACCTTGTATCTCTAAAGAGAAGGTTGTAAACGCCCTCTCTAAGGCCAAAAATACAGCATCTGTGGGACCTGAAAACATCACAGGCTGTGTCCTACATGGGGTCCAACAAGAATTAGCAACACCATTGGGTACTCTTTTCAAACATAATCTAAGCACCAGCTTTGTCCCAGCTGAATGGAAAATGGCCATCGTCATCCCCTTGCACAAATGTGGTGCTTCCATTGACCCCCGGGATCTATAGACCTATTAGCCTGACTAGCCCTATCTGCAAGCCATGGAGCAAATCACCATGCACCTCATCAGCAAAGATATAGGTAATCTCCAAACACTTGACCCTATTCAGTTTGAATTTGTGAAAGGGAGATTATGCCTGTTAAACATGGTGGATTTCTTCGAGATGGTCACCAAGGCCCTGAACGAGGAGAAATCTGTTCATACAGCCTACCTGGACTTAGCCAAGGCTTTTGACACTATATCCCACTCAGGCATCATTGATAGACTCACCCAGCTAGGTGATTATATTGTTAGATGGGTTGCTAACTGTCTCATTGATAGAACCCATATTGTCAAAATTGGGGAATTCACCTCCAACAGCAGACCTGTAACCAGTGGTGTTCCACAAGGATCAGTCCTGGGAACTCTACTGTTTGGAATCTATTTCTCTGATTCTCTGAAGAATAAGCAAAAACTAAAGGATTATGGCTAACAAAGTTTGCTGATGACTGCAAACTGAGAGCGATCATAGAATCTCCAAATAATGTCAACATCCTACAAGAGGGTCTTACACAAACAAATGATTGGTGCCAAAGTCATTGTCTTAATCTCAATGTAAAAAAAAAAAAGTATTATCATCCCTTTTGGTAAGAACAATGTTTTGCTAACTACCACACCAATAGCCACACCCTAAGTATGCACTCATTGGTGAGAGACCTGGGCACACCGCTTGACAGCAACCTTACATTTGATCACCATGTCTCCACAGTGGTAAGAAGGGAATTCTATATTGCTCGTCTCATAAGTAAGGGCATTGCCTATAGAAAAAAAGAAATTATAACCTCTCTGTACTTTTCTCTCATCAGGCCAATAATTGAGTACAATGCCCCTTTTGGTATGTACCTTTCCAAACAGCTGCAGCAATTGGAGAGACTGCAAAGGTTCCTCACAAGGAAAATTCAAGGTCTTCCATATCTGTCCTACATGGATCATCTGAAATCCCGGTCACTTTATTCTGTTTCATACAGACTTCTCAGAGGCAATCCCTGCCTTCCATATAAGGCAATCTCTGACCCTGCTTTATTGGAAATGCTGCATATCCACAAGTCAAATGGTACACAGGTTACTTGCTATAAAGATCTTAACCTGGTATGTGACATTAATAGAACCTGCTGGAGTGACATATTTGTCTCCGAAAGGTTACCACACCTTTGGAACAGACTCCCACTTCATGTCAAACAGAGCACCTCACTGGCATTCTTCAAACACAATCTGGATGACTGGATGGGTAACCATAAATTCATCCTGGGGGTTCAACCTGTGTCCCTCTTGGACAGAGGCAAAAGGTGCTAACCATGGAAGTAAGGGTAGAACATGGCTAGGCATGTAAGGGCCCTAGGGCCATTAGCCTAGTAACTTTCTATGATCCTATAAATGTCAACCTGCTCTTTGGCTTTAGTGGCATTTAAATAGATGAGATATATAACACAGAACCTGTGCTGTTGATTATTTCCAGCAGTGTTAATTCTTATCTACCTTCTGAAGTAGATGTTAATGTATTTTAAAAAAATGGTTGGTTCACTCAACCAATACCCTGTTGAAGAACAAATGTTTTCCAAGAGGGTTATAATGTACAAGAGAGCCCAGTATGAGGTCTATGGCTTCACAGTAACATATCAAGCCACTGTGAAGCTTGTTCTACAGAAAAACAAAGAAATGAAAACGAAGCTATCTTGTTTATTCTCACATAATGCAGCAGTTTATTAAGCATAATAAGAAAATACAAATAAACAAAAAGCAGATGACTCTGCTAAGAAAAATACCTGTCGACTAAATACGCCTGCAGTATGAGGCCTTAGGTAAAGCCACTGATTTGCCATATGGATGTATACAACAGGTGCTCTAAGGGTGTTTCAAGTAATATAAAACTGGCTCAGTGTTTAAGAATTTCATATATAGGTATGCCATGATTTTGTTCCCTTCTTTCACTATTGAGAATCTATTTTCTTTCATTCTCCTCCTCAATGAAACCATCCATTACTTAAAATTTGAGAGCCAAGGAGAAGGAGGAAATCATACTGCATTTGGAAAACAGATTTTTTTTTATTCAAAGAAACAAAAATTGTATGGAAGTTAAACATCCCTAGCTGGGACAGAGTGAACAATGACATCTTATGTATTACTCACGTATGCTTCTGAGCATGCAACCATGAAGTAATCTGATTCATCTATCCCCTCTTTCCCCATTGTTGCACCTAAGGTCTATGGTATCATGCTCTAGTCACCACTAGGAGGGGCTTGACTGCAGCAACCCCCACACCCAATATTGAAAGCTGGCCATCAGCCACTCAGTCGCTTTTCTGGCCATCTCCCGCAGTGACTATTAGATCCTTGTCTTCTGGGTCACAGTCAGGAATCCAGATAGTATTTAGAATTACACTGACAAGGGACAATGTTTTAAATCCTGACTAATGATTCCGATGTTGTAAAATCATAGCACTTACTATCCAGTGTGTTTTTTTTTTTTTATTTCTACCCTATTAATAAAGCATAGGCCTAGAATGCAAAGTATGTAAGAATTATGTTAATTGCACAGTATGCTGATTATTTATTCAAATGTTTGTTACCATCCGACACTCAGCAACCAGAATTGCTAGTCCAGAGAATAACGTTCCACGTGTTGCCTCCATTCCTTACACAAATGTACAGTGTTCTAGGGAGATCTGCTATAATGCTGCTTACACTGTTCATTTGGAACACTGCCATAACCATTTTGCAGATGAAATAGCCACAAGTGTGCAGAGTGGCTGAGCTAAAATGAGGATGAAAAACAAGACAAGACAGAGGCCCCTAAAAATCTGACTTATATGGATGATGCCTATAATGAAGCATAATGCTATACATTTTCTCTTACCATTCATTTCCTGAATTATAGTACGGAACATATAATTATGCAAGAATTTCAAATCTCAGCACATGGTGGGGGTAAGGAGTCTCTAAAAGATAAGGGAGATATTTTGGTAATAGATTTTCTCTTGCATTTTTATTATTGCTTTCAGTGGTAACAGATATTGCTCCCTTTTGGAAGAAACAGATATAAATTGTAATATGTCCACACCCCACCATCACCCCCAACTAAGGAAACCATAGTAAAAAACTTTTCTAAAGCAAACTTCACCTTACTTAAAACAGAGGTGGTAAGTTTCACAGCCCCCACACTAAAGGATAATGCTGCCCAAGATTCAGAAACCTTTACAAATGCACTCTATGAGCACCTACAAGGATGCATGGATTGTGCCATCCCTAGCAAAACTAAGACTCACTCCTCCAAGAGAAGGAAGCTAGTTTGGTGGACCCCTGCAATAAACAAACTATACAATAGAAGGAGGAAACTAGTTCAGAAAAAAAGCAAATCCCAAGAAGGAAAGACATCCCTGATCAGTATCAGTAAGAAACTAAGGTCCCTCATGAAATCATCCAAGGCTAACTTCGAAAGAAAAATAGCCAAGGATTCAAAAGATAACCACAAAGCCTTCTTTAGCTATGGTAAGAATCTAAATGGCAACTTGCAGATATGCACTGAACTAGTGCAAAATAGCACAAAATATACTGAACCTACTGATATTGCCAACATCCTGGCAGATAGATTCAGTGCAAACTTCACCCCCCTCTCACCTCCAAAAGGGCCCACAACAATGCCGGAAAAGTGTAGTGCCCCAAAAATCATAGACACACAGGTGAAAACAGCCCTTTCAAAAGCCAAAAACACAGTGTCAATGGGACCAGATGGTGTCCCAGGCTGTGTCTTGCACAAACTACAGAACAAACTAACCCCCCCACCTAAACACGCTGTTCAACCTCAGCCTCTCCACAGGCTACGTGCCCATAGAATGGCGCACAGCAATGGTTATTCTTCTCCACAAAGGAGGGGCCACAACTGACCCTGGTAACTATAGCCCAATAAGCTTGACTAGCCTGGTCTGCAAGGCTATGGAGCGCATCATCATGGAACTCATTAACAAAGATATTGGGAACCTCCAAACACTTGACCTGACCCAGTTCGGCTTTGTTAAAGGCAGATCATGCCTACTAAACCTGGTTAACATCTTCAAGGCAGTCACCAAGGCCATAGACGAGGTCATTCACATAGCCTACCTTGACCTCGCCAAGGCTTTCGACACCATTCCCCACTCGGGTATTACAGAAAAACTCACCAGCCTGAACATAAACCCCTACGTCACGAGATGAGTTGCCAGCTGGCTTACAGACAGAACTCACACGGTAAGAATAGTGGGCTCCAGGTCCGACTCTAAAGCAGTCACAAGTGGTGTCCCACAAGGCTCGGTCCTGGGACCCCTACTGTTCAGCATATACTTCTCAGAAGTACAAGCAAACACAGGAGGACTATGGCTAACCAAGTTCGCCGATGACTGCAAACTGGGAGCCATAACTGACTCTCCAACTGACACGGACATCCTCCAAAAGGGCCTTACTGAGATGAACACCTGGTGTCAAAGTCATGGCCTCAAGCTAAATGCCAAAAAATGCATAGTCATCCCATATGGGAAAAACAAAACACCCACGAATTGCCACATAGTTGGCAGTCCCCTTAATACAGAAGAGGTAATAAGAGATCCGGGGACCCAGGTAGATAGTAATCTCTCCTTTGACAATCATATTGCCAAAGTAGTTAGGAAATCCTTCTATGTGGCCCATCTAATTACTAAAGGGTTTGCATCTAGAAATAAAGAGGTTATAGTGCCCCTCTACTCGTCACTCATTAGACCCATCATAGTGTGCAATGCCCCATTTGGGATGTACCTCATAAGACACTTCCAATAGCTGGAAAGACCACAAAAGTACCTCACCAAGAGGATTACTGGCCTCAAACATATGTCCTATGCAGCCCGACTGAAAAAGCTCTGGCTGTACTCAGTGGCATATTGCTTACTCAGAGATGATCTCTGCCTGACTTACAAAGCCATGTCCAACTCAGAATTGATGGACATGCTCCACCTAAAGAAATCCAAGTCACTGTGAGCCACGTGCTCTAGTGAGCTAAACCTCGCCACAACAATAAGTAGAACTTGCTGGAGGGATAGATTCATGTCACAGAGACTCCCCATGCTTTGGAACAAAATTTCAAATTACATCAGGCAGAGCCCCTCACTAACACTCTTCAAGAGAAACCTTGACGAGTGGATGGGTAACAGGAAATACACCCCTGGGATCACTTCATTGGCTCTGCTTGACAGAGGATCAGTTAATTAATCAATGGGGCGGTGAAAGCCGATACACTCTGGCTAGGCTTGTAAATGCCCTCGGGCAGATAGCCTAGTACCTACTGTCTTTTAGTGAAGCAACTCATCTTAATTCTAAGGGTTTTGATTATCAATCATTGATCAGATATATACATTTTAATGCTAAAGATCATCTTTTTTTATTTGTTTGTTTTACTTCTAATTAATTTTGTTTTCCATTTCCTTTTTATTATGATACCTAGAATGTGTGTGATTCTGCTTTTTAAATGATTTTCTGTGGCAATTAGATATATTCAGATTTATTTTCTGCTTGACAATATTCAAGAAATTTAACTGTAATACCCTTATCAAGTTTTGCAACACATAAATCAACTGATGAAATCTAGGCCGGTTTTATTTATTTATTTATTAAATATTTTTATTAAGTGGGATAAAATACTGATCAGTCATATTAAATGTTTTCCAGTATTAGCAGGAGAAATAAAAAGTACACTGTTTCCAGCATATTTCAATATTCTCTTCTGTATTTGTCACTTTCCCTTTCCAGCAATTTAATGGAATCTAAAATCAGACCAGCATGTAATACTCCCTTTTGTAGTATGTAATATTTCCTTTCCCACTTTCTTCATCAAGCTATCAAAGACCTTTGGACTTCCAGAACAAATGACTGCTGATATGCCAGTGACCAGAATAACATAAAGCAAAGAACAGATTCAGCAGGATTCAATAAACCCTACATGGCTCACTGAAACCAATAGCAAGCCAATGTGTATCCAGTAAGCAGTTCTTTACAAGTGACGAGTGTGTATCTATTAGGCTGATGGATGTACAGGTTATAAAATGTTTTCTGCATACTGACATGACTCTGTTGATGGATAATACAAGCATGTTACCTTGATTCAATAAGGGATCGGTGCTCCTCTAGCGTGCAAGGTTTCAAAATCTGCTGTAGGATTCCCTTTGTGTCATGTTCATGTGATGATGGATGAAATGTGTTCATCTAATATTATATGGAAAACTGTCCTTACTGTGAAGAAGCATACAACACACACTATACAGGATATCTGGCCCTACACACATAGATAGCATATCCTACACAAATAGTTAGCATATCTGCTGAGTCATTAATCATTTCAAAAGACATACCACGCCTTGTCATTTGTAGCAGGCTATTAACTTGTAATTTGCAATGAGGCCTGCAAAACAGCTACTAGTCATAGAAGTGTATTGAGGAAGGCATTACTGATGCAATTTAGGGAAGACACATACCTTAGTGTATTCATTGATAGCCAGATTTACATAGATAATGACATCCTGACACCATGCATCTGGATTTGAACCCTGGTTCACCTGTGCTCTGAGCAGGAGATCACTATTCTTACACCCTGTGCCACAAAGAAAGCTAGGCAGCAGGTATATTTTCCACACTCAGTACTGTCCAGAATGCTGACGGCTGCACATCTACGCTGAACTGCTTGAGCAAAGGAAAGCATACTTTACATTTTTCAGTTTTCCTTAAGCAGAGAACTGCATTCACTCAGCTCTTAACACCACACAAAGGGGTAAGGCAATGCTAACAGTTATTTATGTAATAAACTTTGTCCCTAATATTTCAAAGACAGACTACAGCATTCACAGTATACTATCTGCCAGTAATTTCTCCCATAACACATCTTGTAAGCCTGACACAAGAAACATTAACAACAAACAGATGTATTTTTGCAGTTAATTACAATCAGGTCAGTTACTGTATGTCCTTATTTGTGCACAGTTTGGTAATGAGACCAGTGGACACTGTCACTTCACAAGTCCAAGCTGAATTCCTGAAATTTGAAACATGCATGCACTAATACTCTGCCATCATCTGTGCAAATCACCTTCTTGACAATGAGCTTTTTGAAGGAGTTTTTAACATGTCTAGCTCTAGTTATTGGGCTGTAATCCTCCAATACATGGAAATGAATTCATAAACATAAGAGAAAGGCAGTGATGTGTGCTTGGCTTAACACATACTTTCTGATATTCGTGTGTGCCCTGCAGCAATGCACTTGCAAATGACATATCAGGAGTTGGGCCATTGTCAGAATCCAGAATTACAAAGAGTAACTGCATTTTTATATTTGGTATGGGTTTATAGTGACACTGGGCATTGGTCATCCATGATCATATCACAATGATATTGCCAGTAAATGGTATTAATGTGGACATGCCTTCAACTGAATATGAAGATGCATAACGCCATCATTGCACTACTGTTGTTTCCAAAGTGTGTGTGTGTGTGTGTGTGTGTGTGTGTGTGTGTGTGTGTGTGTGTGTGTGTGTGTGTGTGTGTGTGTGTGTGTCATCGACACACCATTCTGAGAAACAGGTATGTCTGCCTCACTTCTGCAATATACATTCATGACACCTCCTTTCACCTAGGCTGCCAGGGTGTATTTATATGTCCTTTTCCAAACTGTGCTGTCACAATCAAATCATAACTCCTGACTTTGCAAACAAGTCTTACAACAGTATGTGTTACCTGTACACTATGATTATGTCATCCTCTATAAAGTTCACTGTGGCACTAATAGAGGTAGACTTCTGTGGTGGTGCAAGTGTTAAGTACTGTGTTCTCTACTTTATGTAATTAGATAGGTAGGGGTTCTAATCTCACAGCCATCAATCTGTGTGTAGACAAAAGAACATTGAGTCCAGGGCCTGCCACCATCACTCATGTAATATTCAGAAGACACTTTTACACTGCTACATGACTCCACAGCAGTTTCATACAGCCCTCCCAATATCCACGTCTCATTGTACACTGATGATGTTATCTCCTATAATGTGCACTCTGACAAGGTTGTGCACAGAGTTCTGTGGTGGCTTGAGTATTAAGTATTGTGTCCTTTAGCTTGTGTAATTAGATAGGCAAAGGTTCCAATCTCACAGAATTAATCTTGACTGTGTATGTGTTTATTCAACTATCAGTCTGGAGATGATTTTGCACCCGGATGTGAATCCACATTTATGTTAGACAATCCTACCCAAACTTCTTTTTCTCAGTGTACACTGATAATGTCATCCCCTATTAAGGGCACTCTGACAGTGTTAAAGTCAGACATCTGTTGTGGTGCTAGTCTTACATTGCATGGAATACAACTCCTGTGCCTACATAGGTAGGGTGTTCAAATCTGACCTCAGTCAAGTGGTTGGTGATATATTACAGTCATTGTATGATGTTTTGACTCTCATTTCATTTAACTCCCACTCAGGAGAACATTTTGCATAGCTCCTCAAATCCAACATCTCATTTTTCCCTCTGTCCACATACCATCCTTTCTATGGAAGACTGAGAATGTCATAATTTCAAAGATGCATGCACACACATCATGAAGCATATCTCCTCCATGACCCCTCTGCAAGCCATCTCCAGATCACTGGATCTATGATTGCTAATTCTGTCATAGGGTGGTGCACATCTCATATGATCAGAGGCTGTCTATAATAAAGTCAAATACATACACACATCTGCACATACTCCTACTATCTTCCATCACATAGATATAGAGATTTGGGTTTAAATGGTATAATAATGGCTAGGATTTTATATGTTCTTGGCCATTAGCCTAGTAATGTGCTATGACCCTCGGAACATTGCACATGTTAATGCTGTTATCATCCACATGTGCTATGTTGAGGTGTGAATGTACTGTAGTCTTACAACACTGTATTCCAATCTGTGATTTGAGCTACTGTATTGTTGGCCACTGCTGCCATTTGGTTACATGTTCCTTCCATAACAGCTGTAGTAATATACCTCCTGAGGACTGCTGACATGGGATGATGCTATGTACATTGTTGCCTTACTAAGACATATGTTCATTTAGTGGAGTATATCAACATTCTACACAATTCTCATTCAACCGTCACACTGACAGCTGCAGTATGGCACAGGTATGCATGTGTATATCTATCATATGGGGATGTTATCTGATGTTCAACAATATTACGTCTTACTCATTACATGGGCACATATACCTGGGTTCATCCACATGTTGTAATGCTGTTATATACACAAATATGTGACATATTAAGATTCCCTTGCAACCTTGGTGAATTCATTGTGTGCATTATTGAGTTGCTATTTACAAGGATTATACAGGCATTCCTAGTAGCATTGTGTGACTGTAAGCATTTGTCTCATAAACTGTTCTGCATGAGCTGCATCCATCTCAGTTATAATGTGCCCACATATGGTGTCAGGGCCCTCACCCACACATTTCCACTGATAAACATATAGGCATATAATGTATAACTGATGTAATGATGTGAAATAGATAGAGCTGTACAACTGTGTTAGCAGTTCCGTTGTGACACATGCGATTCAGAAATAACGTTTTATATGGAGGCAATGTACAGCCTGAAGTCCAGCTATTTCATATGCTTCAGACAATATCCATTGCTATTACATGTGGCAGATGCATGCAATAACCAGTTGTGTGTAGGGAATCTACTCATAATGGTGTATTGTTTGTATGTGTTGTTATCCATATGTCTGATACCTATGTCAGCCAGGGATGCTTTAGTCAAATGTATCACATTTGGCACAGTGATCTCCCAATCTAGTCAACCATACAGATCTATTCTTTGGGATGCATACCCATTAGGGTTTGACAGTGCAGATTTCCCTTCAAGGTACTGTGTGATACATCTTTTTGTGTTGTATCCAGTAAATACACAGCTCAGTGACAACACTGATAGCATGGGTTTGATTCTTGTAGGTGGGGATTCTGGCTTATTTGTCATGCACTCCTCTTAACTGGCCACGACTGTCCCTGATTTCAAGTCCAGGTTTAACACTGTCCCACTTAACCACTCCAAAAAGTGGTCATCTTTGGGGAAGAGGTGATGAATTCCCCTAATAGAATACTGGCAATCATTACAGTTGTCCACATCTGTTTCTGCAGAACATGTATAATAAGTTACACTCACGTATTCTGTCAATGTCACAGATTAATGTTCGTAATATTTTAAATGCATCCATGATTGTGCCTGTTTCTGTCCAGGAGTCTGTTGCTATGTGTCCTTGATTGGTTGAGAGCTATTGGTGTCAGTCATATTCAAGCAAGTCATTTTGCAGATCTTCAAAATAGGCATATACCCACTATTGGATATACCATCCTTGCTAAATGCCCTTTCCAGTGAGGATGTCATTGATGTTTACATCACAACCATTCACTTCCACTGACATTTAACCTTGTATGACTCTCACATATATATATACTATCATGTGTGATGATTTAATATACTCATACAGGAAACAGCAGTATGCACTGTGCTTTCTACATATGTGCTGAATGTTATGCTACTGACTTGTCTTGGATGTACACATACATAGACATATCCTCTCTTGAAAACACTGCCATACGTACCATGGCCACTTCCTCTTTATTCATTCCTATCATCCACGCTCCCTACCCAGTGTACGTTTCCTTGTATTTGCCCTTGCCGTCCCCCCCCACTCCATCATTTCATGCTGCAAATAATTGTTGTTGTACACATTTCACTCAATATACATTTCTTTACTGTGTTATTACTGCTCTTATTGCAGTATTTTCCCGCTGGTAATCATTGTGGCTGTCCGCACAATCTCAAAGAGCAGGTTTGTTTGTAGGCAAACTTGAACGCTTCACATTTCTGTGCTTGTGCTGCTCTGCATGGTTACGTAGCGGTCACAAACCCTTGCTTATATTCATGTTAGCGAGATGAGCTCCATGAATATGATTAGTGCTGCTGCTCATCACTCCAACATGTAAAGTCCATGTAGGCTTTGCACAAAGTCTCCGTGGAGTTTATTGAATTCCCAGGATCATTTTTGTTCTCAATGCCCTTTATTTAATATAGAGTGCAATTCTGCGTGTCTGAACTATGCATTCTGCAGTTTACTGAAGCAGAGAAAGAAAAGTCAATGAGAGGAAAAAAGAGAAATGGAACTGCCACAGAAATAGAGAAAACAAATCAACAGAAGGACTAGAGCAAAACGGAACACTTAGTCCCTGGTAAACAATAACTAAATCGACCTGCAGTCTGACGATATAAAGATACTACTGGAGATAGCTGATAATATAAAAGAAAACTTAGACAACATAGACATAAACATCTGTTACCTAATTTGAAAGATGGTGTGATGACATGTTGTTACTATCCAAATATATTTAGGGGGAGGTAAGAGGGGACAGTAGTTATTGTAGAAGAAAATTCTACTATTTAAGGAGGTAAAATTAAAAGCTTGACATAAAAAAATGATGTTTACGTCAGCATTTACCTGATAACGATTAGTTGTTACTATGACTGAAAAAGAATGAATTGAGATAATAGCTTTGATTAAGGTATCTGCGGAGTACTCTGTATAATGTAACAGCCATCAGACTATCCAAAGGGTACACTGTACATGAAGATTGTACAAATGGTTTAGGGAACAATAAAGTCTGAGATTTTGGGAGACAAAGGAAATGTTATTAGCACAAGGCTGTAAAAACTTGCTGCAGATGATCATATCACTGTCTGACATGCCTGCATGCCCCACAGATAAGGGTAATCATATCAACAAGATGTCCAAGGTCAAAACAGTGATCAGTGAAGGAAAAGATGTGACATTATGCAAATTCAGATGAGACTAACACCACTCTTTATAACTTACTCATGTTTGTACGTTTTACCATTTTGCAAGCTCTTCAGAGCTTATGAAGGCCCCATTATTTTGGAATTCAGAAACATGACATCCAAAATGACCGATGCTTAGGAATATGTTCCGTGCTACTAAATGTTCTTCAGATTTGTAAGTTCCGCATTACTGCTAAAATTCAAAAGCCCTTTTTTGATTCTAGCCATGATTAGAAGACAGATAATTAGGCAGCAAAATACTTTTATTTCCAGATTTAAGTTTGCCTTGCAAAGGTGATGGTAATGCTTCAACAGGTTTTCACCCTTATTAAATTTCTATGTACAATTAGAACACTATGTTGTGATCTCACCCAGGGGATTATTGAACAAAAACAAATGTGTAATATTCATGTTTGTGTATTTTAATTCTTGGAGGGAGATATTTCAGAGAATTAATTAATCTAAAAGTGTTTATCCACAGTTAATCCTATGTTGCTCCTACAACCAGCAAGACCAGTAAAGTGGAAAGCATCACCTATACGATAAATGATTTTGTTATAAATAGTGATGTGTAACATAAAACCATTTGCTCTTCAAAGAAAAAATGCGATAGTCTGTAAAAATTCATGCATTTTCAATATTTTTCAGTCTTTTGTTTTTTAACCCTGTAATTCACCCAACCGTTCTTTTGCACAGAGAGAAACCGCAGCTATTAAACATGTGGACATAGCTCTCAGCATCTTTGAGAAAGAATTGGGGATAATTACAAAAATAAGGGGTGGAGGGCAGTGGCACAAAATTAGAGACAATGGGCCTGATTCCAAAAGACTTGAGCTTAGTGTAAATGACCACTTATACTAACAGTGGCTGAGAGTAGGTGTTTTGGAATAACGTCCCCACAGTAATCCTGTTAATAGATAGGCTTAACACTGAAGTAAGTCACTTACAGTAAGAGCAGGCCTTTTGGAATTAGGGTACATGTTTTGCATCAGCATGCATATTCAGTATAATATCAAGTTTGAAACTCTAATGCTTCACTTTATTGACTGACTTTAATCTTCGTGATTTACCTGAAAATCAATATTTTATGAGAAACAGAGCAAAAACATGAGGTAAAATCAAGGATGTCCTGCAAAATCATGGACAGAAAAGAGATATGGATGTTAGTTCAAGATTTTTAATGACCAACTCCTCCTCCCCAAGTGCCCTGAACTCAATGTCAAAAGGTTTGCATATGTTTTCACACATGAACCCTGAACATTTGTCAGTTTGCACTCTCCTGAGAGCTATTTGGGAATACTAACTTTATCCCTTGGTATATCTTTGTAGAGGTCCTTACATATAATATGAGAAACTCCATCCCCTACAACCTCCCAAAGAAGAAAGAGTCAACTAATACCCCCACAGCTGACCCTCTGGCTCCTTACTCACTGTTCTAATCCAAGTAACTAATACCCCCCATGGCTGTCCTTCTGGTTCCATCCTCACTGTTGTAATCTAAGCAAGTAATAACCCCCATGGCTGTCGCTCTGGCTCTGTACTCACTGTTGTAATCCAAGCAACTAATATCCCCCATGGCTGTCCAGCTGGCTCCATACTCACTGTTGTAATCCAAGCAACTAATACCCCCATGGCTGTCCCTCTGGCACCATACTCACTGTAATAATCTAAGTAACTAATAGCCCCATGGCTGTCCCTTTGACTCCATACTCACTGTTCTAGTCCAAGCAACTAATACTCCATGGCTGTTCCTCTGGCTCCATACTCAGTATTCTAATCCAAGCAACTAATACTCTCCATGGCTGTCCCTCTGGCTCCATACTCACTGCTCTAATCCTAGCAACTAATACCCCCATGGCTGTCCCACTGGTTCCATATTCACTGTTCTAATCTAAGCCACCTGCATCACAAACAGAAATTCTCCATCTGAACCAGATTTATAAGTGAAATTAGTCACTTAATCACTTAACCATACCATAAGTATGCTCTGCCATTGTTATGTGTAAGCATGTTTTAATAAGTTATAGGACACAAAAAGCTGTGCACAGTGCAGATATTATATTGTGTCTTAACCTGGGCTGATCCTGATAATGGTCCTGCTAGATCAGTGCTCTACCCTGGACAACAAATGTATAAATAAAATAAAATGTTCAGTATGCACAGACACACACTCACACACACAGCCATTTTGGCGCAAGTGCGCACACACACACACACACACACACACACACACACACACACACACACACACACGCATACGCGCACGTGCACACACGCACTTACACACACATAGACACACACACACACACACACACACACACACACACACACACACACACACACACACACACACACACTGAACACATATACAAATGCCTGCACATGTAATTATATACATACACTCAAACACGCACACATGAATGTACACACAGTCTATGACTCATAGACAAATAGTACATAACATGGTGCTAATTAGAAAGGGTTCAGTAATTTAAGGGTTATGTGTTCTATATGTCGTCTTAGCTGTAAGCTAACCCATGCAGCAAACTCCTTAGTATTAGTGCTTTGCAGGTGCTCAGCACATGCCTGTGAGTACCAGCCACAGACGAACAATCACATTTATATAAAAATACACATATATATGCATGAACACAGTCTGGAAGTTATTGCACAGAACTGAGGTTATGAGCTGTTAAAGTGTTGCTTCCTGTAGTAGGGGGTTTGATTACCTCAGCTTCCATTTGCCTGTTGTTTGACTTTGAACAAGTCACTTAAGCAGCCGGGCCCTGGGACAAAGCTCCTCAAAGGTATTCTGGACTGTATGCCCAGCAAATGACTATGAACATATATGAATAAACAATTGCTTTGTTTATAATATCCTCTATATTTTTATGTACATTCAAGCTTAAATAGTCTTGACAATGGCGTCACAGATATAATTTATATTGTTTTGTTGAAAATATTTCCTCTGCCAATGACCACACATACTTTTAAGAAAACAAGATAATAAAATAGTGTATTGCCCTTAGTATGATGTCATCCACTGAAATTGTTTTGTTACAGGGTTTACATAAAAATTCTATAATTTGGCTGAAATGTGGCAACTTGGGAAGAGGCCACTACCCAGGTTAACAAACTTAATAGATACATACAAATAAACAAATGTGCAATTACAACAGAGTGAAAGATTCTTTGCTTTCTATTTTCTACAAACCTGCTCTTCTAGATTATAGTGGACTCTGTCACACTCCCAGATGTTATGTACAATGGAAAATACATGGAGCTAAGACTACAGCGTAACTTATATAGGTAGCTTGTCCTGACATAGTTTCATAGCTTGTGAAGGACTTTTTATCACTTTCTGGTTTGAACTTATTTTCTTTTATTTGTTTATGTAGTTATTGTTTTTTAATGCCCTAAGCCTTGCAATGACCATCATGTGTGTCCTTCCAACACCTTATCTCACCATTTGTTTATCCCCTTTGAGACAGCTCACCAATCCATGTTTCCCCTGAGTTGTAAGAGCTTGGTACTGAGAGTGATACTGTCTTCTGCTGTGGGAGCTGGGGCTTTTTTATTTATGCTTGTAACACCCACCTCCCTGGAGCAGATTACTTCTTCAAGGGTTTATATCACATGTGATATATGTGACTTCTACACATGCAACTCCCAGTAATGCAAACACAACCATCTGAGTCCTATTCCTGGACAAAGCTGTGAACAGATTAGATGTATAGGTACTAAAGCAACCAGACTGGTCAATTTTCTTTACCCATTTTATTAAACTCTATCATACTTGCTGTGTCATGGCTTATTACATACTAACTACAATCCTTAAAATGCAACAGCAAGGCAAGGTTCTACCCTCTTACTCTACAAACATCATGTCCTCCATCCAAAACATTCATTTCTTTTAGCCTGCACTGATCTAGAGACAAGAAAAGCTGATTTAGGCCAAACAGATGTTCGGCTTTCCCTTCCATTCCAGATCCTTCTTTGGATATACTCTTATAACTTGAACCGATAAAACTGTGCTCCTTAAGCAACCCGGCTGCCATCATCTACTTTTATTACACATTGTTGTAGGTTCTTATCAAAGACTGACCATCTTGTTAAATTCTTGCCCCTTCCCTTGTTGTGCCTCATTCAGTCCCTTCCTGGTGCTTCCTAGTCCCATGAACTCATGTCTAGTCGTCCTTGTGCTCTCCCTTCCATCTGCCTCATTAGCTGCCAGCCCACCTTAACAAACCAGTAAGGTACTACTTGTCAGTCTTACTTCCTGAATCTTATCCAAGGTCAACATTTCTTCACACTTTCTTCTTCTGCATTTCACGCCTATTCACAGCGTTCCTGTCTGGTATGTGAACTTCTAGTTTGATTAGTTTGAGCATGTTATGACTTAGACGTGGTGTTCTTAACCAACAGTGCGATGTAATGTATGACTTGGTAATGATCAAACTGATTAGCCTAGTTGTAACCCATGTGTCTGTTTAACATGACTATTTAACTGTTGTCCTGAATGCCTGACTAGTATTTTGCATAATGCACTGTATATATGTGTTTGCAATAGCTATTTAGCTAAATTGTTTTCGTTATTTTTTGCCTTTAGTTAATGTAGTTACTAGAAATGGCCCACTTGGATCAGCCCACCTCTGTAGTAAACAGAAGCTGTGTCTATAAACTACAGAGGTGTATGGTAAAGAATCGTGCGCTGTTTCCCACATTCTCCTACCTCTGCAGCCTGTTCTTCTGATTTGTCTCGTCTATGAGCTAATATATACCTCCATCATTAAAATAATGACTGCTGTTTTGCAGATGGTGATATCTGACATGTGTCAGATATGTGACATCTGAAGAGCAATGTTTAATATTTCTGCATCATTCTCCATGACCTGCACAGAGCCTCCTTCATAACATATGCCTATATGCATAAGAAGGGGATTGCCTTTAGCATCTCCTGAGCAACATTACTCAGCCAGGTGAACTAAGTGTGGATTGTCTTTATTTAATTTATCAGATATCCTGAAGGATACCTTTCTTTCTGTTTCCTGACATTGTCTTGGTTTCTCCAGTTTCTACCTCAGAGCCCCAAACTTCTTGTCAAGTTGGACAAATAAAGGAAGGACAACATTCATTTTCAATCAAGCATCCACTTTGGAAAAAACAAAGTACCCACAAACTACCACATAGGTGGTACCCCCTAAATACGGAAGACGTAATAAGGAATCTGGGGACCCAAGTAGATAGTAATCTCTCCTTTGATAATTACTTTGCCAAAGTGGTTAGAAAATCCTTCTATGTGGCCCACCTAATCACAAAAGGGTTTGCATCCAGATCAAAAGAGGTCATTAGGCCCCTCTACGCATCACTCATCAGACCCATCATAGAGTACAACGCCCCATTTGGGATGTACCTTACAAGACACCTGCAACAGCTGGAAAGACCACAGAAGTACCTCCCCAAGAAGATCACTGGCCTCAAACAGATGCCCTATGCAACTCGACTGAAGACACTCCAGCTGTACTCGGTTGCATACCGCCTACTCAGAGGTGATCTCTGCCTGACATACAAGGCCAGAAGCGAAACCTTGACGAGTGGAAGGGAAATAGAAAGTTTACCCCGGGGATCACTTCAGTGGCTCTGCTGGACAGAGGTACAGGGAACTAATCTAAGGGGGCATCGAAAGCCAACACATTCTGGCTAGGCTTATAAATGCCTTTGGGCAGATAGCCCAGTACCTACCTATGAACCTATAAAAGGGATAGAGCCAATTGCTGCCCTCTTTCACTAAAGAGTCCTATATTTTTCACTTCTCTGCCTTTATTTAAGTGGTGGTTACAACTGACAATGCTGTCCAAACTCATGTCTGTCATTTCAGTATTTACCCTGTGCCATACTGTCTAAGATTATTGTACCCTGTCTTCTTCTCCCCTCCCCAGACCAGATGCACAATAATTGGTTAGCTCACCTCCATCCCTTCTTATACATCCAGCCTCTGCCAGGCCTTTTCCAGAGTATAGGAAACTGGAACAAAATGGATACCACATGGCTGACTCTGCTCTAAACATTACTGTTCCCATCCTTGTGTGATTTAACAGCACTCGCCCAAATGTGAATAATGATATTTACAAGCCTTGGCAGAATGAAATAGATCGCAAAGCTTTCGGAGTCTGCAGTCCTTGTGTTTCTAGTTTAAACATTGTCAAAGAAAGGTACAGTCATGTCTCATAACATTAAGAACTCTTGCTTTGTAATTTGTAGATGCCTTCCAAACAGTACATGAAATGTCCATTTTGCAAGGTCAGTTTTAGTTTACTAAATGTGTACTATTACAGTCTTGTTACAGCTTTTAAGATGATGAGAAAATGGCTGGAAATGGTAAAATGAGTTTCTTCCTCAGCTCCATGAAAACCCTTTCTGCACATGCCAAGTCATTTTACATTTTATTAAAAGCAAATGCTTACTAAACAGCTGCATGTAAAGACTGCATTTAGTGAAACAGAAGAAAGAAAAACTGGCATATTCCTCTAGAAATTCTGAAATATTTTCATGGTAATGTTTTGGGGGGATTCATTTCATTCCACTCTATTGTACCCCGCTACTTTTACCTTGATGCAGACTGCATTTGTAGAATTAAAAGGATTATAGAATTTTATAACACATCAAGCCAAGAAAATCGGCTCACTATACCTGATCTTAGCAAAATCTGTTTTGCTTCAGTTTTGAAACACCCCAACTCTAGCATCCAGATTCTAGCAAGCAATTGTTACATGACCCCTTTTCCACCCCATATATGCTGCTTTCACCGGCCCCACCTAAAAGTGTTCAAGTGCTTTCTCTATATTCTGTCAGCTCATTGTACAATGTCACGCTTCAATGATTTTTGAATCTTGAGAAGTTTAACTCGAAAAACTGAACAACATCATTTTTTTTTAAAAAAAGGGTTAAGCCACTCTGCCCCCCCCCACACACACACACACACACACACACACACTCCCAATGGATATATACCAACTGCACTATTACAGCTAGTGGAAGAGTGAAATAAAAGCACTGCAGTGTACCACCAGCTCAGACAATATCATTAAATGTCATTTCCACAAAATACAATTAAAAGAAATCTCAGAAAGCCTACTTGACAAGCTTTCCCAAGTTGGAGTGTAAACATGCATATTCAGGTTGACAATTATTCTTCTATATGAAAACATACTTTTTGGCATTATCAGCAAACCAGCTTCCCAGCAGTCTCAAGTGAGGCTTCTAGTCTTAGCACCTCTTTTTATGTAAAGAAACTCAAGCTTTCTTCTACCTCAGTGTCCACACCAGTGAGGTACTATAATAATCTGTCTTGTGTTCCCGTCACTCTTGTATTAAAAGGAACAAATATGGACTGCATTTAACCTTTCTTCATTTGAAGTACTGCAATGTTTGCCTTCATAATAAAGTCTTTCGGCTTTTCTTGATTAGGGGACACCACAGCAGATCTCTGGTCTGCTAATGATCGGCAGTGAATTTTTACAGTGTTGAGTTGCCAGCCCAGCGCCCAACCTTCAAAGAAGGCACACCCACACAAGCACGCACCTACCTGCATGTCTTTTTAAATTCACTCGACTGTGGGGAGGACAGGCACAAAAGGCGCTCTTCTCTTTTTCACTTTCAAGTGTGGTTCCTACAAATGGCTACAATATTTCATTTGAATGTATAGATTCACAGAAAAATATAACCATCTCTGACAATTTCTTCATTAACTGATCCTTTTTAGACACAAATACCTCCTTTAAAGGTAAATCAGGAATGCAGTATAGGTAAATAATTTGTTCACAGTCACTTTATTTGCGACTGTTGATAGAAACTTAATATAAAGAACAAGATAATCAGCCAAATTTAGAACACGTTCCTGCATCGTGCCAAACAAATTTGAAAGATGACTGGCTATGCACAGAGTGTATGAGATTCAGTAACAAAAGCTCCATGAGTCAGGCAGAACAAGCAGCCTAGTCAGGTGCAGAATATGTTAATTACTGTATAATGACATGGTAATGAGCAACATTATTACAATGAGTGCCACAAGGTATGCTAAAAGACAAAAATAAGATAGTAAAGTGATTCATAAATGTATAAATGCTGCACAGTGTGATTGCACCTGCAGCATATTTGAACTCGGCTGAATGTTCATGCTCAGGTTAAGGAAATTATAAAGAATGTTAGGTGTTCTCGCAGCATTAGTAAATGTGTATCAGTAAGAGCCTCTTATAACTGCTGCTATGGAGTACCTACCCCAGTGAATACTAATGTGCATGCGGATTTAAGTAGATTACCTACTGGGACCTTTCACTGACCTGCTGGGGATACAATGGGAGTATCGGAAGACATCTGGCATAAGAATACTCCACTGGTTTCTCAATGTCATGTTTCAGCATATGGGGGTCCATTTGTGGTTTCCACATACCCCAGAGGAAAGTCAACAGCATGTGAGATTTCTCTGATATAGTCCTATTCCCTGAGGTACTGAGGGCCATAGACTATAACCACATTTGTATAAATGCCCCACCTAGTAAAACTGGGAAGGAGGGATGTGAACCCCAAAGTTTATTGGTCCATCAACTATCATATAGCCTGTAATGCACAGAGTATCATCTACAATGTGAGTGTGTAGACCACCCATGCAGTTATCTTGACTCCCACATATGGCATAATTCTGGCCTGTACTAACATTTTTGCAAGGGGTGACTTTCACCAGGATCATCTTGGTCATGATTCTGGATGTGGTCTGTAAACCTGGCTCATGACACCCATCAGAAAGCCAAAAAATCAAACAGACCAGAGGTTCAGCCATGCCCAATCACAAACAAGGAACATTACTGGGTGAGTGTTCACAAACAAGGAACATTACTGAGTGAGTGTTTCGGCTGCAGAAGGTATGCTTTCACTGTCTGGATTTATTCAGTGGAGTTGATCCTGGCACACATACTAAAATAGTGCCAGTTGTGCAATGTTACACAATATCTTACTTAGGAAGCAGTTACAGCAAGGTGGGTGCGTCTCCAGCACACCAGGCAGTGCAGGCTGAGTCAGCAGACAATAATCATACCAGACAGAGATGGGCACAGTATGTCATGGAACTATCAAAGAAGCAGCAGCTTCTACATGGCTTCAGAAAACAGAAGACAAGAGTAAAGCAAATACACTATAGGTAATACATGCAAAACCAGCACCAGACTGTGCTTACCCCCATGCATATGCTGTCCATACTGCACATCAGACATAGGTAACCCAAGTAAAAATGTACAAATGACAGGGCACAGTTATCATAAATTCCACAGGTGGAGAAGGGAGCCCAGGAGTGGATGTCTTTCTCAAGGAAATGGGTGAATCATGAGGATTATGAAAGTAAAATATGCTATCATGTGTCTTGTCAGAGGCTTTAACATAAAATGTTTCATGAAGGACCAGTGTCAGTAAAAGACTGTGTATATGTCTATCAGAAATGAACTGGGGGCTGTGGTAGTGTGACTTGAGTCTGCTGGGATACAAAATGAGTTGCAGGACTGCAGCTTAATGCACTGGACAGATCAAAGGCATATATGGCAGTGGTTTCATCAGCATGTACACATCCATGGCTTGACCAGGAGTTGAACTATTTGTACCATGACTCTGTTAGATGTGTTGTGTAACCATGAGCAATGTCTGCTACAAGATATACCACTTTCACAACTACCATGACCATGAGGACATGAACTCTTGGATGTTAGTACCTCCACAACCAGAGCAGGATCTTTGTCATCCATGGCCAAGATGGCTTTAATCTGTGGATGTAGCAGTAGACTTGCTTCATGGGTGGCCCCTCATCCCTGGCAGGGAAGCCATAAAGGACATGACTCATTCCAGTATGTGATTGAGTCTATTCAAACAATCACACATCTGGGATGTGCACTCCCTTAGGTCATTATGCACACCCTGCATCATCCTGACTAACTCTGCCATGGCTGTGGTGTTATTAGCCTCTACCACTATGATGGCCCTACACATGTACATTGTAGCCACTAACACACCAAAGTCAAGGAGAGAGAGGTAACAATGTTTCCAGCAAACACCATTAACCTCCCCTCTGTGTAGGTCTGTCTGTCTGTAGGTACAGGGGGCAGATTCTGACATGTGTGTGCTACAGGCTACCACACTTCCATGACTGATAGTGTTCCCATTAACTTTTCCTCCATGTGTGGTGTGGGTATTCTGGGTATTTCCAGGCATAGAGGCTGTATTCATGGTCTAGGTAGAGGTTGCAGTGGTCACATTCTTTGTGTCCAGCACACACTCTGACTGTGCCAGTTTATCCCTCCTAACATTACCAGAGGTTGCAGATCCTCCGATATCAGGTGGGAGCAGTTCCATAGTGTTGATTCTGGATAAAGAATCACATTCACATGCGAATACAACCAAGTACATTATCTGGTGTAAGTATGACCTAGCTCCAGAAGGAGAAATGCAACTGATGTTTACAAATATTAACATGACAACAATAAATAATTTAACTGCATATCTTGTGTAGATGGCTGTGGATGCTGAAGCCCTGATGTATATGTATACCATAATCAGACAACTTTAGTAATTTGGACAGTGACTAACAGGTGCAGGGGACTTACAGATAGTCTTACACAGAAATAAGTCTACAAACATGGGGCATCTCCAGGAGCTTATCTTCATGGTCAGTCCAACTCTACCCCTACATCCTGTACCTAACTGTAGGACTGCATTGAGGTACCACTAGCTCTGACAAAGTCCAAGAACTCCTCTGATTCCATTCAAAGAGGTTCACTCAACAGCCCATCCGCTCATTGACCTACCAACCTGTGCTAGGGGTTGAGAACTTTTTTTGGCAATAGATGTGATGTCAGTGGCCTGTGACACATCATCTCATAACTATGGTTGTGGCTACCACCTGTAATGACATCTACCACCACATCTTCCCAGGCATGGTCATAATATACCTGGTCAGGTACATGCAAGCCAAAGAGCCATCATCCATGGAGATGGAGGACCTGAAGTGGCACCTCATTTTCTGCATTGGAAAACATTGGCTTATGGGTGGACTTCACAGCAGAGTCCACAATTTGCTTCTGCTTCATCTGTTTTTTTTTAAGGAATTGCTCTGTAGGTATGGTAAACTGAGGCATTACTAACCTTTTTCCAGTATGGCTCTGCAAAATCTTTATGCCATCAGTCTCTCCCTTGACCATATAGAATGTGGTTTGTGAGCCCAACAGTTATATTTCTGTATCCACACTCTTTAATTTATTTCAAGCACATAAATTTATTGAGCAAATGTCCATCACAAAACAATGCCCATACCATTGCAACTGATCAAGGTGACATGACTGTTTTTCTCAGGGTTAAAAATAGTTTTATTTATTTATTGACATTTTATTACCAGGAAAGTCCGTCCTACGTCCGTCCGTTCAACGAAAGCCCAGGGAGAAAAGCTCCATAGTGTTACAAAATATTTTAAGAGTAATCATTTTACAGTTTTAAAAAATAATGAAAAAAAAACACAAATACAGTTTAAAAAAATATACCAAATTAGACATAATATGAAAACATTGATTAAGAATAGATACAAGTTATATGAAAATTATTTAATAGTTAGAGAAATTGTAGTCAGTTTATAGAGAAATTAAGGGTAAGTTAGTATAATACAAACAGGAATGGCAATTTGAAGTGAGAGAAAAGCAGGTGCATGGTATATTTAGAAAGAAAGCCAGGAGAGAAAAACTGATAAAAGTACGGAAGTGAGAGAAAAAAGGAGAATAAGAAGGTATAAGGTACGAAAAGGTATTTGTTCATATTTAGGGGTATAGTTTATCCAGTGGCAGCTCGTGCCATTGGCCTACAGCCACCCCAGGTGTGGAAAAAAGAAAGAAAAGAACATGTTTAAAAATAAAAAAATATTTATTAATTGTTTAAATATTTACTGGCTGGGCAGTGCTGTAAGTGAGTCCGACTGACTTACAAAGTCCCGGAACTTGTACTGCGCATGCTTGGTGAGTTCCATTTTTTTTTCCTAGTTTTTGAGTGTAAATCTGCATCTGAACTGTTGCAAAAGCATTCCAGATTAAGGAAAAAAGGCATTAGTGTGATGCCCAGAAGTCTATGTGGTTTAACCGCACAGTGAAGTGAAAGGGGATCAGACTGCCACGTCCACAGTCACATAAGTGACATGGACAGCTGGATGGTACTGACTGGTTCTCACTCTCTTCTTGAAAAAGAGAGCGAGAAACAAATCAGTAGTACAGGCTAGCTAGCACAGTACTTACTTGCTATGGTGCTACCGTTGCTGAAACAACTCACTTGTAAAAGTTGTTTGCTTTTTTTTTTGGCTTGAGAGAGTTCAGTTTGACTTCCAAAAGAAGCTACAGAACTAGCTGCTAGCTAATTTGATTTCCTCCAGTGGCAGTACTTCAGTTCGTGATCAGACGGAAACAGCAGCCAGTCATTCATTTTTTTTACTTTAAATTGAGGTAGGCCGAGTGTCCGAGTCCGACTCCTACTACAAAAGTTTTGGCCTTACATAATTTTCTATATGTTGCTTATAGCAATGGTTTTACAGAATCTGGTTGTAGAAATTGTTTTGAGAAGGTTTTTTTTATTATGTTCTTCTTCTTGCATTGGTCTGCAACTTGTTGTCATGTGATACATTAATGATGCGATAAACTGTAGTCCTGGTGATAACGTTTGCGAGGATATTGGAATTTGGTTTGTGTTTCACATACTCATATCACTTAAAATGCAAGGCATTCCTGTCTTCTGCAAATTATGATGACAAGCTTGTCTTCCAGAGAAGAGACCAATGAGGCAAACAAGAAGAAAAAAAATCGGTGGTACTTTGTAGTGTTCATAGTTAACACAAGTTGCATTAGCTTCATCTTGCGATGTTCTACAATAAGTTGAAGTGACCTAGGAAATACTGATTGATAGGTAACTTAGTCATACATCTGTCAGCTTCTATCAGAATGTGATGTTGTTTGAATATCTGTACAGACAGTGAAAATAACTTGCAGCTTTAAAATGTACAATACATCTGACAAAAGTTTAATCTCAATGTTACTGAAACTAACTGGCTTTACGTTCTTTGTTGTAATCACTCTTTACACAGTTAACTGATGCATGTCTTTCCAAATATTTTCATGCCTTCCTTAATTACAGTAATTATCTAAAGAGGTAGAGTTTAGCAGGTGTAAGCTTCTTATGTATGCTTACCACAAATGCTTGTTACAACCTATCTTTTCAGGATGCAGCCATTCTGATTGAATGGCAGAGGTGTATGAGTGACACAGTGAATGACTTTGTATTGTACTGTACATCGTTTTCACAGTGAGGTGTACCGTGGGTGTTCTTCAGTAAACCACTTGAACTCTCTGTTATATCAAATTAGACCAGCACCAGTACAAATCTAATACTCTGTCTCAAACAAAGAACTGAACACATCACTTAGCAACACTTAAGAGTCTATGTTTTCCTTTCATTATTGAGGAAGCAACTGAGTCAAAATGCAGGCAGGTCTGCTTTAACAATGAGCGTTTATTTCTGCATAAGTCTTGTCCACACTTCAGCTAGGAATTGTTAATGCAGGCAGGATCACTAACCAGAGGCAACTCACATGCCACAATAAATTACTGTGCTTACAATGCATCTAGGAAATGCTGTAAGAAACAGTCATTGAAATTCCAGCATGATGGATAGTAGAATTCTGATTTTACCTCCTAATGTCATTATGATAACAGCTCTAGATGTATTGGGTATTGATTGCGGATTTTATAACAAGTTTGAAGAAGGTGCTTATATTATGAATATTTTGTGTAGTTATCTTTGTGTGCCACAGCCACTGCCTACAAAAGCTTAGACCGTGTACTCTAACGGTTAAGTTCAGTTGTACTGTATATCTGCTTAGATGATTGTCACCTTACCGAACAAACCTAGCTACAACAAGCAGTTTCTACTAGTCTAGTGCTTTATAAAGTCTGCAAGGAGCGACAGCAGCAATATTTGGAAACTTGCTTTGCAGAGTAGCAAACAGCTACTCTGATTATCAAATATGTATTGTTTGAATCACTGTACCTATCCATAGCTATTTTGCTATGCACTACCTGACTATTAATCTGAGCCACAATTTTTTTTTTTTATAAAATGTTTATGGCCTCAAAGTAGACAGTACAGCTGAAACAGTGCTACAGTGCTACAGTTCTCAAACTTCATCATGCTTAGCTCAATACATATTCTTTGCATGCTGACTTTAATGAAACTAATCCAGATGATTTATTATAATACCTGGATGGTATGATTACATATGAATAATGCTTGCTTGCAAATTCTGGGATATCCCTACTACATATCCCTACTACAAGAAATGTCAAAAATTCCATTTTGGCAGTTCATTTCCAGTTTTCTTTTCTGCCTTTGCTGCCTTTTGGCTTATCAGCACCTCTGGGAATCTGATAAATTCGTAGTCTCATTTTTTTTTTATTTATGCAGTAAAAGAACAAATTGAAATTATTTTCATATGGAAGTGATTACTTTATCAAACTCTCGTCATGCCCATAGTTGAAGAATTACTTGGTAAATGTTGTTCCTGTTTCTAGGATTACAGTAAACTAGGACAAGACATGAGCAACTCCAACATGAATGATTAATTTTCCACAAGAACTTTTTTTTTTATTTTAGTTTATTTTAAATTTGCAACTGGGGTAGGCCACTGATTCCACTGACCAATGTCAGTCTCAGCCCAGTGTAAACACAATAAATGCATGGTATTGTATACAGAGTGAATGACAAAATGCAGTACAAAGATGTATTTTACAGAAAGTGAATATCATAGTTGGCTTGAGAGTATAATGGCAATAAATAAATAGCATTATATACGGAGTGACCAACCAGAGGCACTTTATGTATGTATTTATATAGAGAGTGGAAATCATTGAAGGCATGCAGAAAGAATCGCAATCAAAAACAGAGTCACAGCAAGGTATGGAGAGGAAAGAAGGGTGGAGAAGAGGTTAAATGATATGACCAGAGAGCTAGCAGTTGAATTTTCATGGAGTCTTAAAATGCGTGTTTATATCTAACCAGAAAATGGGGTAAGACTTCTGTTCATTTATTTGTCACCCAGATGAAACAAGGTAATGTGTCAGACAAATGGACAATGTAATGCCCTCTGATTTTTTTTTTCACAGCTGTTATTCATAAATCAAAGGAAGCAGCATTGCATATAAAATGTTCTAATACATTTGTGTACCTCATTAAGAGGAACGTATCTCATTTGGTGTCTTAAAAAGTTCAGGTTCTTCGAAGTTCCACATTGAAAGGGTCTATCACACATTCAGTTTTAGGAAATTTTTAATTGATATCCATGGAAAATAGAATTTAATCATATTAATTCATCAAATATATTTTTTCTAAGTAAAACCAGTATATTTTAACCACCATATGACCTTCGTAGCTGAAATTCTTAGTAAGCCATTAATAAGTGTTCTACATTTTGTTTATTGTTCCTCGTTTTGAAGATGGCAGGTTGAGACCTATGTTCTAATATATTATATACCAAATAGAGGTTGATGCATTTTTAAGAGGAAATGGAAATACATATTTTTTTTGTGGTTGGTGATCGTCCTTCTGTGTTCAGTGTGCCAAAAGTTCAAAATGATATGTAATTTTTAGGGTTATCAGGAAATGGGTCAGTGTCAGTTGAGTCATGTTGGGTAGTGGTGGTCTGGCAACAGCGAGTGCCTTGGGCTGTATTAGTTCTTCTGTTCTGAGTCAATTTCTCATATTAAAATTCTTTATATCCAGACTAAACTCATTCATTACCAAAAAGCAAATAAACACCTTCACAGACTGAAAACCACAAAAACGAGCGCCAGCAACCAAATCCAAGGCAGATAAAGCTTAATAGATAATGTAAGCACCAAAAACGCTTTCGGAGAGCTCAGTGTCCCTCCTTCCTCAGACAAATTTTAAAACCAGCTTGCAATCACATTTATACCATTTAACATCAATTAATTAAGTAATCAAACAATTTTAATTAAATACATTAAATCAATGGTAAGCATATAAAACTAGCTTACTTCCACAATGAGTAAATAAGTCAGTATTGCCACACTCTGTTCCTCATCCTTGCCATAAAATAGTGTGTGCAAAAGAATGCATATAAAATTGTGGGCATGCACGCACTAAACCATTCATAATTCATTCTTAATATTAAGATATAAATGTATATAAATATAACTATAAATATAATTATGTATAAATATATGTAAATATACCCCCACCCTACTCTCACACACACACACACACACACACACACACACACACACACACACACACACACACACACACACACACACACACACACACACACACACACACACACACACACACACATTCACCCATACACTCAAACTAAGAACAACCTTAAAATATTAAAATCTTTAAAATGAACAGTAGAACATACTTGATAGCAGGAATAAATGCAGAAAAAAACTTGCTTTTAACAACACCATGAACTCTGTTAAACAATAAGACCATATTAAAAAATAAAAGCAAGCATTCTTCTTAACATTATGCATATACAGCAACTAATTAAATTCCACACAAAAAAATTCTTTATATCCAGACGAAACTCATTCATTCTTAGTAGATTAAACTCTCCAATTAAGCTAGATTTAATATATGTGTTTAAAAATTTTGAGTGGAGTTAGTAATGTAACCCAAGTAAGTAATCCTTATGCAGCTAACGACTGAGCTAAGTTAATGTCGCTGATTCCTTCTTTCAGGTAATATACTAGAATGTTGTTTATCTAAACTGAGGTATCATGGGAGATGTTGTTTGAAATGTATTCTTCCATACAGAAGTGTGGGTGGTACGCATTTACCACTGCTGAGACATTTTATTTGCCTCTTTAGATCATCCAGTTTATATATTGAATATTGCGCTTGTTCCTATTGATATTCCTTTTAAAACAGTGCTGCTTTGTTTGCAAACAGTTGTTTATCTAATTTCGACAAGAGTTTAAAAGTTACGTCTTTCCAGTAACAAAGATTTCTAATCAAATCTAATGTATTTTATGGAGTCCTGTCTAACAATCCCTATGGACAAATGTTGTGTTATCACTGTGGTGCAACATTAGGATTTTGCAGTAGCTCAGTCTCACATAAATTGTAAACATGCATGTAATGGGCAATTAGTTCCTCAAGGGCAAGTCATTGAATTTGTGTATGAAACACACTGACTGAGATGTACAATATTTGCCAGTAGCAACCTCTTCATTAGGGGCAGATTTCTTCACTGTGAAATTATGCAAATTACTTTTACTTCTGCAGAGATTGTGCTTATTGACTGATATTGATGAATTGTAATGACAGGTGTCTGAGTGACCTTTTATGGTGGAAATTTTCTGAAATGGGTAATTTTGGTATTATTGGTTCTTAAGTTTTGTTTCATTGCTGTAATGGTTAGTATGAAACCTGACCCAGCAACAATAGGCTAGCTTTACTGCACTGTTTGTTCATCAGACCTAATTACTCTAATGGAATGGTCTCCATTTACAGTGGTACCCATCTCATAATAATAAATGGCTACATAAAAAGAGAGAGTTTGTGTGAGTGTGTGTGTGTGTGTGTGTGTGTGTGTGTGTGTGCACATCTCTCTCGCTCTCTCTGTCTCTCCCTCTCTCTCTCTATTTATATATTATATCTATACATACAGAGAGAGAGAGACACACACAGACCCACACACACATATATATATTTATATATATACATACAGAGAGGTGCGCACACACCCACACACACACACACACACACACACACACACACACACACACACACACACACACACACACATACACACAACACACAATTTCATGTAAATTGGTAGGCATGGCCAGCATTGATCCCACTGTACCCTAGCCCCATTCCTTTCTAGTTGGTCACACCCTTTCCTGTTGGCCCCACCCATTCAGCTGTCTTCTGTAGCCTCCCTTTGATTTGAAGTTACCAGCCACCACTGAGTTTATCCTGGTGATGAGCAAGAACCAACCCTGCTTTTGGCTAGGAAGTCTTTCAGAATGGTTTTGAAGGATGGGATGGAGGGTATTAACCTGATGGAAAGAGAGAAGGAGTTCCAGGCAACATGGTATGAGTACAGATAATGCCCATCAGATTTGATAGGTTTGTGGACAGACAAGGGTTTTTGGTCATTGGATCATAATAACTGACTAGGAACATAGTTATGTAGAAGGTCACTTAGTGTTGAACAAGCAGATGGATTCTGGATAATTTTATAGGTAGTAAGAAGCTGTGTATATTTTAGTTACATGCATATGACATTTTCTTTGGTATTGTATTTATATGAACTGTTAAGGGCATATTGACAATTTCCTTGGTATGGTATTAAGTTGAATGTTTACATTGAGCTACTACAATGGGAATGTTAATGGGCTTCTACTGTCTTAAGTTATATGCCAATGGTTTTGTACTGTCCTATGTTGAGCCTTATTTTCCAGAATATTGTTATGTTTATCATGCTTTATACACTACTTTTAATCATAGTGGAGCTTTTCTCCCCAGGCTTCCTCTGAAAATGGACAGTCTGTCCAGTTGGACTCTCCCAGTAAACAAATGTAAAATAAATAAATAGTTGATGGGATAGTTCTAACCAATTTAAGATTTTTAGTGCTATACAGTGGTGGGTTCTAAAAAGGGGTATTTGCTTCAAATGTATCAACTTTGTTATAGCATTGTTCAAGTTTGGGTTTTTGTGATGCCTTGAGGTTAGTAAGAATGGGTGTGCAATAAAGAAGTGTGGGGAGGAGATAAGTAGTGGCAAGTGTAGCTTAGGTTGCATCATTGAGAAAGTTTTTGGTGCTATGAAGCATCCCTCTTTTGATGAGTTTTTCGTATGCAATTTTTATATCCAGGTCAAATTTAAAATTATCATCTACTATCATCCCGAAAAATTTGCTATGAGAAGTGACATCAATGATTGCATTAGCATAAGAGAGGACTTTAAATTTAGCTTTTTCACGGGAGTGGGATTTGAGGAAAAAGTAATATTTTTTTTATTTGTTTGTTTAGGGTTGAGCATGAGTTGTGAGTTACAAAGCCATATTTCAGTTGCTGTTAAAGCTTCCTGAGTTATTGGAGGTGTGCCATGTTGTCAGATGTGCAAATGAGTGTGGAGTCATCTGTGTTCTGTATTAGGAAGGTTTGTGCTGTGGATGTGAGAAAGAGGCTGGTGAGAATATTAAAGAGGAGGGACCAAGGATAGAGACTTGTGGTACACTGGTGGTGACTGGATGGTATGGAGAAAGGATGGAGTGCCATTTTACTGACTGATACCTATTTGATCTGTAGCTTTTGAACCATAGAAGGGTGGTCTGAGACAGACTTAATGAGGACATTTGAAGCGGAAGTTTGCTGTGACAAACTATGTCAAAGGCTTTAGGCAAGTCTAGAAGTAAGGAGGAGACTAATCTGCCATTATCTGTAGCTTTATTGACAGTATCTATATAGGTGAGAAGTGCTGTGTTAGTAGTATGGGAATGATGGGACCCATGTTGTTTGGGGGATGGGAGTTCTTCCTGCAGGAGAAAGTTCAAGTATTTTGGAGAGGGGGAATAAGATTGTTATAGGTCTAAAGTTAGTAATATCTGTTGAATTTCATCCTTTGTGCAGAGTGATAATGTGTGACTTTTTCCAGACAGAGAATGTAGGATTCCTGGACAGACCTATTTATAAGGATTGAGACAGAATAGGCAATGCTATTGGCTGCTATTTTAAGGTTTTTATTTGGAAGGTAATCAGCTGAAATAATGCATGGTTTGAGATTGTGTGGTTTTCTATAGGATGTGGCCACAGGTTTCAAGGCGAAAGTGGATGTGGTGATAGGTGGTTGCTGGGCAGGGTAAGGATTAAATGCTGGAGAATCCTTGGTTAGACATTCTATACCATCTATGAAATAACAGTTAAACTGTATAGTGGTTTTGAGTGATGAGTTACTGATTGAGTGGTTAGGGTTGAATTTATGTCTGGGATACAAGATTTCTTTAATGGCTATGTGAAGATAGGTGAAGGCTGCCAGCCCAGCCAGATAGAATTTTGTAGATAATTCTGTCATTTGTAAGTATTAATGTAAGCCACAGGCTTGATTCTCTTAAATGTGAAAAGGCTGTATTGGATATTGTACTGAAAAAAAATTTAACAACAGTGCACTCTGCTGTAAGAAAGTGGATAAATCAAGTATCAACAGTATTTAACATAGCGAGATCTCTGTTGCTTATTTTAAAGCGGTCTCGCTATGTTAAACCCATTTAACATAGCGAGAAAGGTTTAAAAAAAAGGCAACGGAGAAAGCAAGATCTCCGTTGCTTTTTACACACTGTGTCGCTATGTTAAAGGAGTTTAACATAGCGAGACAGCTTTAAAAAAAGCAACGGAGATCTCCGTTGCTTTTTTTAAACCTGTGTCGCTATGTTAAACTCTTTTAACATAGCGAGACAGTGTTTTAAAAAAAGACATACTAATGGAAAAAGTCCGGGCAACCGGACCTTTTTCCATTAGTATAAGTCGATTTACAACGTGCACGCTGGCCAATCAGCGTGCACGCTTTGGAATATTAATGGGGGGTCATGGTATAATACTGTATAGTCTGGGTAAAAGTAGCACAGGTTCATAGATAGGTTCATTGATTAGTACTAGGCTAACTACCCTTGTGGGCCATTTTAAGCCTAGCCAGTTGCCCAATGTGAGAATCAAACCATGCACCTTGTGTCTGTAAGGTAAACACCTTAACCATTATGCCAACCTCCACCCCACAGCTTGAGAACTTGTGCCAACCTTCCCCAGGAGTGTCTGTGTGGTTGTATATAACTCTTATCTCAAAGTGTGTATGTGTCAGTTACTTGGGCAGGGACACGAAGCACTGGTTTGGCAGAGAGGGTGCTGGAGGATTTAGCTTGACCACTAGGCTGAGATCTGGACCCTATAGCTGTGCCAGTGGGGAGTCTTATTGGAGACCTGGAGAGAAATAAAGAAACCAGACCCAGACTGACTGTGATCTCTGTGTGCTCTTAAGGGAAATTGTACTTTACCGTGTGTGTATTTGTTATCCTTTCCTTATATGGATGCTTCTCATTGGTGTTAGTGGTGAGGATTGAGGCTCCTTGATTGCTGGGCCAATGCACGGACATCACAGGCTGTTCAGAATTTTTTAGGGTTGTGTATACTATTATTCAGAAAGGTATTAAAGTATAGTTTTGTCATCATTAATTGGCGTTTAGTACAATTGCAAAGCATTCTGAAGTTTTCAAGATATTGTGGTGTTTTTATATTTTTGCCATTCTTTCCATGCTTTTTCTCTGTCCTGCAATAACATTCTACTCTTTTTGGATACTGATAAATTTCTCCATAGTCTGGTGCCTTAGACTGAAGTGGACTGCAGTAGTGGCAGTGCTGTAAATTCTTCCGCAGGATTTGTGCTTCAATACTTTTACATCTGTTTACATTTCATGTTTACTACTATTATTTATTTATTTATTGACATTTGTTAACCAGGTAAGTCCAACTGAGCCAGGAGACCATTTTCAGTGGAGACCCGAGGAGAAAAGCTCCAGAAATAATACAAATAATTATGATATTTACAAAATATTAAAGTAGGGTCACAGAAATCTAGCACAAGTCAAAAAATTGTTGCAGAGCAGTACAATGTATAGGTAAAATAACAATTAACAAGTACAATTTCCAAAACTTGAGAAAAGTATATAGCATAGGCCAAATAATTAAAAGGTTTAGAAAATATTACACTGAGTACAGTATGAATAGAGTTTGCTAGATCAATTAGAAGGACTGAAGTAAAATACAAATGACTAAGTACTAAAGTAGTAAGTACTAGAGTCTTATATTCTGCTTAGCAGTTGCAATCCAGAGCCTTTCTGTTTACTTTTTTTTTACTTTTTTTACCCTGTTCTTTGTGTCTGCTCCAGCTCCCATTGATACATTAAGCTAAAGTTTCTGAAATTGTAAACCTCTCTGTGGTCATTGACCTGTAGCTCAGACCTATAGGACTAAGAGAACTGTGACTTGCAAGAAGGTTCTGAAGTCACAGTCCAATATTGTCTTTATTTGATTGGATTCCATAGCTAGTCTGCTTCTTGCAGCTTGAATTTTTTCCTTATCTTTCCATTCCTTTCCTGTTGTGGTTTTAAAAGCCTGTGTCTTTGGTTTCCTCCACTTATGGTAATCTGACTTCTAAAGTCCCTCTTCCCCTCTTGCATTGCTATATTCAGGTGTGTAAGCTTTTGCTTTTCCCATGCATTGTTTTCCATAAACACTGAGTGCCCACCCAGCAAACCACTATTACTCTTAAGTAAACATCGCCTACTACAAATTTTCTCCTGCTTAATTTCCCAGAGTTCCCATCTGCCAGGCATTCACACCATACTCTGAGAAGGTCCTGAGTTAATACTGCTCCATCCTTGGCAGATAAGACATTTATTTAGTAACTTATTTATTTATGTTTTGTTGTGCACTGTATTAGAGTGTCACTGATTTATTTTGTTTTATTTGTGGATTTTCCACTTAAAATCATTTTAAAGGTCCCTACCTAATATCATGCTGTTTGCTGATTTCTGAGATCTGCACTTTTGAGAAACCTTCTAAACAGTGTTAAAGTGTAATTTGCTACTTTGTTTTTGTCACTGGTACTTACGGTTGCATTACTGGACATTTGGCCCAGCAAGACTATCCTTTTAAAACTCCATTGCATTGCATGGAAAGAAACTAGTTTGCAAAGACAAGCACTGTCCATGTATTTAGGGACTATTCACTCCTGCAACAAGTTACTGCTACCCAAATAGGGCCATAAAAAATGGACATTAACTTTCCTGCTACCTCCACAGCCAGCTTGGTACGTATGGGCATTCTGAGTTAATGTAACAATTGCCTCAGAATACCTTATGTGTACTGACAACCAGCTAATTCTCAAACAATCTGATAAGGTGTGAAAGATGTATTTACACAATTTCACTAAACGCAAAGGTCTCACATACAAGCACACATGATACCAACCAGATTGTCCCACAAATAGAATAGACCAGAGACACAGAGCAACATATGCTGAGGCTCTTAAAAGTAATCTTCCTAAACCACAAAGACCCCCAGATATTTAGTCTATAACAAATATCCTCAGCAGCCCCTCAACCACTCCACCAAAACAACACCACTACAACACATATAGCCACACTGCATGGAATCTGAACTTCAAAGCCCATAAGGGAAGCCACCACACAACCCAATATTTTAGTCATGGAGTTTTCATTGTAAAACAGACAGTTGTTCTACTCACCAGGCTGAATAAGAAGAAATTCATGGTCAGTTGACTATTAGGAGCCAGGATCCACCAGATTACACACATACTGAAGTCATTGTATCACAGATACTAGTGTAATTCTGTCATAGTCCATATGATTGTACATGACCAGTGATATACCTCCCTGGACTATACAAACAGAAGCATTATTGAGCTCTCGGATGATGTATCCCAGACTGATATGAGCATGCTTTCACTGTTTGGATTTCTCCAATATAGTTTTAAACATTCATTGAGCATTTTTAGTATGTTTGATTCATTACTTAATGTGTTTTGTCTGTTTAAATGTGAAGTGATGTCATAATTCATTTAGTATTTAAAAGGAAAGAGAATTGTGGGTGTAATTGTTCTGATGAAGTTCTGAATTAAATGGAGCAAAAGCGCTTAACATATTTTCCGCTCTTGCACAGTTTATTTTTTTCCATTCATTGAGCAGCATTCTACCTTCACCAAGGATGATGACACAGCATGGGCAGAAGATGACTGACTTTAATGAGTGGCTTAGTTTCTGGTGTTATTCTTAGGGGGTACAATATTTGTCAGCATGGGAAGATATGGTTGACAGACCATGTTGCTTTGCCAAGGATGGTCTGCACCAGTCCCCTTTGGACTTTTGAATATTGGCTAAAACATTGTCCTACCCCATATTGCCTTTTAAACAAATTGGCGACTCTCCCATTGCAACAAAACCAACCCAAGAGAATCTAAAGGTGTTACTGCTCAATGCCAGGAGTCTAAACAAGAAACACCATACTCTTCAATCTCTCCTCACCCTGGAGAAGAAAGATCTCTTGGTGGTTACTAAGACATGGTTTAACCCCATTGAAAGCACACCCGCAGTGCAAGACTACAATGCCTTCCACACATTTAGGCCACAGGCAGGGACTAAAGGTGGCGGTGTCTCAGTCTACATCATTAATAAGGACTCCTCAAGACTGATAAAACAAGATAAAAAGCTTGAGCTTCTCCATGTTGAAATTACTATAGGTTCCCCTCTATGACTCGGGAAACCCATAACTCATACTTAAGCTTACTGGAGATACTCAATATTCAAGCCAATTCCATATTCATGGGTGACTTTAACTACTCCACTCTAAACTGTGAATCATAGACATCCCTAAATCTGCAGGCCCAGAGATTCCTGGGAATAGTCCATATGTCCACTAGGGGAGAAAACATACAAAACCTGGTCCTCACTAACATGGGAGAATGCTGTACCTCCCCTAGTGTAATGTCTTTGCTGGTAAGATCTGACCATAAAGCTGTCCCCTTTTAAATAAAACTAAAACCCATGAACTAGTCTAAAGCAAATGTTCTATTTTTAAGTGACAGCCTGACAAAATGTCATTCACCCACAAACCCTGAGATCACAGTTGCCTTTGCAGGCTTCTTCACAGGTACTCTGTAGAATCATGTTAATAAATGTATAGCGACAGCTGTGCCTACCAGAAATAACCTCATGAAAAAAGTCAATAAACAAGTCACTTTGGTGAAATCTAAAAATGAATAGTCTGTTCAACATAAAAAAGAAAATCATAACAAAAGTCAGGAAATACAATGCCCAGCAGGATAAATGCTCTCTCAATCTAAACAAACAACTCAGAGGGCAAATCAGCCCTACCAAATCCAATTTTGAGGAAAAAAATAGCCACCCAGGACAAGAACAACCACAAGGTTTTCTTTAGCTATGGCTGTAACCTCAAGGCTGTACATAACAATGTGCAATGTTAATTGTAAACGGGATCACCTACATGAAGTTGAAAGATATAGAAAATGTACTGGCTGACAAATTCAGCTCCAATTTTAATCCCTCTCTCCCAGTCACCCTTCTAGAAATACCATCGAACATAACCTCCTCCCCAAATATCAATAGATAACAGATTTTAAATGCACTCTGCAAGGCCAAGAGCATCCCATCAATGGGCTAAAATAATATCTCAAGATGACTCCTAAATAGCATGAAAAATGGCCCATCACAACCACTGAAGTCAGTATATAACCATAGTGTCCAGTCATGCTTTGTGCCATGTGACTGGAGAATTGCAACAGTCATCAATCTGCATAAGGTCGGGTCTTCTATAGAACCTATAAACTACAGATCTATTACACTGAGTAGACTCATATGCAAAGCCTTAGAAAGAATTATCACAGAAATGATTAATAATGACAATGGAAACCTCCAGACACTGGGTCCAATCCAGCTTTGTTTTGTCAAGGGAAGATCATGCCTCCTCAGTCTGGTAGACTTCTTCAAGTAGGTCAACAATACAGTGGATAAGGGCAAAATGGTGCATACTGCCAACTCTGATCTGGCCAAAGCATTTGATACAATGCCCCATTCAGGCATTGTAGATAAAACTCACCAAATTAGGCATATACCTTATGTTACATGCTGGATTGACAGCTGGCTCTCAGATAGGACCCAGGAAGTTAGGATAGGAGAGTCAACCTCCATAAAGAAGCTGTTCGCTACTGGAGTCCCTCAGGACTCAGTGCTGGGTCCTCTCCTTTTTGGCATTTACTTCTCAGAAGTCAAGGCTAATTTCAAGGGCCTCTGGTTGATGAAGTTTGCAGATGATTGCAAACTGGAAGCAGTCATAGAATCCCCCCAAATCCATAAATATCATCCAAGAAAGCTAATACAGACAAATAACTGGTGCCCTAGACATGGTTTAAAACTCAATGCCAAGAAATACACAACAGCAACCATTGAGAAGTCTTCTACACCAGGAAACTACCAAATTGATAACACACCCCTAAGAGTAGACCCAGTAGGCAGGAATTTAGGAATGTATATAGACAGTAACTTGGCTTTTGACCAACAGGTGTCTAAGGTAGTAAGGAAATCATTCTACGCTGTTTCATTTATAAGCAACGGTATGGCATCTAAGTCCAAGGAAGTTGGCATTCCACTGTACTCAGCCCTCTTCTGACACATCATTGAGTACAATGCCCCCTTCTCTGTGTATCTGACCATGCACATGCAACAGCTGGAACATCCACAAATGTTTCTCACAAAATGAATACACAGATTTAACATGTCCTATGCAGATCTCATCAAACCCTTATCCCTATAATCTTTTTTCTACAGATTGTTGAGGGGTGATCCATATCTGGCATACAAGGCATCCTAGGTACCCACAATGATGGACCTCTTGCATATCTGAAAAACAAATGGCATCAGAACTACCTGCTCCAGGGACTTAAACCTTGCATGTGACATAAATAGGACAAGTTAGAGGGATAGGTATGTGTCTCAAATAATACCCCTTCTCTGGAACAGGCTTCCCATCCATGTGAATCAGAGTTATTTGCTGACCTATTCAAGAGTAACCTGGACTAGTGGAGGGGAAATAAAAAAGTCACTCATGGTCTGTCACCTATGTCTCTAATGGATAGAGGCAACCTGTAAATGCTTGACAACTCATGTCCTAGTTTACACATACCTGTAAAATAACCTCTAGACCACCAAACGTGTTGGATAAATTTGAGATGCATGGCTAGGCCCCAGAAGTTCCTAACTAAAATATTATTAATCTAAAGTTCCTGAACTATACTAAACTACTCTGTTTCTTATAGACTCATATGTAGAAATCTGTATCTTGCATTCTCCATCATTAAGGACCCAATCCTCCTTGATATCTTGCACTTCTGCAAGCAAAACAGCTCCAGAAACATATAAAGTTAAGACAGAGTTGGCAGAAGCTGCTGAAGGCTGGAGAAGAATGGAAGACAAGAGGGGCATATAATGATGTAAAACAGGGCAAATATTTATGTATGTATGAATTTATTTATATCTACTACCATAAGAGAAGTAGACAAAAATGTGAAATACCTGCATGCCCGTCAAAGCATGCAGAATATGTGTATTTTGCTATAACATAAAAATGACATAAAATATTACTTTTCATCAGAAAGAGTATTATTACTGGTAATTACTTCATAAGAACACCGCAATGATATGATTAAGATGTGCACCAAGTTTGTCAGATTCAAAAAATACAAAATGTACACTTTTATAAAATAAATGGCAAAAACAAAGCATCTAAATGACTATAAAAAACTACTGTTGATAACTAGCCATAAAGGACAAGACCATATATGTGTAACCAAGCATAGCATTATAGTAAATTCCTCAGAATTCTAGGTCATTGACCTTCAGCTACAAAATGCACTTTATTGGTAGTGCCAGCTGCAATGGTGTGTGCACAACTTTATCCTCCCATAATGCAGTTTTCTGATCACGAGTCTAAACTGTGTCTGGGGAGGTATACGTCCAGTTGAAATACTTTTCTGTATTCAGTAGAAATAAATAGGGTGTTTGGCTTTGATGTATAGGCAACTCAGTAAAGAAATATACTGGACAGAAGTTCACTGCAACACCCACAAAGAAAACAGGATAACATCAAAATGAAAGGAATAGCTGTTCACAGAGCCACCAAACAAGTTATTAACTACTCATTAAGAGCTTTTGTCCAAAAGAGACAGACTTTATCAGAATACCAAAACACCAGACACTAAATACTTTTATATCTGCCTGAACTTGGCTAATCCAATAGAAATCAAGTTAAAATAATTGTACAGTTAATTATATGACATCATTTAAGGACACACAACCTGCCTGAACTTGGCTAATCCAATAGAAATCAAGTTAAAATAATTGTACAGTTAAATATATGACATCATTTAAGGACACACAACCTTATAAATATAGTATATGAAAATAAAAAAATAAAGATAAAAAGGCAAGAAAATAAACTGCACATATTTAAAAATATTGTTCACTTAAAACATTAAATAATAATGTTTTTTTTTTTTTAAATGGCATAAGCTGCCTTTAACTGAAGTACACTGGTAATAGAGATTGTTTCATTCAGTACTGGGTAAATGGTGGCATTACAATTCAGTTGCCACTTTAACTCTTTATATTCAAGAAAATCATCAGATGGACCCCCCTCATTGCCCCAAATCTACATGGTCTACTATATAAAATTTAAATGAATTATTGCAATATTTCTTTATATCCTTATAGAGAGCATTTTTCTCATTGTGTTTTAAAGTGTCATAGCAGTGCTGACAAATTCTAGACTTCAAGGCACGTTTTGTTTTCTCAATGTAAAAACTTTTACATGATTGGCACTGTGCCACATAAATACCACCTTTACTGTTACAACAATATCTCTGTCGCAATTTAATTTCACCAAAATTCTTTAGCCAAAAACTGGACCCTTCCAAAATGTACTGGCATTGTGTACAGTGCCCACATGCAACCATCCTGCCATTAACTATAGGGGATTTCACTCTTTCAAGCAACCCTTTGAAGCAAACATCTTTTTTATATACTATTCAGGGTCCATCACCTACAACCTCAGCATAATCTAGATCTATGCTAAAGACATTCTAGTTATTTTGAACTATGGACCAAATGTTGTAGAAGAGGGTGTTAAAGGGCAGAATAAATGCTCTCTGAAATCTATCTTGTTCTTGACCATTCATTCTTCCTGAAGTCCTAGCATGTTTTGGTGTCACTACCCCAATAATGAACAATGCTTCGATGATCTTTTTATTTCAACCTCTTTTTAAGCTGTCCAAAAGAAATGCTTCAGGATAACCCCTCCTTAATAATATATGCATCAATTTCTTACCTTCATCCAGGAATCCAACCTTTTTGGATACCATACGGGCTAACCTGACATACTGCCCTTTGACCAGAGACTTTTTTTGGATGGAGGGGGTGCCAGCTACTAAAGTGTAGTAGAGAATGTGAGTATGTCGGTTTTCTATAGATGGTAAATTCAAACTTCCTCAGATTTATTTTTAAAAATTGTGACATCAAGATAATTGACACACTGTACTTGGTGAACTTTAGAAACTCTGTTGTAGTGTGTAAAAACTGAAAGAAATTGACCCCATCTGTCCTCAGTGTTATTCCAGATACTAATGATGTCATCCAAAAAACACCTGTATAAAGACCAACAATTTCTAAATTTTTATCTAAAAACAAAATTGTCCTCCCAGAAAAACTAAGGCAATGTTGGCAAAGACAGGGGTGCAAGCTGAACCCATTGCTACACTCCTTCTCTGTCTAAATAACTGATTTTCAAACATGAAAAAATCATTCTCAAGAACAGCTTCCATCATCGTTCTGAGGGTAAGAATTCTAGTGTGGTCAAAATCAGAGTTGAAACATAAATACTCATAAAAACATTTGATCCCAACATCATGAGAGAGAACAAGAGAAAAGATCTTTAATCTTTGTCACTATTGACATTAAACTGTTGTTACACAGATCATTAGAGACTTTTGATAGAAATTTCCATGAGTCTTTAAAAAAGTACACATTATTTTGCAAAATCCTCTTGGTAACATGGTCAATAAACTTAGCTAAGGAAAAAGATTTGGCTTTTGCATCCACGATGGGCCATAGGGGAGGGTCAGATTGGTTCTTGTGACTTTGGAATCCCAAAGATAGAAGGAAATTTATGATGGGGTAACTACAAGTAGCCATACTGAATTACACCGACCTGCTCAGTGCCTAATAGATCTTCCAATAGCAGGTCAATATGGCAATAAGCAATATTCATTGGATTCAAAGAAGATTCCTCATATGTATCAGTATGTAATATAGTAAATATTTTATTAATATAATTATTCGTGTTCATAATGACAAGGCCCCTACACTTGTCTGGTTTCATTACCCTAACCTGTTTTTTGTTAATTATATCCAGCAGTAGATTCCATTCAGCCAAACCTAAGTTGAAACAAGATTTATTGTAATTAGGGGTGCTTAACAATCACCTGATATCAAGCTCAAACATTTTTTTTCAAAATTGAACACCATTGGGTGAAATGGGGGGAGGGGGTTAAAGGTGCTGAGTCTCTTACATTCCTGTTCAGCATTTTCAGCTCCTACATTCTTATTTTGGAAATAAAAACAAAAGTTCAATTTTCTAGAAAAAAGTTTTAAGTTTACCAAGGTCTCATCTAGCCCACCTTTTTTTGCTGGAATGAAGGTTAAGCCCTTTTCAAACAAGTCAGCCCATGCAGTGGTAACCTCAATTTCACTATAGTTATAAATTGCATAGTCACCAGCACCATTACAAACAATGTAATGCATTCCCCTCCCTCGGTTATTCAGTCTCTTGGACCTCCTTAGAGGGGGCAAATTCTGAAGGGTCAGCCTCTGCTATTCCCTCTGTATAATCACCAGTGTCAGTGTAACTGGCCCCATTAACATCAGTATCATTCACCTGGTTGAAACCATCATTAGAAAAAGTGTGTGGGGGGTAACATTTCCTACTTCATATTCATGTTTGTTCCTAGCTAGTTTCTTGTCTTTTTTTTCCCTTACTTCAGTAATAATATGATCAATTTTTAGTAAAGCAGCTCTATATTCAGTCTTTGTACTTTCAAAACAAATCTGTTTGAATGATACTGTCTAAACTAGATATTTGTTCAAGTAACACAAACATTTTCTTGTCATTGTCCTTTGTAAAAACCTCCCATACTTTGAAACTATATCTACTGAAAATCTGAGTAACTTGTGGTGAAGTTCTGAATCTTCCTCCATCCCGGTAGTATATTTCCATGACCTTAAACTTTCAGGTATCCTTTCCACTCTTCAACACTCTCACCAATAAATGTTCACAAGCTGGAGCTTTCTATATTTTAAAGTTAAATCATGTAACATTTTTAACTGTTTATCAAGGCTAACACAGAATTCATTACAAACCTCAGAAGCAAACCGCTAGTCTTTCCCATTGTTAAGACACTCAAAAATGGAGAAAGAACAGCTGTTAGACAAGCCTCTGCTTCTAGCCACTTCACTGGATGCCGAATTGTGTGCAATGACACTAAGTTCATTAAACCGTTACCATGGATACTCTGCTGCCTTTAATTTTTAATAATGTCTTTGAATGTCAATGGTCTCACAGATAAATGCAACTCTGATGCCTTTGAACAGAAGTAACTCCAGAAAAACTAGATTCTTGGGTGGAATGTCCAATATTTTGCTGAAAATTATCACCATAGTTAAAATCACTTGTGCTGCCGACCACCATTGCAGAAACCTGCTAATATAGCTGTTGAACCAGCATGGTTAAATTCCAAATTGAGGCAGCATCTCTTCAAAAAGTAATTGTGGGTAGTTATCCACTCATCTACCTACTTCCATAACAAAAAATGGACCAACAGCCACTTCATAAAAATTCACAAACTGGATAACATCAAAATGAAAGAACGGATGTTCAAGGAACCACCAAATGATTTATTAACTAGACATTAAGCGCTTTTGTCCAAAATAGAAGGACTTCATCAGAATACCAGACACCAGGCACTAAATACTTTTATATCTGCCTGAACTTGGCTAATCCAATAGAAATCAAGTTAAAATAATTGTGCAATTATTTAATTGACATCATTTATGGACACACAAACTTATAAATATAGTATATGAAATTGAAAATAAAAAATAAAGATAAAAATGCAAGACAAGAATCTGTGCATATTTAAAAATATTGTTCACTTAACAACATTAAATAATAATGTTTTTTTTTAATGGCATAAGTTGTCTTTAACTTAAGTACACTGGTAATACAGACTGTCTCATTCAGTCCTGCAAAAATGGTTGTAGTACAATTCAATTGCCACTTTAACTCTTTATATTCAAGAAAATCATCAGATGGACCCCCTCATTGCCCCAAATCTACATGGCCTACTACATAAAATTTAAAGGAATGACTGCAATATTTCTTTATATGCTTGTACAGAGCATTTTTCGTATTATATTGTAAAATGTCATAGCAGTGCTGATAAATTCTAGACTTCAAGGCACGTTTTGTTTTGCCAATATAAAAATGTTTACATGATTGGCACTGTGCCACATAAATAACACTTTTACTGTTTGCTTTTCTAAAACACCTGTCCCAGCCTTTTGTGAACAGATCAAATGGCACCCAGGTAGAAATCAATTATAGTATCAGACTATGTCAAGTCAAAGTCAAAGTAAACTTTATTGTCATTCAGAAATCACACAAGTGCAAAAAACAAATGAAATTCCATGCCTCCGGACTCAATGTGCAAGCAACATATAGACTATTTTCATAGACAGTTACACATATAACACCTAGCTATTACATCACGGACTTGCAGGTAGACAGACTAATATTGCACATAATTAGAACACATTTTAACGTTTTAATGTTAAAATTTAACTTTTAACCTTTTTTAAATTTAATGCTTTTTAACATTTTAATTTTAACATTTTAAACTGATTTATGACTACAAAAATCCAGTAAAATGCTAAAATTTCCAGCTGTGTATAGGAGACAGTATGTCAATCTCTGCAGATAGTTTACAATAAAAAAAATTGGGGACATCTAATAAGGTTGTTTTGTGCAAAATACACTCATACTGTTGTAGCAAAATGTGACCATTTTTAGCAGAAGTGTAGCTGATACGAGTTCCCTGGGCAGGAGGAAGGGGATGTGTCATACATCTGACCATCTGTTTGGTGTGTGAGTAGAAGGAGCATTCATAGCTGGGGGGCCCCGATCACTTACAATCTACCAATTGGCTTATTACATCCCTGGGTTGGCACCTACACATCCTGTAAATGGTTCATCTCCCAGGCCACTGCTTGTAAATGTTTCATGGGATCATAGGAGATTACTAGACTAATGGCTCTGGAGCCCTTACAAGCCTAGACAAGAGTTTATCCTCAAAAAAAAACCCTCAATCAGAACCTATCGCCCCTGTCAGTGAGGGACACAGGTGGAACCCCTGGGACAAATCTGTGGTGCCCATCCACTCATCAAGGTTGGTCTTGAAGAGGGTCAGTGACATACTTTGTTTGACGTGTACATGAAGTCTATTCCAGAAACTGGGCAGCCTCTGGGAGACAAACCTGTCTCTCAGGCAGGTTTTGTTAATGTCAGATATTAGATTTAAGCCTTTCAATTGGGTACTATGTGAGGAGTTAGACTTACGGATATGGAGCATCTGTAGTAGAGCAGGGTCTGAGATTGCCTTGTAGGTGAGATACAGATCACCTCTGAGCAATCTGTATGATACTGAGTAGAGTGATAGTGATATGAGCCTGCCCACATAGGACAGGTGTTGGAGGCCATGGATTCTCTTTGTGAGGTATTTCTGTGGCCTTTCCAGTTGGTGCAGGTGTTTTGAGAGGTACATACCAAATGGGGCATTGTAATCAATTATTGACCTAATGAGGGAGGAGTACAGAGAGATAATAATCTCCTTTTTTCTGGATGCAATCCCTTTACTTATGAGTTGAACCAAGTAAAAGGCTTTTCTGACCACTGCCTTACATGATGGTCAAATGTGAGATTGTTGTCAACTTGTGTACCCAGGTCTCTCATCAGTAGGGGCCATGTATTTGCCGAATGGTATGATAATATATTTTTTTGCATATAACTTAAGGCCCTGACTTTGGCACCAGTCATTTGCTGCTGTGAGACCCTGTTGAAGTATGTTAACATCATCTGGGGAATCAATGACAGCACCCAACTTACAATAGTCTGCAAACTTGGTCAGCCACAGGCCTTTTGTCTTTGCCTGAACCTCTGAGAAGTAGATGCCAAACAATGGGGGTCCCAGGACAGATCCCTGGGGGACACCACTAGTGACAGATCTACTGTCGGAGGTAGAGGTACCTGCTTTGACCTTGTGGTTCCTATCAGTGAGTAAGTTGGCTACCAACCTGATGAGATAGGGATTTTTGCCAAGTTCTGTTTAATGATGCCTGAATGGGGGATTGTGTCAAATGCTTTTGCCAAGTCAAGGTAAGCTGTATTTACTGACTTTCCCTCATCCAATGCTTGGTGACAGTCTCAAAAAAGTCAGCCAGGTTCAACAGGCAAGATCTGCCCTTGACGAATCCAAACTGGGTGGGGTCAAGTGTTTGGAGATTGCCTATGTCCTTGCTTATGAGGTCCATAATAATGAGCTCCATGGCCTTGCAGATCAGACTTGTCAAGCTAATGAGGCAATAATTTCCAGAGTCAGTAGTGGCACCATCTTTGTGCAAAGGGATGACCATGGCAGTTCAACACTCTGCTGGAATGAAGCCTGTACTTAGGCTATGGTTGAATAGGGTGCTCAATGGCAAGGCTAGTTCTTGCTGGAGATGTTGCAGAGTACAGCCTGGGATACTATCAGTTCACAAGGAAGCTGTGTTCTTTGCCTTGGATAGGGCCTTTAACACTTGATCTATGGAGATCTGAGTTGCAAGGCAAGTATTGGAGATGTCGAATGTGCCTTTGGGGGGATGGGGGGTGAGGTTTGTGCTGAACCTGTCTGCTAGCAGGTTGGCTAAGTCAACAGGATCAGTGTAAGTGGTACCATTAAGAACTAATTCGGAACAAATCTGGGCTTTTCCATGGAGGTTTCTGACTTAAGTGAAAAAGGCTTTGTGGTTAGCCTTTGTTTCAGAGGCTAGTTTTGATTCATAATTGGCTTTGGAGGTTTTCACTGGTGATCTAATTTGCTTGTTGAGGCTAAGGAGGGAGTTTTTCCAATTGGGAATTTGTGGCTTTTTACCTTTGAACAACAGTTTCTTCCTTTTGTTGTAAAGCCTGCTGATAGAGGATGTCCACCACATAGGTTTGTGTTTCCTTGAGGAGCAGGTTTTAGTTCTGTTGGGTATGGCTGAGTCCATGCAGTTGTACAGGTGATTGTATACTGTACTGGCATACTGTTCAGCATATTTGTCTGCATGCTGTGGGTTGAGGGTGTGAAGCTACTGATACCATCCCTTAGAAGGTTGTAGTTGGTTTTTGACAATTTTTTAGCCTGGTTACAGCTGGGTGGGGGTTGGACAGGTTAGGCACTTTGAACAAGACAGACCAATGGTCTGATCTCACCAGGGAAGAACTTACTATGGGGGTGGTGCAGTGCTTGCCCATGTTGGTGAGAACCAAATCTAGAATGCTATCTCCCCTTGTGGGGGATGAGACTAGCTGGTCTAGTGCATTAGAACTAATGAAGTCAAGGATTTGTTGGGTGAATGCATTAGAGCAGGAATAGTTAACCCAGTTTATGGTGGGGTAGTTGAAGTCACCAAGGATCAGGGTGTTAGGGGGTACCTTGATGGACTCAAGTAGGTCCAGGTAGGAGGAACGGGTGTCCTGAGTCATGGAGGGAGGTCTATAGCTAGCTATAACTTGGATGGGCGTCTTGCCAATTGTCAGTTGCACCTGGAAAAGTTCTAGTGAATTATGCTGGCAAACCAGTCTGGAAGTGTGCTTGTCTTTATTAAAAATAGACACTCCACCACCCTTAGTCTTCCCGACCTCATTTTGGGGTCAGAATTTGTGGAATGAGGTATAGCCTGGTAAGGCAGGGGTGCTCTCTGCAGCCTTGAACCAAGTTTCCGTGACTGCACAGATGTAAGCATCTTCCAGTGTTAGGAGAGCCTCCAGTAAGTGCATTTTCAGGTTAAGGGTCCTATCATTAAGCAGCATGACCTTCAATTTGCTTTTGGACAGATCTTTTATGTTGGAAGATTTGTCTGTGGGACATTGCCTAAAAAAGGCACAATGGGGGAGGCAAGAGCCCTGGCCAGAATCCTGAATTCCAGGGGTGACAAGTGGAGGCCATCTCTGACAAAGCATCGAGGTCTGTCAACCATGTCATCCCAGGCAGACAGATACTGGATTCCCTTGGAATCGCACCAGAAACTAAGCCAATTGTTGAAGTCAATTATCTTTTGCTGGTATTGCGGTATCATTCTTGGTAAAGGTAGCATGCTGCTTCACCCAAAAACAACAAATGCCAAGGTGTGATCCAAAGCTTAATAAAAACTGCAATAAGTCTCTCAATAGCACAAAACAAGTATGCACTCTAGCACCTTTGCTTCACATAAGCTTTCAAGGAGTACTTATATTACAAAAAACAGTGACTTAAATACTCACAGTTGCCAATTCAATTACTAATCAATTAATTAATATGCACATATTAAGATTCCCAAAGATACAATTCCACTTTGTTAAATAACACATTTCCAACAGCAGTCTGTATTCAGATCCTGTGGAATTAAAGTGCCATATTTTAAAATAAAAAGTGTTTCCTTATGCAATAACAAATTCCTAACATGTTCACTATCTCTCTCTCTCCTTTTATATGTTCTAAAATAGTGACTTTTAAGCCTGCAGGACTGCTATTGTGGTACTGTTTAAAATGTTGGGCTAACGGACTTACCATTTTCCTTGCCTTATGTTTCTCAAGTGTTCTAATAATCTTCTTTTAAACATATGTTTAGTCTGACCTATATAATATTTTTCACAACTGTACTTAATAGCATAAATCACCTTCTCTGTAGTGCACTGATATTCCCCTATCATCTGAAAATTAATATTATTAATTCTAGAGAAGGTTTGCACTATGAACTCACATCCTGTGCAGTACCCACATGGTCTCATCCCTTTAAACTGAATTTGCAGTGGCAAGCTATCATCAGGTTTTTTAATTTAATATGTACTAACATATCTGTCAAGCCCTTTCCTTTTTGATATGAAAAAAGAATCAAGTTTTTAAATCTTAAAATCTAGACAAAATTTTCCAAAAATGTCCAATTACTTGTCTCACATTCTCACTCAAAATATTATAGGCCATAACTATAAAAAAACTATTAAAAAATGATTATCGGTTGTACCCATAGTATCTCTCATCCCCACAGGGTGAAACCCCACTATTAGCTTTACCATATCTTACTCTTTTAATTCTCTTAACACTATTCTCAGTTATCTGTCTATCATATTTCCTTTCTATAAACATATCCACTGTATATTGTAATTCTTGTTCAAAATTATAATTATTATTACATATTCTAAAAATTCTTAAGAATTTCCATAAGGCAAGGAATCCATAGTATGTTTTGGATGGCAACTATTGCCTATCATAAATTAGCAACACCAAATTTTCTATATAAACTTGTCCTTATTCTTTCTTCAACTAAACCTTCTAAAGTAATATCAAGGAATGAAATTTTATTTCCGTAACGCAGCTCATCAAATTATATAGAAAATCTGTTTCTTTGCAATTGTGATACAAATTCTTGAACACTTTCTATACCACCATCACAAAGGAATATCAAATCATCTATGTATCTGAAGTAGGATTTAACATACTTTTTATAAAATGGATTGGTATATATATATATATATATATATATATTCTGTCTCGAACCTCCCCATAAATAGATTTGCATACTTAGGTGTAAATGGAGCACCCATTGCTGTACCTTGTATCTGATGGTATAAATTATCTTTGAAGCAAAAAAAAATTTTTTCTAGACAAAATTTAACCAAATTCATAATATAATTTGCTAATGGACTGTCAACTAAATACATACTGAGAGCTTCCACCCCATAAGTATGTTTTATATTAGTGTATAAACGTTTCACATCAACTGTTATCCTATACATCATCTGCTTTCATCTCACCCCTTTAATTTTCTGCAAAAAATCTAGTGAGTCTTTAATGTAAGATAGAAGCTGAGCAACTTCTTTTAACAAACATTCATGCAACACCAACCCCAAATTGTGTAAAAATATTTTCTAGAGGGTGGGAGGGTGGCATAATGGTTAAAGTGTTTACCTTATAAACACAAGGCGCAGGGTTTGATTCTGACATGGGGTAATTGGCTAGGCTTATAATAGCCCACATGGGCAGTTAGCCTAGTACTAATCTATGAACCTATGAACCTATGAACAATTGGTCTTCCTGGTGGATTTGTCAAAGTTTTATGTACTTTAGGCAAACAGTAAAAATATGGCATCTCTGTTTCATCACTAAACAATTTCTTCTCAGTATCATATTCGGCCCAGTATCCCAGTCTAAGCCCCCTATTAATCAGGCTAATATATTCTGTTTTAGCTTTTTCTATCTCTGTATTAGTCACAATTGTATATACTTGTTCATCTTGTAACAACTCATAACATATCCTACTATATTAAGAATGGTGCATCACCACTATTTTATTACCTTTATCTGAAGGTTTTAATCACAAAATGATTCTGATGTGAAAATTATTTTAATGCCAACCATTCATTTTTTGTTAAATTATAATCAATGTTCTTTCTATCTAAATTATTAAATAACATTTCAGTTTCAAAATCAATCATTGTATGAAATATTTTTATACCATCATGTATAAATGGTGGTATAAATTTACTAGCTACTCTCACATCTGTAGTATCTATTGGAAAATAAGGATTAGCATCACTATTACAAGAAACAAAAGACTCTTCAGATGTCTCATTTATACAGCCATCTTCATCTGTACTATAATAAGTCTCATTATGTACATTTTCCATACAATTCCTAGATCTAGCTACATTATACACATGAAAATAGTACCACAAATGCATTTTCCTAATTAATTTAAAAATCTCAATTTTAAAATATTGTATTCTTGGCAACAATGTAGGAATAAATTTAAGACCACATTATAAAGCTGTATATAGATTATCATCCAACACATTATTAGTTAAATTCAAAACAACATTAGCAGAAGTACACACTAAATCAATGCCATTTAGTTATTTTATTATTTCTCCTTTGTCCTTGGTATTTACCTCCTTTATATTGGTTCCATTCTTGTTCCTGAAACTGTTGTTTCTTATTATAATGTTGTCCGCCATTCTGACAAAAATTGCGCTGCATATATTGTGTGTCATTGGGCTCGGGTAAAGCTGGAAATGCCTGTTTGTCTTCTAAATCACTCTGGTAATGGCTCGTATCACTGAAAGATGCTTCTTCTCTTGTCTTTCTCCCTCCTTCCTGGTTTTGAAAACATGCTCGGGACCCCCAACGTTGACGTGCTGGTCTAAAAAAGGCTGTATCATTATCATAGTCCCTAAGGTCTCTATTTATATTTTATTTAGTTTCTGTTCACATATTTTCTTTTCAGAAACACCTAATTTCTCTTGAATGTCACTCAAGCACATTTCAGAACATTTTTGTCAAGTGAAAGGAAAATATTGTGACAAACAGAATATCTTTTCTTAGTGAAAAAATTTTTATCTCATCCTGTTCAACTAATATTTTAACCCACTCCAGTGAGCAGCAATGCGCAGCCTTCTCCCATCTCTGCCGGAAAGTTTTCTCTTCATTATTAGATAAATCAAATGGCTGGGAGGGAAGCTTCATTGCCCGTAACCCCCTCAATGCTATATCAAGCTCCAGATACCTCTGGAGACTAAGTCTATTATAAAGATTCTTTGTTGAGCAGCTGCTCCAATTTCTGGAACAAAGTTCTTGCTTCCCCAGGGATGGCAGTGGAAAGCTTACCCACCTCTGAAAATGGGTTTAGTACATGCATGCTTCTAGTCTCCATAAGCAGCCTTTCCCACATCTGCAGGATGGCCCTTCACTGCCACTGGCTGGTCTATCACCTCCGCCTTTATCCCTCTCTGTGTTGGAACATAGAAAACCATCCAAAGTTAACTGAGAAGAATCCGACAATCCTTCTCTAAAAATTCTAGGTAAATTAAGTGGAGGATCCCTAGTCATACCTTCGATATTCTTAACAACAATTGGAATCAAATCTCCCAAAAACAACGAACGCCAAGGTGTGATCCAAAGTTTAATAAAAACTGCAATAAGCCTCTCAATATCACAAAACAAGTATGCACTCTAGAGCCTCGGCTTCACATAAACCTTCAAGGAGTACTTCCATTACAAACAACAGTGACTTAAATACTGACAGTAGCCAATTCAATTACTAATCAATGAATTAATATACACTTATTAAGATTCTTACAGAGTCTTAAAGCTACAATTCCACTTTGTTAAATAACACATTTCCTGACAGCAGTCTGTATTCAGACTAGGGCCATACCTGCCTGGGACACATACTCTGACAGCTCAATCATGTCTCTCTTCACAAAGTCCAGGAAGGTGTCATTCACACCAACATGAACAATGACAGAGTCATACTTGTATCTGTTATGGAGAAACTTAAGTGCATGTGTGATGTGGATTTTGGCACCTGTCAGACAACTGACCGTGATCTTCTCCTTATTGAGCCTGGTGAGGGGGACATCAGTGTGTCTCACAGTTGATTCATCAATGACTAGTATGTTTGGTTTAATGCTGTGCTTTATGGGCTGTATGAGTTTAGTGTTATGCCTTATGGGCTGTGTTTGTGAGACGCTGGTGTGCTATCTGCTGTCTGTGATGTGCTTGATGCTATGTGTGGAATGTCTGTGAGTGTGTTTTGGAGGTCTCTGCTGTTTAGGTAAGCTTTTATTGAGGACCTCTGTATATGTGGGTGTGTGCTGTGCTTGACAATGTGATGTGGGTGGTGTGGTGTGGTGTTTGTGCTGGCAATCTTCTCTTTGTCAGGGGTACTGACAGAGGCGTGAGAGAGCATGGATTCCAGTTTACTGATACAGATGCATTTCTCACAAGTAGAAGAATTATGTGCTAGGAGAAGAGGGTTGTCAGTGAACATGAGGCAGTTGCTATACTGTCTTAATATGCCCATGTCAACCAGGCTGGCAGGAGAAACTGATGGGAATTGTCCAGACATAGTGTTCTGTAACTTGGATGGACTTGGGGACAGTGGGTTTTGATAAGGGTTTGTCCACAACAGTGTAGACCACAAAAACCTTCTTAACTGTAAAACAGCTGGCCTGAAGCCCAAGTGCTAAAACCAAAACTAAGAGAGTTAATATAACAGACAAATTTAATCAGGCTAATAAATATAGCAAAATAAAACCACTTCAACACTTAAGAGTAAGGAGGAAGAACACAATAAATAAATGAAATAGTGTAATTTTTTTTGTTTGTGGAGAGGGAAGGAACAGAAGATATTTCAAGATTAAGAAACAAGCCCCTGCTTACTTGTATCAAGGGTACTAGAACTTGTTAGAGATTTGGGATGCATGGCTAGGCTTAAAAACGCCCTTGTGGTTTTAGCCTAGTAAAAACCTTTAAACGTGTGAACATAAATATAATGATCATATTGCTCTTTGCTAGATTCTGCCCCCACCCAAAAAAAATACCAATATCAATCAAAATCAGTCCTATAACAACCATTTGCTTTCATATTTTAGTTGTTCCAGTCCTTTGGTCTAGAGGTCAAACAGCACTTTGGTGTAAGCCTATCAGTCATAGTGCCAGACTGTGACAAAAAAGCTCTCTGAAAAGCTGAATGTGCAAGATGTTTATACCAGACCATAGGTTAGTTCCACAAAGGCAGTTCACAAAAAGAAAATTATGGACATGTAGTAAGGTGTTTTGGTAAAAAACACAGACTGTCCCAATGGAAAGGGCATGCAGTGAATATGACAACCCTTTAAACTGCAGTTTCCCTTCCTTGCTGAAGTATCATCTGTGTTAGATTAACCCCCCCCCAAAAAAAATTAAGTATGTTTTACTCCCTCCTTCTCACTGTAAAACACTTTGAATTTATTTACTTAACAGTGCTTTTCCTTTTCTGTCTCCAAATTTTCTTGTTTTTTGTTTGTTTTTTGTTTTTAATTCCTTTTTTTATTTAACAGAAGCATTTTCCTTAGCATCTACACAGGCTGTTCTTCTGTAATTATTTTTTAATTTCTGACACAATTCTTCCCTTTCAATTCATTCACTTTCTCTCCTAAAAAGCCAGTATTGCCACAAGACTGAGTGGTCTTACAACATCATCAGCACAGACGGTTAGTTTGGAATATTTCTTCAAAAGTACCCAATATAAACAACATATTTAACTATCTCATTTATGAGGTCAGGTGGTGCTCAAAACTATATAAGTAACATCTTTTATCCCCTTGCATAAAAATAATACTTTTGTCTATGTTTCTTGAAAAGTATTATTTAGTAAATCTATATTCCTTGAACTTGTCTTAGCAGTACTTTTGTTTTTCAGCTTCATAGCCTTATCACAGTAGTCTTCTCCCCATTTTTAAAGAGATCTATATTATAACATCAAAGTCTAAAAACATTGAATGTTATAATATCAAACCCATTCAATCGAAACACCAGAAAACCAAACTGTCAGAATAGCGAATTCTTTCCCAGGGAAAAAATTCGCTGTTCCAACAAACATACACACAACTCAAGCACACCAAAATAAATAATCCACACACATACACTTCACAAAACCCTACACTAAACCAAACATACACCACTAGCTATCCACTTACCTTAACCCACCCCAAACCCTAAGGTCCCTAACTATCGCACACTCACCTTACCCACTCCCTAACCCTAACTCATCTACCCCACTGTAACCCTCACGTCCACACAATCGAACATTTACCTGACCCACGCCCTAACCCTAACTCACCTAACCCACACCCAATTGCACACTCACCCTCATTCGCACACTTACCTTAACCCGGTTCGTAACCTTCACTCCACAGTTGAGGAAATAGCGAAGCTGCAGAAACGGCCCACTGAATACTTTCCATACCAAAGTATTCAGTGTTCTGCAGCTTCCCTATTTCAAGCGTTCACTCTACTGGGTTCGATATTATAACACTCAAAGTTTTTAGACTTCGATGTTATAATATCGACCCTTTTTTGACACACAAACTATATGTCATTTTTGTATGTTTGCCTGATAAAACTGCTCACTTAAATTTTCTTAGTTGTGTCATTTCCAGTCTTAAGTCTTTAATGTAAAATTGAATGTTTTTTTTACTATTTTTTAAATAACTTTATTAAATTCTTACATTGTAGACAGTGACATGGGTACACATACATTAATGGAAAAGAAAACAAACCATAGCAAATATGTATTTTATTTCCATGCACTACACATTTGTTCTCTTTTTAACAACTGTCCTTCAGTCAATCAGACATACATTGTTCAATTCCTGCCTTCCCTTAAACCTGACTCCTTCTCCTGAGTGTTATTCTGCAGGTAGTTAGCCACAAATTCCATTTATTTCAATGCAAATTGCTCATTCCCTTTTCTCAAGATTACATCTCCAGCTCTTTTATTTCCTTTACAATATTCATTACAATTACAGCTGGTTTAGGTTTTGATTTCCATTTTCTAGTAACTGTTTTTTGTCAGGCAATAGCATTAAGCTTATTAAGGCTTATTTTTTGTCAGAAATGCTTCAGAGGACTATAAATAAAGAGCAGAAGGCAAACAGCAGATTCAGAGTTCATATTATCAGCAACAATTTTAAATATTATTCTAATTTCACTTAAAAGTTGATAGAACAAGAGGAATTGCATCACCGTGCATTTTTCTCAACAATGTATGAAACTCTTAATGTTTGACATTACTGACTAATTATAATTGTCAGATAATCTCTTAAAAAATGAAAAAGTTTACAAAGCACAGGGAAAATATGAAGCAAAGCCAAGGACATTCTGCAAAATCCAGGGATAGTTGCAGGTATGCCTTTGCTTTCTGTGATGACTTCTGAGTCTGCACTGCTCACCTGTCTTTGAGAGTTACAGGCTTTTAGAGCTGTAAACCACCTGAAGCATGATTATCTTGTGAAGAAACATAACATAAGACACTCAACCAGTTTAAAAGATGGCCTCATTATAAGGAAGAAAGACTGGCAGCATGCCTCACAAACTCAACCATGTTACTGTTGCAGGAAAGTTCTGGTGGCAAGGTGAAAAATGTAAATTTGCTACAGCATTTTCAAAAAATGGTGAAAGAACGCAAAAGTCAGATACAGCCCTAGCCAGAGTAGCTTTACTTCATTCCATTAATCAAATGACTTATGAAGGCAAAAAAATGTGGACAGTAGAGTATGCTGCCAAACTAATTTAACACATGAAATCACATGCCTAGCTTGAACTGCTTCTCACCCCTAACATTCAGCCAGGTTTTGCAGTTTTCCAGATAACTTAAAAAATGTCTGCACCAGTACCACTTGTGTTTGGGGTAAGGGGTGTTGGGAACATAATGCAAAGTAAAATAATTCTGACAACGGAAAAAAAAGCAGATGCAAAATTAAGACTTCTACACTTCTTCAAAAAACTACTGAAAATGTTTATATTTTTAAAGTGAAAATGGATATGTTATTCATTATCCAAACTCCTGCACAAAAAGGCCAAAGTCAACTAATTACATACACTGCAGGCATGACAAGGCAATACTAAATTTAGTTGAGAAAATTCATGTAAAGGAAGGGGACTGAGGATTCCATTTTTTAATTATCCAGATACACAGCCATGGAATTTACTATCCCAGTACACTGTCATCGAATTTAGCTGCTGTGATTGTGCATAAGTATCAAAAACCATCATGTTTTACCAGCCCTGATGATCTGTTCCCCTCCACACCCACCCACCCACCACATAGCAAGTAGTAGAAACATCACCAACACTCACTGGAAGTCAGCCTTCTAAGGCTGAAAATTGGCATCTATTGTCAAATTATACTATTGATGTGAGAATCTATTTCTTGCTGTGCATTGCCTGTGGGTGGATTTCCTCATTAGAATAGACTTTTTTAATGTCTCTCCTACACTTGGGCTGCCTACACATGTACTTGCCAGTACCTATTTTAACTAGTGTAGCAGAAAATAATGAGCTGTTAAAATTAAATTTATTTATTTACTTTCTGCTATAGTAGCTGCATTTTTTAAACAGAGAGCACAGTCGACAAATCATGGAAAGTGAGGATGGTGCCCACCTTCCTAGGCCTATGGTTCTGATGCCCTTAAATCTCCACCAACATATAAATAAAACATGTTGGAGATAAAGATATGTTACCCAGTGCTTACCCAATCTCTGGAAAAATTGTCTTTTCATATAAAACAGATTGACACCCTTCTATCGTTCAAGATGAATCTTGATGATTGTTTGGGAATCCATTATCTAACTGCTGCTTTTACTTTATTTGTATTTTTTATTTATCTAACATTTGTTAAGAATGCAGGTGAACTGGTCCAAGGATGTATTCAGTCATGACTCAAGGTACAGAAAACAGAAAATACAACTAAACATACAAAAGACTGTAAAACTATTTGCCAAGAAATTTACATTGGCACTGGCAGTAACATACTTGAAGATATACCAGTATTTTGAATATTCTTTTAAAGAACTGACGGTTTTGAATGTACAGGTACATTTCATTACTAAAAGAGCAAATTAGCTTATGGTTAATTCAAAAGAAGCATTTCATTGAATATGATATGAGCTGAATTAGTACTGAACTAGTAAATGAAATACATATCTGTTCCTTACCTCACAGGTGCTTTCTAGCGCACATCTCTGAAATACTTATAAGCATGTCATTTTACCAGATAGATTTTTCTAGTCACAGTTTGATGCTAGTAAGTTTGCTGACTTGTCATTTCTTCAGGGAGTTTGTTTCAACTGGAAGTTGCATTTTTTAGAAAAGACTTTTTCAGTAGTGACTAATTTGTAAGGCGGTCTGACTGAGTGCTGTGTGTATTTTGAAAAGTATAATTACAATCCCTATTAAAGAATTGTTTTTTTTAAGTGGACAGTATCTATTATTAAGGAGCTTGTAAGTGAGGATGTTAAGTAGCACCTCATTTCTCTTTACGTCCAGATGTCATACTACTTCATGGGGGAGGGGGATTACTGGCAAGGCATAAATGGTTTCTAGATTTAGTTGCCTTGTAATTTATATGATCCTAAGATTAATGTAATGAAGGTTCTTTGAGACATCTGCTACTTTGGGCAAAGTCCCCATTCCCCGACTTAGCAGTCACATCTCCAGCTGAGGGAACCCCCTGAAGATGTCCAGTCCTTCGCATACATTGGAGTGGTCCTTGACTGCAGGGTGACTTTCTCCCTCCGGTGCAAGCTGGATCAAAAAAATCAGTAATCTATGCTTGGATGTTGTTGCAGAGTGTTTTCTCTTTTTACATCTGAAGACCAGAGGGCCCATTGCCTATCCATAAGCCTATCCATAACACTAAATATGAATATTCTTTATGTCAAAGTTCAAAAACACATTAAACGTCAAAGTACCCTTAGTAAAATTTATTTGAAGATTCATGAAAACCAATAATAAAACACAGCATCAATGCAGAATATTAAAAAGGCAATCTATCTTCCTATTCAGTTTCATACCTCCTTCCTCTTTAAAATTCTTCACCTTGGGCATTACCCATCACTGAGAAAAATGATAATATCTCCCCTGCCCCTAGGTCTCCATGCTTAACATTCCCCAACATTCGATCCTATTGGTAGCAAAGTCTTTGGAATACAAGGGCCCAGACTCTTTGGAATACAAGGGACCAGACTCTTTGGAATACAAGGGCCCAGACTCTCAGACACTCTGTCTTAACATAGTAGAATGCTCACTACCCTTCTTGCTTTTCCTTTAATTTTTAAAAAGTATGCGTAATCCCAATCACTGTCCTTCTTCTACAGGGATAACCTAGACCTTTGTTTTCTCTATCAAGCCTGCATTATTCCTGCATTGTTAATGTGAGAACAAATGGTCTTCTTGTCCTGATCTGGAAATTATCAATACATATCATCTTTCTCCTTTAAATACAGCTGTTTTTGTTGCCATTGCCTTTCTTCTTTTGGATTTATGTTTAATGTACTAATTATATTTCAAGCTTCGCTATGTGCTTCCATCAGTAAAATGTTTATTTTAATATGAAGACTTTAAAAGATGTTTGCCTATGTTTCTCTTCTCTAATTCTTATTACTTTGTCAGTGGTTCTGTCCTGCTGAAACATTTTTATTTGAAATTATTTTATTTTCTGTTAGTAGATTATTGTTGAAATGTATCACATCTCAGAAACCTTTGATCCAGTGTACTACCAAAACAAACTAACTTTCTAAATCCAGTTGCATTCTTTCTTTGGTACATCACAGTAATAGCAATTTGCTATGCTGTGTGTGTGTGTGTGTGTGTGTGTGTGTGTGTGTGTGTGTGTGCGCGTGTGTGTGCGTGTGTGCGTGTGTGCATGTGTGTGTGTGCGTGTGTGTGCGTGTGTGTGTGTGTACATTTGTGTTTGTGTATTTGCTTATTTCTGTGAGTGTGCAACTGAATGTGTGTGTGTGTGTGTGTGTGTGTGTGTGTGTGTGTGTGTGTGTGTGTGTGTGTGTGTGTGTATTTGTGTGTGTGTGTATTTGTGTGTGTGTGTGTGTGTGTGTGTGTGTGTGTGTGTGTGTGTGTGTGTGTGTGTGTGTGTGTGTGTGTGTTTGAGTGTGGCTAAGTTTACGTCTGTGTGTGGCACCAGTCAGCCAGACTGCAAATTCACGTCTTGTAGTCAGTCACATGATGAACACAGCATGGGCTCACACATTCTGTAGCCAACAATTTAATAAACACAGCATGTCCTTACTCTGCCTGTGACGGGATTAAAGTCATCCCTCTTCTTCGTAGAGTCACACTCTCAGTAATTCATCTGGCATCACAGTAGGGTTGCTTAGACTGTAGAGAATGTGAAACCACAATAATGCCTGCAAGCATACAGGCATTACGTAACTCCCTGAAACTAAGCTCTTTAAAGCTAAGTGATACCTTGAAGAGAGATATCTCACTACATCACCTCATATTATTTTTCATCTCACTACATAAAGAAAGGACAGTGTATCATTTAACTTCTGACTATGTACAATAGCAGTAATTTCCTAACACAGTATGGAAATGATTCAGTCATATCAAAGGTCATTAGAAGCTGTAATCTGGCAATACAAAACTCCAGGAAAAGACTTACATATTGCACATTTTGCAATATCCTGGTTATATCCTTCCCAGCACAGAATGAAAATCAGATTACGAAAAAAAGTTACATTCCTTGATTTAATCAAGTGCTTGATGCACTCATAGATTATAGTTAAAAAAAAGAGCACAGAGATTTATACTAATTTGAAATGTAAACTCCTGATGCCACTTCCAGTAAAAATAAAGAATTTTGCAACAGAAGATGTTTACTACTATTTCAAAGTATACAGACAAACAGATGAAGCAGCTGAGACTGTCATGTGAAATCTGACTTGTATGAATGGAATGTTTAAAGATAACCTTATCAAATGTTTGGAGGGGTGGTCCTTAAATGACATGCATGACCTCATACTTACTCATGCCTGGTAATGTGTATAATGAAGAATTTTCTATAAAAATACATGTCTGATTAGAACCGTTGTCAAAGTATTGTAGACCCGCTTTGTTGAGCTTTTCTTCATCAGTATAAAAAAAAAAAAAAAAAAAACAGAAAGAAAGAAACTAAGCAATGTTGCTGACTGTGTGTAAATGTCTGTACTATATCAAACAAGAAAAATGCTGAACAACCAAAAATGTGTCTCATCTCAAAGCCTAATGAGCTAATAAATGGTTCACCCGTCAGGCTTGTAACTTTACCACATTAGAGGCTTTTTGATGCAGTGCCAGAAGAAAGAGGAAAGGAAAGTTAGGAAAGCAAACAAGCATGTTCAGAATTTATGAAAGTTAAGCAAATATATGAAAATGAAATGTATTTAAAGTTTACCTTAGGTAAGATAGAGTTACTACAATGACTGGTTTCAAGCTTGACTTGAAGGAATTGCACTGAAAGACATTCTTTTCTTCCACCTGTTTTCAGAAGAGGCCTAGAGAGAAAAATTCTAGAGGAAATACATAAATTGATAAGGAACAATTATTATAGATTATTCAGTACAGCAGCAATGGTGCAAAATGAAGCAAATGTTCATTAAAAGAATAGCTACTCAGGGGATACAAATTATAACAACTGCACACCGTTTAGTATTCGGATGGTGAGGGGGGCTAGGAAATCTGGATGAACTATGGACATTCTGGAGTCCACTCAGGAGCTGTTTCTGCTGCAGTACTTGTTTTCTAACTCCCAAGTTACACTAACAAGACTTGTAGAGATGGTTCAAGACTGCTCTAAGTATAATGCATGAGAACAAAAAAGGAAGAGCAGTGCAGTGCTTAGCTACTTTTTATGGTACATTTTTGTGCCTTGTATGGATTTTCATTGAATAATGAAAACAAGGATTCAAACTTTACTCACAGAGACTCGGAATACCAAATATACCATATTATTACTGAAGCAAACCCCCTGTCTTGTAATGAAAGAACAATAAACAGTATTAAATATAAACCATCAGGAAACCCTCACCCTCCCCACTCTCTCTGACATGGTAACCACAGAACCATGGCATCACAACATGTGTGTGAGTCTTGGAAAAATACACCAGGTAAGAATGAGTTTATATAGCTGTCTATATTATATGTTTCCTCCCACCTCAGTGCTCAGATTAATAATTTATCTCTGTCCCTACATTCCTCCTCTCTACACTCCCTTTCTAGCCAATACTTCCACTGTCTCTAACTAAACCATCTTCCAAACTTGACTTTTGAACCCTCCATGATTCTGCCAAACATCTACACCTTAAACATTTCTCTCAGCCATCACAAGTGACATTTTCCAGTTTTCAACATGCAGCTTTTTCCTCTTTAGCCAGCCACCATTAACTGCATTTTATTTTTTCCAGTTACTCCCAGTCCCACTAAGTAGTCAATTCCATCCATACAGAAAAAATACCCAACTGTGAACATCTGCACAGTTTCAGAGACATGGTTTAAAGCCATAGAGACAACCCCAGCAGAGCAAGGCTTTAGCACCTTCCACACATTTAGACCACAAACTGCACAGACAGGGACTAAAGGTGGAGGTGTTTCAAACTACATCTGTAACAAGCATACCTCTGGGTTGGTTAAACAGAATAACTCGCTGGAGTTCCTCTACATCCAGATTACCACAAAGTCCCATACCATATCCTAGTGAGCAGTAAGTTACCTTCTATGTCCCACGAATCCTATAGCTCATACTTAGAACTATTGGAGACACTCGCCATTCAACCAAATACCATACTCATGGAGGACTTTAATTATCCCTCTATAAACTGAGAGTCCTACATGACTTCAGATTTGCATATGCAGATATTCCTAGACTGAAAACACAAACAGCCTGTTCCAGTTAGTGCATATGCCTACTAGAAGTACAAACACGTTGTATTTGGTACTTACAAATATAGAAGAACACTGCTTCCCCCTAGTGTTGCGTCCTCTTTGATACGATCAGACCGCAAAGTAGTCTTCAAAATAAGAATCAATTCTGTAATACCTAGCAAACCCTGTAACAGTTAGAAACTACTCCTAGGCAAATAACTTTTATTAAATAACATCTGTCAAAATGTCTAACCCCTAGTAATGCAAACAAAACAGCCACCCAGGTGGAATCCAAAATTAAACCGTCTGTACAATAAAAGAAAAAAGTCATAGCTAAAATTAGGAAGTGTAACACGAGAAAAGATAACAATTCCCTTATCAAACTGAATAGACAACTAAGAGTACTAACTAAAACCAACAAAAGAAATTTTGAAATAAAGATAGCTCCCAAGCCAGGGACAACCGTAAGGCCTTCTTTAGCTATGTTAAAAACTTCAAAGGCAACAGTGTGCCAGACTTTTGGTAAATGGAGCCATGTTCACAAAACTGGAAGATGCAAATCTTCTGGCTGACAAATTTAGCTCCAGCTTTACCCCCACTCACCCTCAACCTCCCCCAGGAAATATCATCTAACATAATCCCTCCAACTATCTGTAGGAGCATGTCTTAGATACAGTCTCTAATGCCAAGAATATAACACTGATGAGCCCAGAGAATATCCCAGCACGCCTCCTAAATAGTCTGAAATATGACCTGTCAGGTTCACTGGTGTCACTATTCAACCAAAGTCTCCAAACAGGCTTCAAGCCATGCTAATGGAAGACTGCAGTGGCCATACCTCTGCACATGGGTGGATCATCAACAGATCCCAGGAACTACAGACGCATATTGATGTGACTAGTCTCATATGCAAAGTCATGGGAAAAAATATTATTTAAATGATTAACAATGACATAAGAAACTTTCAGACACCCAGTTTGGTTTCATCAAAGGCAGGTCATGCCTACTGAACCTGATAGACTTCTTTGAAAACGTCACCAAGGCAATGGATGAGGGCAAAACAGTACATAACTGCCAACCTTGACCTAGCTAAGACATTTGATATAATATTTCAAACAGGCATTGTAAACAAATGCATGGTATTAGGCATAAAGCCCTGTAACTAACTGGATAGCCAGCTGACTCACAGACAGAACCCAAGAGACATAACACTCAACATCTTAGAGCAAGAAATCTGGACAAAGTCATAAATAATCTGCAAGTCAATATGAATAAAACAACTAAAATAAAATGATGCTCCAAAGAACAAAAACTGCCAAATGGAACTTGATACTTAAAAGTATACTAATTTAATAAGTAAAAATGAAGCACTTTTTGTCACCTCTCGTGAGGTAACTTCCTCAGATTAACAATCATCTTAAAAGACATGCTTTAAATACTGAAGTACCGGACACGTGATTGTGTCTGACCGGTGCATTAATGTTACAAAAAACATAGTGCATGTATTACAACTTAAAAAACAAAGTTCAAGTGAACTTTTGAACACATTGAAGTCAAGATGTCACTATTATTACGCTTGAACTTGTTATTATTGAAATAACTCCACTACTAGTCCAACAAACACTTACCAGTTTAAAGATGTAAAAATGTATACCAGAAAAAAACTCAGGTAAAAATGTCTACTCAAATTGGAGACATCTCATACAATGTAGAAAATATTACTTTGTTACATTTTTCACTTTCTTTCTAAACTTTTAAGCTTCAATAAACAAGTTATATTGCAATGGTCATTTAGCCCTGGCATAACAAAAGCATTCGTTCTAAATTGCCATGATAGTTCTCTTTCTTCCAAAAGTAAATTGTAAGGACCACCTTGAATGTTTGATTGGATTTGATCTATCACCGTAAAGGCAAATTTATGCTCTGGGTGTGCCATATTGTGCCTAGCAAGGACATTGTCTTTTTTACCTATGTTGATAGCGTAAATGTGTTCATATATTCTCTCCTTTAGTCTACGCTCAGTTTTACTGATGTAAAATGCTTTACATACGGAACACAGAGCAACGTAGACTACCACTTTGGAATTACAATTTCCATTATATTTAATTTGATCGTTCATGTTATTAATATTAGCTAGAACTTGTTATTATTGAAATAACTCCACTACTAGTCCAACAAATACTTACCAGTTTAAAGATGTAAAAATGTATACCAGAAAAAAACTCAGGTAAAAATGTCTACTCAAATTGGAGACATCTCATACAATGTAGAAAATATTACTTTGTTACATTTTTCACTTTCTTTCTAAACTTTTAAGCTTCAATAAACAAGTTATATTGCAATGGTCATTTAGCCCTGGCATAACAAAAGCATTCGTTCTAAATTGCCATGATAGTTCTCTTTCTTCCAAAAGTAAATTGTAAGGACCACCTCGAATGTTTGATTGGATTTGGTCTATCACCGTAAAGGCAAATTTGTGCTCTGGGTGTGCCATATTGTGCCTAGCAAGGACATTGTCTTTTTTACCTATGTTGATAGCGTAAATGTGTTCATATATTCTCTCCTTTAGTCTACGCTCAGTTTTACTGATGTAAAATGCTTTACATACGGAACACAGAGCAACGTAGACTACCATTTTGGAATTACAATTTCCATTATATTTAATTTGATAGTTCATGTTATTAATATTAGCTACTTTACCAGTCAAGATAAATTTACACATCCTGCAAGCACCACAGATAGACATGCCTGTAAGCCTGTTTAGTCTCCTGTCACTTGAAGATTGTAAAAGGGCTTTTAGACTTCTTCCTCTCCTGAAAATAATTTTTGGGAGGTCGTCAAAAATTTCCATTAGTACTTTATCATATCTGAAAAGTACCCAAATTTTTGTACAATATGGTTCTAATCAACATGCTGTCAGCACTAAATTGAGTTATGAAACTACATTCAAATCCACTGACATGTCATGGATTTGGAGTTCTATCATAATTAGTTGTATCGCAATTAAGGTTGTAGGGTCTAGATTCAACTATTTCTGGACTTTCATCATTATATAAAATAGGTCTAATAAATCCATTAAGTCTTTTCTTATGTACTTTGTCAATTAAAGTTTCAATCAGAGACACTGGATACCCTCTTTGTTGAAACATCCCTGCAAATGTGTTACATTCATCTATAAAGTCGTGTTCACACGACACTATCCTAGCTGTTCTGATTAGTTGGCCCTTAACTATGGACCTCTTTTGTGCTAGCGGGTGTGCACTTGAAAAATGTAAAAATGCATTACAATATGTTTCTTTTCTATAGATCTTTGAAGTGTATCTACTGTTAGCTACATCTTTAGCCAACCACACATCCAGGTATTCTATACAGGAAAGTTGAAAATTAGATGTAAATTTAAGGAAGCTAGTGGTACTGTTGAGGTATTCAAGCAAAGAGTTTGCTGAATCTTAATTGCCCTTAAACACAATGAAGATGCTGTCCAGGAAACGTGTGTAAAACTTAATACTAGGCATACGAATGACATTGTTGAAAACATAGTTTTTCTCCCAATATGTCATCACAGTATTGGCAAAGCTTGCACCACAGGGGGAACCCATGGCTACCCCCTGTTTCTGCAAGAAAAGGTCATTTTGAAAAGAGAAATAATTATTGGTCAAAATAATGTCCAACAATGTTTCCACTAAGTAGATTTCTTGACTGGAGGCTTTTTTGTCATGTAAAAATAAACTGACCCACTCTATACCATCTAAGTGTGGAATTGATGTATATAACTCTTTCACATCAATGGTCAGAAAGTTATTGTCTACATCAAACTGTAACTCATTGATGTTGTGTAAGAATGCCCAAGAATCTTTACAAACTTGGGTTTCACCTATTAAATGTTTTTTCAAAATACTATCCACCACTTTGGCACATGGATATGTAATAGATCCATGACTATCTATAAGTGGTCTAAAAAGTGGATTAATTAAATCTTTGTATATTTTAAGGATGGCAAATAAAATCGGAACTTTCGGCCATAATGTGGTCATATAATTGTATAGGTTGATGTCAATTTTTGCCTCTATGAACAAGTCGTTGATGTAGCCTTTTATTCGCTGGTAAGCGACGTTAACTTCATTGATAGAGGCTTTATTATATGCTTCTCTTTCAAGTAATTCCGGTACTGGATCCACAAAAAGGACAAACTTGCGAGCGTAACCAGATAACCAAAAAGCAGCGTTTCAGGATATAAGCCGTAATTCACAAATAAGTGATAGTAAGCACTTAGTAAACCAAAGTACTCCGCTTGGTATAATAAATCCCTTAAGGCAGAAAATCAAAAACTTCCGTTTATTATAAAAAAGCTTTAAGTGCTAAAATAAAATACACTTTTCGTCGCACAATGATGCACAACTTCCTCAGAAGACAATAACGGACTACTATTTACTCCTTTTATACTGTGTTAACCACCATGTTCTAATTAATTAATAGCAATAAACAAACGCTAAAATTACTCATGCAAAATACTCACAAGAAAAATATATATATATGTATTAATGCACAATTGAAATATATAATAACATGGTTATTTAACAGCGAGTAAATAAGAAAATAAATACATTACACCAATCTAATTTCTATATGTATAGAGTGTAAATAACATTAATGAGTGCACCAAGAACTTCTCATTGTTAAAAAATACAGATAAATTAAATTTTATATATATAAAATTCATATAAATAAACCACTTAAATTTAAAAGCAATCATTTACATTGTTCATTTTAAACACCTAGTGTTATAGACATCAGGATTTTACCTGAATTAAAAATCAAATTTTTACCTGAATTAAAATCAGATACTAGTACCTACTAGTTATTCTTTAACGACCTATATGTTCTAAATGTTAAAAATGCTACCAGGGTAATAATATAAATAATCTATTAGTATAAATTAATGTAATCTATTCCTATTTAAGAATACATAAAAAATTAATAATTAATGTTTAATATTTAATATTTAATATCTAATAATTAATAATTGATGTGGAATATCTATCGATATTCACATCCAAATTCATGTCTCCATTTATAAAATTATTGTTAAAACTACTAATTAAATAAAGCAACATAGTGGAATTGCATCATAAAACTATCGTTATAGTCAATATCAACAAATCATCTCTCCATGTTTTTTAACCTCAACACACATTTAATGGAGGACATTTCATTAATTCCTGGATATTTGTTTGCACTAGTTCTTAGCTGCCAAACTAGTTCCTTTCTTTCCAATTTTAAAGGTTCATAATTACTTCTTCTTTGTGCGACGAAAAGTGTATTTTATTTTAGCTTTTTTATAATAAACGGAAGTTTTTGATTTTCTGCCTTAAGGGATTTATTATACCAAGCGGAGTACTTTGGTTTACTAAGTGCTTACTATCACTTATTTGTGAATTACGGCTTATATCCTGAAACGCTGCTTTTTGGTTATCTGGTTACACTCGCAAGTTTGTCTCTTTCAAGTAATGCTTGTACTCTAGCAGTATAGTCACCCAAATCGAATAAAGCTACTCCTCCCCCCTTATCAGGTTTAATTACCCTCACATGTAATGATTTGAATAAATTTAAAGCAACATCTTCGTCGTATGTAATGTTTGCACCACGTAAATTACTTCTGTATAGACTATTATGCTTGTTGGAAAAAAATCTTAAATCTAGTTCAGTCATACTTTTAAACATATTCAGTAAAGGATGGAGTGGGGGATTATATACACTAGATACCCGAAAGGGGGGGGTCAATAGTTTCAGAATTACCAAACAGGACTTTTAAATTAAGTTTTCTCACAAACAGTTTAAGGTCTTTCATTGTTTGGACAATGTCCATCTTGCGACTGGGGACAAAGGTACTTCCCTTTGCTAGAAGTTCCACCATTGCTGGGTCAACTCCAATAGATGAATAATTAAAAATGTGAAAGTCGCCAGCTTTGTTTTTTATGATGGAAACTTCATGTTGCAGGGGCAATGTTACCTCCTGCGTTTGTTGTTCCTCCGCTGCTGGTTTTTTTGATAGTGGTTGTTGGATTTTTTTCGGAGTAGCACCTAGGTTGGTTTCTCTGGGGTAATTTTCATTATTTCCACTGTTGTTGTCGAATTTGCCCCATGATGTTTTTGATTTCCTTCTCTGTTGTTAAATCGAAGTCGCTCACTTCGTCTGACTTAATTTTGTTCCAAAAAAGAACTGGCCTCTGCATTAGAAGTGCTAGGAGTCTGATTGTTAAAGTATGTTCTTTCCTTGTCAGGAATATTGTTGAAGTTGTTACCAGTAAAAGATTTTATAGTTGCTAGACCAATTTGTGAACTAGGTGGTTTAGGGTAAGCCAGGCCATTTTCATAAGCAGTACGGTCTCTATTCAGCTTTTTAACTTTGTTAAGTGTAAGTCTGTCTAGGAGATGGTCTATACTAACAAAGGTTCTCTCATATTCGAATTTGTATCTGCAAAACTCACCATGTTTAATAATAAAAGAATTCAGTTCAGCGACCTCTTTAGATAGTTGCTCAGTCTGGGCATTGTAGTGTTTCAACATTAAGTTCATCAAATCACAGCCCTGTTGGTCAAATAATGAATTTAATTCCAGATGGAATAAAGAGTCAACTACTAAACCAGTCGGGTATAAACGGTGTCTCAATCCTTTAGGTACAATATGTTCTCTTAGACACTCCTGAAAATAACTGGTTTCTAATTGAAGCTTTTTAAGTTTTACTAACTTAATGTCCAACAATTTTAATTTGTCTGTTATACAAGTGGTACCAACCTGTTCATTGTTAGCGTTGTCGGCTGGTTGCCCTTCAATTTTCCTGGTTGAAGGTAATCTTTCTTGTATCGTTAATCCATTCATGAAATTGTGGGCTACCGATAAGCTCCTCAACGCTATATCTCCCTATGTCGTCAATACGATGTACTCGCCTTCCAGGTGGTCCACTCTGTTGGTAAGAGTTCCTGTGTGGATCACCGATGTTGTTGGTCGGGATACTTTCCGGTTCTCTTGGTGTTACACAAATACAACTTTCACTTCCTGGTAAGTTGACGGTTCTGGCTTGTTGTTGGCCCGGTGGAATCGAATTCCCACTGCTGTTCAATATATGCGTGATTGCTGGATTTGACTGCTGTGAGTCTAAACGTACTGCAAAGTCTTCCACTCATTGAGATAAGGCATTAATAAGTGCCGTGAGGTTCAGTAGTTCCGATTGAGTTTGAGTAGGGTTGAACAGTACCGGACTGTTCGAACCACTAGGCATTCTAGAAGCCATAGACACCAAAAACAAACTGCAAGTCAATACGAATAAAACAACTAAAATAAAATGATGCTCCAAAGAACAAAAACTGCCAAACGGAACTTGATACTTAAAAGTATACTAATTTAATAAGTAAAAATGAAGAGCTTTTCGTCATCTCTCGTGAGGTAACTTCCTCAGATTAACAATCATCTTAAAAGACATGCTTTAAATACTGAAGTACCAGACACGTGATTGTGTCTGACCAGTGCATTAACATTACAAGAAACATAGTGCATGTATTACAACTTAAAAAACAAAGTTCAAGTGAACTTTTGAACACATTGAAGTCAAGATGTCACTATTATTATACTTGAACTTGTTATTATTGAAATAACTCCACTACTAGTCCAACAAACACTTACCAGTTTAAAGATGTAAAAATGTATACCAGAAAAAAACTCAGGTAAAAATGTCTACTCAAATTGGAAACATCTCATACAATGTAGAAAATATTACTTTGTTACATTTTTCACTTTCTTTCTAAACTTTTAAGCTTCAATAACCAAGTTATATTGCAATGGTCATTTAGCCCTGGCATAACAAAAGCATTTGCTCTAAATTGCCATGATAGTTCTCTTTCTTCCAAAAGTAAATTGTAAGGACCACCTCGAATGTTTGATTGGATTTGGTCTATCACCTTAAAGGCAAATTTGTGCCCTGGGTGTGCCATAGTGTGCCTAGCAAGGGCATTGTCTTTTTTACCGGTGTTGATAGCGTAAATGTGTTCATATATTCTCTCCTTTAGTCTACGCTCAGTTTTACCGATGTAAAATGCTTTACATATGGAACACAGAGAAAAGTAGACTACCATTTTGGAATTACAATTTCCATTATATTTAATTTGATATTTCATGTTATTAATATTAGCTACTTTACCAGTCAAGATAAATTTACACATCCTGCAAGCACCACAGATAGGCATGCCTGTGAGCCTGTTTAGTCTCCTGTCACTTGAAGATTCTAAAAGGGCTTTTAGACTTCTTCCTCTCCTGAAAATAATTTTTGGCAGGTTGTCAAAAATTTCCATTAGTACTTTATCATATCTGAAAAGTATCCAATTTTTGTACTGTATGGTTCTAATCAACATGCTGTCAGCACTAAATTGAGTTATGAAACTACATTCAAATCCACTGACATGTCATGGATTTGGAGTTCTATCATAATTAGTTGTATCACAATTAAGGTTGTAGGGTCTAGATTCAACTATTTCTGGACTTTCACCATTATATATGGTAGGTAGGCTGAAGCATGTGACTTATTTGTATCTCCTATTTAAATACTGAATACATTTAATTGATTTGTACTGATGAAGGGTGTAGACCCGAAAGCTTTGCAATAAAGTGTTTGGTGTGTTTTAGAGTTGTCGTTGGATATATTATGAGGTGACACCATTGTTTTTTAGTTGAAATTTGAAATTCACCCACGGTCTGATACCTATTTCTCTGCTGGACAGAGGCAGCCATTAAATCATGACCTAACTAACATACACCCCCTTGAAATAACCTCCAAGGCACAATAACTCATGGGATACATTTGGTTTGCATGGCTAGACTTATAAAGGCTCCAGTGCTCATTAGCCTAGTATGCACTTATGGACTTATATAGATTTGGATTATTGTTCAATAAATGAAAGAAATGGACAGAGAAACAGTCCAGTCTGAAATCACAGGATAGATATTATTGTAATGTGCCTAGTATATACACTTTTGAGGGTGCTTTAAAACATCAGCATCTTAAAGAAGTAATGAAAAGTAGAGAGTCATAGCTGTGTGGGCACCAAATAAAAAAAAAGTTCACAATGGTGGCCTTTGAAGAGTTAAACACAAAACCATTGTCTGAAGAAATAGAATATTTCTGTAATATTTTGATTCATTGATTTAGGAGTAGTAAATGAAAATGACATACTGGTCTAAAGTGGTTCCTGTAATGTAATCCAGGAGAAAGAGTTAAAGGAAGAACACTGAAATAATAGCACAGTATATTCAATGCCATAGAAATATTAGTTGGAATATGGCTGTACAGTGCGTTTGCAGTACAAACCAAGAGCAAAAACAGTTTTTATGCATAATGCTGTATCACCTCTTTAAGGGAAAGCAGTTCAATGCTATACAGACTGATTTGATGAGAGTTAACCAAAATCCAGCCAAAAATAATAAAATATCAAATGCAACTTAAAAAAACAAAAAAATAAAAAAACAAAAATGTGGACCTTTTGATATGAATTTCTTCAGCTGTTTTTTCTAACAAATCTATATAATAACCTTTTTCAAGAAACAATTTAGTAATAAAACCAAATTCTGATTCAAAGTCACTATCTTAACTGATCATACGTGAAGCTCTTATACATTTCTCTTAATACAGTTGGGGTGATTGCTCTTATAATAAACATAAGCATTCGTAAAAGTGTTCTTCCAATGGATATGACTTACAGCTTACAAAACTACATTTAGTAGAATCCCAACTAAGTTTCACATCAAGAAAACAAACGTTTTGTCCTTTGCATCCTGGAATAAATAAATAAAAAACATAGCTGATATTTAAATTGTTCAAGAATTCCAGGTACTCAAAACCATCACTATTAATAAAGAAAAATAAATCAACAAATTGTCTGTAAAATACTATATTAGTGAAATATTTTATTGTGGGTAAAATCTCCATCTCCTACCATCCAAGTACTAAGCTGGGGCTACCATTGCACCCATCATAACCCCCTTCTGTTGTTTATAGTACTTGTTGTTGAAAAGAAAATAATTATTTTCTAATAGTATTTCCAAAACAGAGATATTAAAATTAACCAGTCCTTTCTCTATAACCATGTATTCATTCAAAAACATCTTAACAAATTCTACCCCTTCATCTTGGGGTATAGTAGTAAATAAAGATACAACATCCACCATAAACATGTAATTATAACTTTCATGATAGTTGTTATGTAAATGAAATATTCTAATGTTTAAAAAATCCTATGAGTCACAAATGTATGCAGGATGTTGCTGAACCAAAGGGTTAAATATAAAATCTAAAAACTATGAGATTCCCTCAGTACTTTTACCTGAAGCAAATACTATTGGTCTAAAAGGTGGGTTGGTGACATTCTTTATGTATTTTGGGTATGGCAAAAAATACCCCTAGTCTCAGACTGTCAACAAGTAAAAAATTGTATAAATCAAAATTCATATCATTATTCATAAGGAATTCATACAAACAGGTGTGAATATAATTATGACTTTTTTTTTTAACATCTCCTAAAGATGTACCTAAGGGACTGAGATTTTTCAAGGTTCCTAATTGCAACAAAAGAGCTTATCCTTGTTTTAATAAACTTGTCCACTTTTATTTTGTGGTTGTAGTAGCCGTGCTGGTTATTTGTCTTTAAAGTTCCTAATGAGGTTACTAACTAAGCTCCTTTTTATTAAGAATCATTTTTTTTAACAATGCTGGCATAGAGTTTTTAAAACCACTTATTAAAAACAATTATTCCATGCTAGAAAATTTAAGGAATATTTTGGTACAAACAGACATTAAAGTTAAGGAACAATTGCGGAAGTGTGTTGATCTGAAACCAGAATATGATAATATTGTTGACAGATTTGAAAAGACAGTTGTGCTACAAAACCACAAAAAGGTGAATCGAGATACAGCTGCTTATGAATTTGGTACAGCTTATGTAATGGATGCAGGAGACAAACAACAAGCTGATTTCTATAAAGGTTATTCCATTAATTCTACAATATATATTAAGGATAACCTGACTGTCTTTCCTTCACATAATAATTCTAATCACCTTTTAGAAACTATCTCTTTAAAAGCGGCTAGCAACCAGCCAGGAAGTGATGTCACATCTATAGATTATATGAGGAAGCACATCGAGAGTACTGGTGAGGTTGATCCTAACAGTACTGATTTTCTAGAGCTCTCTTTACTTTCTCCTCAATACGGATCATCAGGATATTTTAATTCTAACAATCTAGTTTCACCAAAAAACTTCAATGGAGTGAGGGGCAAGAATTATTCCACTCAGAGCAGGGGAAGAAGTTGAGGATGGTGATGCTTAACTTTTCCACAGAGACCGTGAGTTCTAATATTAAGATCTTTAATCTATCTGATTTTATATTAACTGACTTACACTGTAAGGTATTACAACTAGGTTTCAATTTTTTACTGAGTCAGAGAGCTGACAAAACAAGAACTTTGCTTGATTTAAAGTTTAATTCAAGAAAGTTGAACTTAGAACATATTATGAAAGATATACATGTTAAGAAATGTCTCAGTAAGCCACCTGTTTTCAACTCGGCTTTATAGATACCATTAAAATATTTGAAGATTTCTGTGAGAGGGATATCAGGTCATGTTTGGATAGAAGAACTAGTAAACTATTTTATAACTTACATAATGATGAAATAAAAGAACTTTCTGAACTTAAAAAACAAAATAGTCTGAGATTCATTAAAGCAGACAAAAGGGGTGGGATGGTTGTTATGGATATTCTCAAGTATAATTCTGTGATAGAAGGAATGTTAAGTAACAGTGATGAATATTTTGAAGTCTCTTCAGATGTTAAGAATTAAAAAAGTCAATTATATTTACAAATATTTGTATGAATTTTTATGTACAGTGACATTAATGTTGATTTATACAATTTTTTACTTGTTGACAAATCAAAAATAGGGGTGCTTTTTGACATACCCAAAATACATAAGAATGCCACCAACCACTCTTTTAAGCCAATAGTAACTGCTTCAGATGGAAGTACCAAGGGAATATCATTGTTTTTAAATTTTATATTTAACCCTTTGGTTCAGCAACTTCCTTCATACATTTGTGACTCATGGGATTTTTTAAACATTAAAATATTTAATTTGGATAATAACTATAATGGAAGTCATAACTACATGTTTACAGTATATGTATCTTTATTTACTACTATACCTCAAGTTAAAGCAGAACAATTTGTTAGGAGTTTTTGAAGAAATACTTGGCCATAGAGAAAGGACTGGTTAATTTTTATAACGCTCTTTTGGAAATGCTATTAGAAAATAATTATTTCCTTTTCAACAAGAAGTACTATAAACAGCAGAAGGGGTTTGCGATGGGGCAACGGTAGCCCCAGCTTTTGCAAGCTTAGTACTTGGATGGTGTGAGATGGAGATTTTACCCATGCTAAAATACTTCTGTAATATAGTATTTTACTGTCAATTTGTTGATGATTTATTTTTCCTTATTAGTAGTGAGGGTTTCGAGTACCTAGAATTCTTGGACAATTTAAATATCAACTATATTTTTTTTAAAGAAATTTGTACCAGGAGACAAAGGGCAAAACGTTTCTTTTTTTGATGTGGTACTTAGTTGAGATTTGACTAAACACAGTTTTATAAGTCTTATCCATCAGAAGAACACTTTCTCGAATGTTAATGTTGATTACAAGAGCAATCATTCCAACTATATTAAGAGAAATATTCCACAATGTCAATATATAAGAGCTTCACATATGATCAGTCAAGATAGTGACTTCAAATCAGAATTAGGTTTTATTACTAAATTGTTTCTTGAAAGAGGTCATTATATATATATTTGCTAGAAAAAAAATAGCTGAAGAAATTTGTATCAAAAATTCCACAGAGCTTGTACCCATACTCTCGTATGGATTTACTAATACGAAAACAAAGAAAATAGATTCCCATTCCACCAGCCAAGATTTGATACCTAGATGCTGTTTGGATATGACCGTGGACTGTGGCGCAATCAAAAACATCATTACTAGTAACTGGAAGGTGATTATGAGTAACAATGGCTTATTTTGTTTATAAGAAGAATGGTAGTATTAAACAGCTACTAGAACATGAGAATACCAAAATTCTTCTTCCCCTCACTTCTAAAGGAACTGGAACTTTTAAATGTAACAGTTGTAATATTTGTAGGTACGTCTATGAAGGGCCTTACATTGCACTTGAACATTTGTCTTAACTATTAAGATCCCTGGAACAGACACTTGTAATACTGAAGGAGTAATGTATATTGCTGTGTGCTCTGGATGTCCAGCCTTCTATGTGGGTATGACCACAAGAAGCCTGGGCAAGAGAGTTAAAGTACATTCTTTATGCAATAAAGGTCAAAGGTCAGAAAAATGCCTTATGTAGACATTCAACTAGGTGTCAAACTTACAAAAAATTCACATTTAATATTTTAGATTTGGTCAAAGAAGATATGAGATGGGATCATTTTTAAAACCAGGCAGAAAGAAGAGAGACTGAGTAGCAAATTAGACTTGCTGCAAAACATCCGCCTGGTTTGAATGATATTATAAATATAAATTTTTGTTTGGTTGATAGAAAACTGATTATTTAAGAAAGGGTTAAGCCAATTGATTTGGTCTTAGTACCCATACTGGTTTGATTAAATTATTGCTTAACTGTTTTTTATTATTTTACTAGAATTTTTATGTGGTTGGACCTTTTAAATGTTAAGATTTGTATAAAACGTTTGGGTACAATGAAGTCTCCAGCTAGTATCCTCTTCAGCGCTTCCAGTGGTTTTTGGTTATAGGGTATATGAGACAGCAAAACTGTTCTGTGTGTGCACACACACTTTGGAATAAATGTTATAAAAAGAAAATGCCACATAACTTGAGATGTGATCAGCCTTCACTGAAACACTTGAACGATATATACAAACAGGTCTGAGGAAGTGTACTGCCTGGATTCCAGGAAAAAAGAAATACAGAGGACCTGGAAAAACCAGCTAGAAAAAGTGAGGAAAAAACACTTACTAGGAAGAGTTCTGCAGCTGTTCAGCAAAAATCAATGCAACCTCCACACATGCATACCAGTAACCTAAAGGAAGATATAAGACAACTGCACAGAGACCTACTTAAAATAAACACAACACGGATGGAGTATATAAACACAACAACACAAGGCTGGAAAAATGGAAGAATCTTTAAACAAATATTCAGATGAGGTGATAAAGCTGCAAATATCAGAGGTCAAAATGAAGAAAAGGCTGGCTGAATATGAGACTACCCAGGAAGAGATGTTTCAAAAAATAATAGAATTAGAGAACAGAGCATGTAGGGAAAACTTGAGATTTTCAGCTATACTAGGGACGCTGGAAGGAACAGACTGCAGTAATTTTATGAAAGCACAAATAAGCAACTGGACTGGTTTTCCACAGCAAGAGTTGTTAATTGAAAGGGTACATCATGTATATGCTCCGAACCTGGCTATTAGAAAGCAACCTAGACCTTTAGTAATAAAGATGCAATCTTAGCAGCAGGAAGAGTTGATTCTGGCAAAACTGTGGCAGAAGGACAAAGTACTAAAAGTGAAGACATCAGAGTGTTTGTGGAGAATGATTACTTATTGTACACCAGTCAGAAGAGAAGTAAATTCATTCCACTATTCAGGGAATATCAAGATGCAGGTGTGAGATTCAAATGGCTGTAGCCAGCTGTCTTCAAAGTACAGGCTAAGGAGGAAATACAAAAGTTTGTCCAACAAAAAGTGAGCTGTGAAACAGAAAGAGATTCTGGTTCTTGTTCTTCTGGTAATAAAGACCATTGAGAGACTGTACCTGTGAAACTTTTTTCCAATGTTTCAACAGAAAATGTTGGAGTGAAGGAGGGTTGACTAAAATAATTAAGAGTATGTTGGAAATGAAGCAGAGAAAGGATTTGGGAAATGGAGATGAACAGTATTAAAACCAGTAACTTAATGTTGGATTATAATGCAATAATTATATGTATGAAGTATGACAGAATAAGAACATTTGGAAATATTGGACTTTTTCAGAATTTGTTGAACTTGTGGGAAACTCTATAACATATGCCCTACTTCATGCCATTAATATTTAAAAAATGCTTTAGGGAATGGAAGAGGAGGGAGAAAGTTAACTGTAAGTAAATAATTTTTTTTCTTACTAGCACTATTTTTGTGGCGTATGGTTTTCTTTACATGCTATGGGGTAGGGTTTTCTCAGTTAGTTTTAGATGTAATGGAGATTGTAAACAGGTGCTGTTGTTCTTTTTTCTTTTCTTTTCTTTCTCCCTTCTTTCGTTCTTCTTGTTCAAGATTAAGAGATGTAGGCAATGCAATAAAAAAGCCTGTTTAAAAGAGCATAACAAAAGAAAAGTTAATATGATTTTTCTCATTCCTGCATGGGGAAATTACTGGATTAAGGACTTTAGATTAATTTAGTAACATATGTTAAGAGTAAGCAAATAAATGAAAAAGAATATTGAATATTATGAGGCTTTTTTCTAGAAAATACTCACACACACACGCATGCACACACACACACACATATATATATATATATATATATATATATATATATATATATATATGCTGAGTAGCAATTCTGTAGCTGGTTTTAATGTTCCCATGGAAACAATCTGATAAAGAGAAATTGGTTGCCAGGTTCTTGTGTCTCCATGGAGACAATCTGATAAAGAGAAACTGGCTACAGTCTGGTGGAGAGTAATTGCTTGAAGAAAAAAAAAAAATCTGAGAAGAGAAATTAGCTAGGAGGTAATGTTCTCTGAAGGTATTCAGGGGGTTTCCCAGCTGGAAGAGCTATAAAGAAAAAACAAAACCAATTAGCACGTAGTAGAAGCACAGGCTGCACCATGCATCTTAACATGTTTACCTTTTTTTAGGTTAATTTAAGTCGGCGAGTGTGGTTGTCAAGTTTGTGTCTTTTGTTCCTATTAGGAGGGTAAAACTTCAGTATTTGAAGATGAACATAGTTTTGTGTTTTTGTATTAAGTTAATAAGATATAGGGTGGTGTCAGGGTGTTTGATGGCTGTCACTTGTCCCTCTCTAACATAGGTGATGAACAGGTGGGGTAGTTTTTTAGATGCTTTATTACATAGAAACATGTACATGTCAGGCTTTTTATGTTGGACAGACATCCAGACAATTTCGCATCAGGATTTCAGAACATTTGGGGGACATCAGAAATGGTAGAATAACTAATGCATTATACAGACATACAATCAAGCACCCCACGGCCAAATTCTCATTCTCCATCATTGATCATATTACTGGGAATCGGGCTTTTAAAACGGGATGGCATAACATTCTCAATAAAAAAGAGAAAAGATGGATAGTTAAACTTGGTGGGCTTTTCTCACCAGGACTTAATGACAAAATGTGATTTATTGTTAATTTTGGTCATTTACTACTTCCATTCCTTTAGGGAACTTTTCTCATTATGTTAATGTTTTTTCTTAATACATAGGATGTATTTTGTTTATTATTTACAATGTCTTATGGATATTATCATCCTAGTATTATATACTGGTGGACAATACCTTTCTTTAAATAATAATTAATGTATTATTGCATTATATAATTTCAGTTATTTTCATAATTTTTTCACTTTAAATATTTTCTTTCATTACAGGAAGTGATGTCATTCCTTTTTTGAAAGGTATATATGGAGCACTTTATTTATTTTTTCAATGTAACTAACTACTGAAGAAAGCCAAGTGCTGAAACCGGTCTAGTTTCAGTCTATTAAAACTGTTTAATTGATCCACTCGTGGTGCTGGCTTGTTTCTTTATATTACATAGAAACACATCAGGCTGGATAACAGCATCATAAAATATAAATGAACTGATTAACAGACTTTACAGACATACATGCTTAGATCTCAACAGCTTTGTACAAAATGGCAGTCAATATTGCATGTGCTTAGTATTTATGCACTTGTGCAAGCCCTTTCTACATCCTTCCACTTAAAAAGATTGCCCTTAGCTAAAAATAACATTGGAATTAGACATGCATTACTATAGACATTAGAAACAAACACAATGTTCATGTTCAAGTTGCCGTGTATCTATAACATGGTCTGGAGATGTGACTTGATCTGGTAACATAACAATCTGGATTGGGTTTAGCAACATGGACAGTATTCAGTGAACAAATCATATCAGGAACTTCTGGATTCATCACAGGAATGGGAATATTCTCTGGAACTTCCTCTGGAAATAGAACACTGGATAACTTCCTCTGAGACAAAGAGTCTTTCTCAGAGGATATGTGCTGTGGTGTAGGCTCAGACACCATTATCAAATGTTTCTGATTCCACCTAAACTCTACTTCTTGTGATTCCACAATGTATGATCTCACCTCTGAGCAAATATTCTTTACAACTTTAATCTGATCATAACTGTTGGATGTTTGCATCCTTACCACTTCTCCTTCTCGTAATGGATTGAGCAGTTTGCTGGACTTATCATATTAGGACTTCTGGGTTAAATACTTCGACAGATTGGTTTTCACTGACCTGTTGTTCTTAACACATGGAACCAACAATTGGCTACTGATTGGTAACGTGGTTCTGGTTTGTTTCGACAGAATTCTCTGGGTAGGTGAACCAAGATGTTTATCACAAGGAATATTTCTGAGATTCAAGAGATTCAGGAAAACATCTCTGTTGTCTCATTTTGCCTACTCTAGTAACTGTTTTGCACTTTGAACTGCACGTTCTGTCAAACCATTTGACTGCTGATACTCTGGACTACTCATAACATGAGTAAAGTCCCTCTCTTCGGCAAATCTTTTGAACTGTTGGCTTGTAAGCTATGTGCCATTGTCAGAAATAACTTTGTGTAGACTACCATGGACTGTAAAATGACACTTCATCTTAGTGATGATAGTACTATATGCTAGATTAGGAAATAAGTCAATCATGAAACAATTTGAATAAGAGTCTACTAACACCAAATAATGTTGACCACTCCACACTAAAATGTTGGTAGCTACTGTCGACCAAGGTAGTTCAGGAATCTGGTTTAGTTGAAGTGGTTCTTTCTCTTGATGTGACTTCGGACTTTTACACACAGAACAAGATAACACTCTCTCAATATCTTGTGACATGGAAGGCCAAAATACTAGACCACTAGCCCTTCCTTTGGTAGAGTCTGCTCCTGGGTGACCATTGACCATGATGCAAAATAGTAACGTGCTCTTGTTGCAAGGACTTTGGAACAATTACTTTCAGACCTTTCATAATGATACCATTGTCAGACAAAATCTTATCTCTGTATGGAAAATAAGGTCACACTTCTTGAGTTAAACTAGATTGCTTTGACAGCCATCCATGTTGAATAAAGTGGTTCAGCCTCTGTAAAACTGGATCCATGGCTGCTTGATCTCTCAGCTCATCAAGCCATGTGGAAGAAAAATTTCTCACTTCCATGACTTCAAAATAAAGGTTCTGATTCTCATGCTGTTCAGTGGTGTTTCTGGGTGATCTGGACAATGTACCAGCAAGACAAAGAAGTTTGCCTTTCTTGTAGAGAAGAGTAAAATGATACTTCTGCAATCATATAAGAACATCATACATTGCAAAATAGCTGGAGCTGTATGCATAGGCTTTCTGAAAATAGTGACCAGAGGTTGGTGGTCTGTTTTGATCTGGAAAGGTCTAGCATAAACATAATCATGCAACTTTGAACATGCAAACACAATTGCCAAAAGCTGTTTCTCAATCTGAGCATATTGCATTTCAGTCTGGGTAAGAGTTCTCGATGCCTAGGCAACAGGTTGACCCTCTTGTAGAATGACTGCACCTAGACCAAATCTCAAAGCATCACATGAAAGAGTGACTGGCTTATGAACATCATACTATCTGAGAGTAGGTGGACTGGAAGTTCTGTGTTGCAGGATATCAAATGGTCTTTGGTGTTGTTCTAACCAAGACCAGGATACATTTTTATGTGTCAGCTCTCTGAGTGGTGCTGAAAGTTGGCTCAAGTCTGGAATGAACTTGCCTAGATAGTTAACCATGTCAAGAAAGCTTTGCAGGGCTTGAACATTATCTGGAGCTGGCATCTTGAGAATGACTGTTTGCTTAGAAGGGTCTGGTCGTAGTCCTGAACTGTTAAATAAATGATCAACGTAAGTAACTTCTTCTAGCCTAAATTTACATTTCTGTGGATTGAGCTTAAGATTCACTTGACATGCTCTTTCCAGAACTTTTCTGAGTTTTCCGTCATGCTCATCTTCACCATTATCTCCTACTAGTATGTCATCAACTGTAGTAGCACAAGGATACCCAGAAAAAATTTGCTCCATTGCACGTTCAAAGACTTCACTTGCAAAATTTATTCCAAATGGTATTCTCAAAAATCTGTACCTTCCAAACAGAGTACTGAAAGTAGTTAGTAATGAGGATTTCTTGTCAAGCAAAATCTGCCAAATGAACTATTTGCATCAAAGACAGAAAAGACAGTGGCATTTGGCATCAGAGCTGCAACTTCTTTGACTGTGCGCATTGGATGATGAGGTCTTTTTAGTGCTTTGTTCGAATTTCGTGGATCAATATATATTCTGATATCATCTGAGCTTTTCTTATGAGCTACCACCATTTAAGATACCCACTAACTTGGTTTATCTGCTGGACAAATGTCTCATTGTAACACCATTTTATCTAGCTCAGCTTTGACTCTGTCCTGCATAGCTATTGGAACTTTCCAGGCTGGCATAATAACTGGGCTGACATCTGGGTTTAACTTCATGAAGTACACAACTGGAAGCTTGCCTAGTTTGTCTTAAAAAAGATCAGCATATGTAGAAAAAATATGTTGGGTGAAATTAGAGTAGTGGTCTTTCAAGCTAACATGATGGACTTCCTTATTAAATCAAAGCAGTCCCATTTTCAAACTGCCTCTGAGCCCTAATAATGACTGGACATGCCTCTTGACCACATAAAATATCAAGTCATAACTTCTCTCAGCAGAGTAACATGAAAGCACTACTGAGCCTTCTGTCTGAATTTTTAACCACCATAAGCAACAAGCTTTGCACACTTTACCAAATCAAGCCTTTCCCCATTACACACTGATGTAACATTCATTTGGAACCTGTGTCAACTTTGAGCTCTATGGGGTTTCCATTTGTCCGAACAGTACAAAATACTTCATTCTTTGTCCATAAATCTACTGTATTGACTGTTTCATTAAGCACTGACACACCATCAACATAAAAAGTACATGACATAGGGTCACAGAATTGATCAACTTGTTTCTTGAAATGTTCCCTTTTAATAAAATAATGTGTGCCTTTTGATTTACAAAATCTCTTGAAATTATTCCACTTATTGCATTTGTGGCATTGCTGATCAAAACTAAACATTATTTTCTTTTTAGATTCACGATTTCCACCACAATTATAACAGTTGGCAATGAAAGTATGTTGTGGGCCATACTTTGAGTTTGCTGACTCACTCTTATGCTTCACTGAGACTCTGCGAATTCTGGAACTTGCTGGAAATCTCTGGGGTTTACCAGTGAGTGCTGCAGGGGCTACAGTTGCTGCTATATGCTTGAGCCTGTTTCTTTTAACCATGTGCTGCATACTATCAACATGAGCTCTAGAAGTTACTTGAAGCATGCATCTCTCATTTGTAAGCATATTCATGTGCTTTTCTGTGAGCTCATATATCTGACAAATCTCAATGGCCTTATTCAAAGTTAAATCACTGTCATGAAGAAAAATCTTTCTCACAGCAACATCCTTAATACCACACACAAGTCTGTCTTTTATCAACTCATCCCTTAAATCAGCAAAGCTGTGCATTTTAGCCTTTTTTCTCAAATCAGTTATATATGCTGCAAAAGTTTCACCAGGCTTTTGACCCCTTGTATAAAATAAGTGCCTTTCCATTGTGATGTTTGTCTGGGGGTTACACATTTCTCTAAATTTTTGTTTTAGGCACTCAGGGTCCTCCCTTGACTCAGCTGGTACAACAGTATGATGTTTTCCCCCTCTCCTGCAAAGATAGCAGGTGCATACACAAATGAACATTCCCTTTCAATGGCTTCTGACCCAGCTAAATTAAATAGAATAAATGCCTTTGTACTGTCAGCTTTAATAGAAAATAAAGCCTGTATGAAAATGTTGTACTGTTGCTCAAACACTCTCCAGTTCTATGCAACATAATTACCAAACATAAGTGCACTGGGTTTTTGAAATCCATTTGCCATGCCAGCAAAGTATGCACAAACAACTGAAATATGGCCCTTGTGATTATGCATGAACAAGCTGTGCTGTGAGAGCTCGTAATAACATTCAAATGCACAATAAACTTTACAAAATACTGTACTTTGTGAAATATGCTCTGAAATGGCTGTATATTGTGAAATAACTTTACTGTAATACTGCACAAACACGTGAACACTTCATACACTTCTGATAACTCAGATATCTTTAATTAATACAAAAAATACATGCTTAGTGAAAATGCAGTAATTTCCCCTTATTTTATTCTTTTAATGTAATTCAGACTTTATTTCAAATATTTCCCATAGTAATTCAAATATTTTTATCAATATTAGACATTTTAGTTTATTTAAATATCACTCAGAGCATTCTGTATGCTTTGTTTCATATTTTGTGAATAAGAAATAGTTTGAGCAATTTTAACATCTGAAATTCCTTTCTGACCTGTTTTGCAAATTATACGTACAATAGGGATGATCCACTCCTGTATATTCCTCCAGTATCAACCAGATACCTCTCAAACACACATTGGAGAAACTGGAACTCTTTCCAGCAACAAGTCATTTTAGCCATCCACCCTCTGACACCATGTCGCTCGTCCCTCTCTAACATAGATGATGAACAGGTGGGGTAGTTCGTTTAGATGTTTTATTACATGGAAATACATCAGGATGGGTAGCAGCATCATAAAATATAAAACTAGCAGACAGACCTTGCAGACATACATGTTTACATCTCAACAGCTTACTACAAAATGGCAGTCAGGCTCACAAGTGCTCAGTATTTATACACTTGTACAAGCCCTTAGATAGCTTCTTAAAGGTACATACACACACATTGATCTACAATGGCTTTCAATAAAACCAAAAGTTTTGTAAGATGTGACATGGGCTCAAATGAATATGAAAAAAAACAACTGTATAAAAATTCAACCTGTCAAACAGTGTATGCATGTAACACAAAAGCCGGAACTAGACATTTAACAAAATGGTGTTATACATAAAAAGTGTAAATAATAACTTTTTAATGCAATGATGTTTTCTGTAATGTCTTTAAATGTCAATGATCTCACAGATAAATACAAAAAAGAAAGAGTAGTGAACTATATTAAAAATGTTGAGTGCAAATAGTTATATTATAGGAGACAGATTTAGAAAAAAATGAACATGTGAATTTGATAAATAAAGGTTTTCAGGATTATTTAGCTGAATACCTGGGCAAAGGGAAAACAGGAGCACATGGATTAATTGCAAGAGGAGTTCTAATAATAATAGAAGAGGATAGAAAAGATAATAATGGCAGATTTGTAAAAAAACAAAAAAGAAAAAAGAATAACAGATGGACCTGTTCACAGTAGCACTTATTTTATTACAACTTTGCTTTCATCAGTGGTTGACAATGACTTTGTCAGAATATGTAGAAACACACATTCCTAACCTTATTATAAGAACAAATTAAAACCACATGACCAGGCTCATTATAAGCTAGTTAATAAATTTAAAACACCAACAATTATTTTAAATACACACATCTTATAATAAAACCAGCTTAAGTAATGCTTTACCTCTAGTCACAAAAATAAAAATAAAAAAATGTATATTGAATATCAAACCACACATTATTGTTAAAAAATAAGAACTCATCAAAAATTCATACCATAGACATACACAGTAGAATTTCTAAACAGGTATGTGTGTAACATTCACCTCAAATACTATAGGCAAACAGCCTTTATTTTTAACACACTACTAATAGAAACATTTTCATTGAGGCCTTGGGGAACTGAGGCATTACACCTCAACTGCCACCTCATTTGTTTGTATTCAAGGTAAAGATCAGCTGGCCCACCCCTAGGCCCAAGATCAACCTTATCAATGGCTATAAATTTGAAATTGTGAGAGGGAAAGTTTTTTACATGTTTAGCTAATGCATTCCTGTCATCACCCCTTTGGATATCATACTGGTGTTTATATAGCATTTTCCTAAATGTCCCTTTGGTCTTACAAATGTAAACACATTCACAATTGTGGCATTTAACCATATATGCAATTCCCCTACTGTGGCAGTAATACCTGTACATAAGTTTAATGACCCCCCAACTCCGAATTGCCACCTCAGCTGCTTCTAAAATAAACCTATACTGAGTACACTGACCACATTTAATCACCCCCCACCTTGGCTGATCACTAATATTCTTTCTACAAAAGATTTGAAGCACAGGTCTTTCTTGTAAACAATGAGTGGCTTGGTCTCCACCTTTCTTAAATACTCTTGGTCCACCATAAAAATATTCCAATTGTGACTAATAATGTCATGGATGCCCTGAAAGTGCAAATTGTAAGGTAAAATTAAGGTTCTCTGGAAAAAAAAAAACTTCTATTGTCCAGGGATGACAAACCAGGGTCTCTATTTGCCCTTAGTCTACTGTCCATACTCCCCAGCAGTGGACAAAAATGTCCCTCCTGTCTTTTTCTTACTACTTCATTAAATATACTGTTCAAAAATGGTCATTGGTATCCTGTTCTTTCCACCACCCCCCTTAGCACCAGACTTTCATCCTGGAAGGTACTATACTTACTCACCATATGGGCCAACCTCACACATTGCCCTTTCACCAAAGACCTCTTTTAATGAAGGGCATGACAACTGTCAAAGTGGAGTAAAGAATACAAGTATGTAGGTTTTCTGTACAAGGAAGACGCAAATTTATTTTGAATTCTGAGTTTGGTTATGTTAACATCCATATACTGTAACCTCTCCTCCTGTACCTCCATTTTAAATAAAAAAAAATGGGTACTAGAGTTTAAAAACTGAAAAAATTCTTCTAACCTTTCTCTACTGACACTCTAAAAATAATGATGTCATCTAAGAACTGACCGTAAAGTTTTCAAGTGTTGGTAAATTTAGAATTCAACACCACATTGTTCTCCCATTGGGCTAGTATCATGCTAGCAAAGATGGGAACACAAGTGGCCCCCATTGCTACACCTTTCTTTTGTCTGAAAAGCTGGTTTTCAAAAACCTGAAAGTTGTTTTCGAGGATGGCCTCCATAAGCATTCTGATTGTAAGAATTTTGGTATGTTCAAAACCAGAATTCACACATAAAAATTCATAAAAACAGTTCAAGACCTTCTGCACGGGAATGACTGAAAATACATCCTGCACATTTGTGGTGACAAACAACAAATAGTCAGAGTAAAGTTGGTTGGATACCCTAAATAAAAAATCCCAGGAATCTTAATAGAAGTGTCTGTGATTACTTAATATCCCTTTAGTATGAAAATCAACATAATTGGCCAGGGGGAAGGTCTTAGATGCTTTTGCATCTACTATTGGTCTCAATGGGGGGTCATATATGCCTTTATGTATCTTGGGGATGCTGAAAATGATGGGGGTCCTGGAGTATAATACTTTAAGAAAGTCACGATCAGTTATACTTATTTGCTCATTGTACAGCAAGTCATCTAACATGACATTGATTCTTTGATAAGCAATGTTTTTCTGATTGATCCTCACCTCCTCATATGTATCAGTGTACAATAAAACAAGCACCCTGTTTATATAATCATTGATGTCCATGACTACTAGGCCCTCACCTTTATCAGGTTTCATAATTCTAACATGTTTAGTGATTGTGATTTCCTTCAACAACCCCATTTGGTCAGGACTAAGGTTTAAAAGTCCTTCACTATCAAAGGAGAGAAGTCTCCTAATGTCATTTTCACACATTTTATTGAAAACATTGACCAGGCATACAATGGAGGAATTGATAGCGGTAGGTCTTGTGCAGTGAATGGAAATGGCCATGCAATGATTGTGGTCACTGCAATAAAAAAAAAAAAATTGATTTTTCTGACAAACAACTTTAGTTGGATCAATAGATCATCTATTTTAGCAGGTCTAGTTAGTACAAATGTAAGCCCTTTTTCAAAAAGGTCAGCCCAATTAGTGGTGACTTCAGTTTCACTCAGGTTGTATATTTTAAAGTCCCTGACCCCATTAAGGATATCACATCTCCCTCTAATGGAATCTACCACCAATGCCCTCTCGCCCTACTTCTCCCCCTTGTTCTCCCTCTCAGTTGATAAGACTCTTGAAGATATTTTTTCCTCCTCCCAGAGATCTCCTGATACCCTTGCCTCTGATTCATCAGTCATTCCGACCTCCTCAGATGTGGGACTTCTAAAGGACATTACCCTGTTCAACTTCTTCAACATCATGTAAATAAGTTGCCCAATTGTCAAACTCAACGTGATTTTGTACTTCATTTTTGTTCTCATGGTTGTTGCTTGTCAACCCGTTCCTAGGTGGGGGCAGATAAGCCTTCCCAGCGTCATAGTCTAATTTATCCCATACTAATTTTTTGAGTTTTTTTGCATTTAACTCAGCAATAGTCTTGTCAATATCTATAAAGATCACCTTGTATTGATTAACGTTGAATTCAAACATATGGTTGAACTGAATATGGGTATTTAATAAATTAATAGTCATTTAAAATACTCATTTTCTTGTCATTGTCACTCATTAATACTTCTAGCAGTTCACACCCCTGTTGGCTGAATAAATTGAGTAACTCACGGTGTAGATCTGAGTTGCTGATAAGTCTGGTGGGGTACTTCTAACTTCTCAAGCCTTTCGGTGTTTGCTGTCTTCTAAGGCATTACCATAGGTAAGAATTCTCCAAATAAAGTTTTCGATATTTAAAAATTTGTTTGTGCAAAGTCTTAAGTTGTCTGTCAACTGAACCGTAGTTTACTTTCCATCTCTGTGGTTCAAACAGCCAGTCTTTTCCTTGCTGCAGCCAATTGTAAATCGAGAAAACGTCAAACTGGTCCACCCCATTACACAATTGTGTACTGTTAATGTTGTTGTTGATATTCTGGGATCCTATACTTGAATTACTAGAATTCACTAGTAGGTTTTGTCCTCTCTGGGCTGGTGTCATCCCAGGATCATCATTGTCCTGGGAAAAAAATGTCACTTCACGCTGGCCTGTGCTACTGATATTTGTAATGACGCCACGAGCATTTAAGTTCAAGGATAACTGCTGGTTTAATCCTTAAATTAAAGCAGTGAGATTACCAATAGACACTGCCAGATCCAAGCCAGAAGCTGTTATAGGGATACCAGTTTCTAGGCTCCCATACATTTTCAAAATGATTTAAAACCACAAATGTCACCAAAAAATTCAAACTTAGAAAAAAAAAAACAAAAAAGAAAACTGATGGACCCGTTCACAGTCGTGCTTATTTTATTACAACAATTGAGCTCTTTTGTCAGTGGTTAACAGTGACATCTTCAGAATAAGTAAAAGCACACATCCCTAACCTTAATATAAGAACAAATTAAAACCACATGACCAGGCCAATTGCAAGCTAGTTAATAAATTTAATGCACCCACAATTATTTTAAATACACGTCTTCCAATAAAACAAGCTTAAATAATGCTTTACCTCTAATCACCAAAATTAAAAAAATAAAAAAACAACACATTATTTATAAAAAATAAGAACCCATCAAAAATTCATAACATAGACATACACAGTAGAATCCCTAGGCATGTATGTGTGTAAAATTCACCTCAAATACTATAGGACAAACTCAGCCTTTAATTTTAATGCACTACTAATAGAAACAGTTTCGTTGAGACTTGGGGGACTTTGGCATTGCACCTTGACTGCCATCTCAAAGCCTTGTATCCAAGGTAGGTAAAGATCAGCCAGACCACCCCTAGTCCCAAGATCAACCTTATTGGTGGCTATAAATTTGAAATGTTTAATTACACCCCCATTTCAGAATTGTCACCTTAGCTGCCTATGATTTGTAGTGCTAAGGGACTACTGGCAAGGGAGAAGGATTGCACTGGCATGTATTTATATTCCAACTAAAACTACTATGATGGAGCTTAAAAAAATTCTGGTAGAAATAATCAGTTTTCAGCAAGGAATATTACTTATAGGTGGGGACTGGAATGTGATTTTCAATAGTGATTATGTGTCTGGTGGGCCCAGAATGGAAAATATAACAAAGGAGGATAGACTTTTCAAGAAATTTATGAAAATATTTGGCATGGAAGATGTGAATTCAGTAATAGGAGTTCAGAATTAATTTACAAATTATTCCCCAAGATATAAAAACTGGGCTTGGCTAGACAGAATTTACATTTCAATGGAGCATGTGCATTTAACTGAAGGTCTTGATATGCACCCAATAACTATTTCAGATCATGCACCAATAATAACTAAAATAAAAAAACAGGGTAATGAAATAAAAATGAGACACTGGAGTTTTTCCAGCTATCTGTGGAAAATAGAGGAATTTAAGGAATGAGTAGTGGAGATTATTCAGGAGCTATTAGAGAGAATCGAAATTCCTTCTGAAAATATAGCTAAGGAGTGGGATAAAATTAACATGGAATTGAAAAATAGGGTGGAAATAAAAGAAAGGGAGCTATGGTTAAGAAGTAACAAGAATTATTTAGTGGGACTGGCAAACATTAAAGTATTGCAGAATGGGGGAATCCCACAAAACAAGAAGAGGATCAACTGCAGAATGATAAGCAGAAAATAAGGGATTACCTCGATAATACGCACAAGTTTAGAAAGATTGCTGTTAAGCAACAGTTTTTTGATAATAACAATAGAGCACAAAAACTTTTACCATGGCTCAGGCAATTAAAAGTAGAGAGTGCTGTCGCCAAGGTTAGGGAGCCTATAACAAGGAAGGTAATAAGAGATCCTGTACAGGTATTAGAAAAATTTCAGAAATTCTGTATAAAGCAGAGAAATACGGAAATCAAGAAAATATACAAATGGAAATGTTTATGGAAGAATTAAATATGCCAAAGTTAGGGGTAGATGAGGCTCAATTACTAACGGTTAGAATAGAAGGAGATGAGATACAAATGCTGATGTATAACCAATATACAGGGAAGTCCCCAGGAATAAATGGTATTCCTGTAGAAGGTTGTAAACTAGGAGGTAAAAAACTGAAAAAAATCTGGAAGGTTTTGTTTAACAGTATTTTCAGAGGTAGAGAAGTACCAACACCCTGGAAGAAAGCTGTCATAGATTTAATACCTAAAGAGGCTAAAGGTTCAACAGACCCAGCTTCATACAGGCCCTTTTCAATACTAAACCATGATTATAAAGTGTTCAGATCTATAATGGCTAAAAGAATGACAAAAGTAATGCCAAAATTAATAGATATGGATCAGTGTGCTTTTGTGGAGGAGAGGCAAACATTTGATGACAACAACAGAACATTGATGATCCCGAGGGAAGCAAAATGTAACAAAATACCATTGCTGTTGGTGGGTTTTGATGCAGAGAAAGCATTTGATAGAGTAAGCTGAGACTTTATGAGCAGAGCAATGGAAGCATTTGCATTCAAGGAAAAATTATAAGGTTGATTAGGATGATATATGAGGGATTGGAGGGGAAAATTAAAGCGGATGGGGTCCCTCTGATAATTTCTGCTTGAGCAGAGGAACCAGGCAGGGGTGTCCTCTTTCCCCTTTGTTATTTGCATTATATTTAGAACCACTGGCAAAAAAAATAAGGAACTCAGAAATTCAAGGATATAATTGCTATGGCAGTGAAGAAAGCAGCTCTATTTGCAGATGATATTATTTTATACCTGACAAAACCAAATGGAGACATTACAGTGTTGTATAACATTTTGAGACAGTTTCAAATCTTTTCAGGATACAAAATTAATGACACTAAAACAAAGGCAATACTGATAAATTATGTACACACACACAAATTGGTTCTGCAATATCTGTATTTATGGGGACATAGTAAAATGAAGTATTTAGGAGTCTGGAGTAAAAATTATTCTGGTGTGGCAGCTAAGGATATGTGGGAAGAGACTAAACAAAAGACAATACAAAATCTGAGAAAATGGAAGCTTTGTTATATGGATATTGATAGTAAGATAAAGGCAGTCAAAATGTTTTAAGTTATTTTATAGGTTCATAGGTAGGTACTAAGCTATCTGCCTGAAAGCATTTATAAGCTAGCCAGAATGTGTTGTCTTTCGCCACCCCCTTAGATTAGTTCCCTGTGCCTCTGTCCAGCAGAGCCATTGAAGTGATCCCTGGGGTAAACTTTCTGTTTTCCATTAACTCGACAAGGTTTCTCTTGAAGAGGGTTAGGGAGGAGCTCTGCCTAATGTAGTTTAGAATCTTGTTCCAGAGCATGTGAAGTCTTTGGGACAGCAATCTATCCCTACAGCATGTCCTATTTATTGTTGTGATGAGGCTTAGGTCCCTGGAGCATGTGGCTGGAGGGGGTTTCTTTAAGTGGAACATGTCCATCAATTCTGGGTTGGACATGGCCTTGTATGTCAGGCAGAGATCACCTCTGAGTAGGCGGTATGCATCCAAGTACAGCTGGAGTTTCTTCATTCGAGCTGCATAGGGCATCTGCTTGAGGCCAGTGATCCTCTTGGTGAGGTACTTCTGTGGTCTTTCCAGTTGTTGCAGGTGTCTTGTAAGTTACATCCCAAATGGGGCATTGTACTCTATGATGGGTCTGATGAGTGATGCATAGAGGGGCCCATTGACTTCTTTAGATCTGGATGCAAACCCTTTTGTGATTAGGTGGACCACATAGAAGGATGTTCTAACTACTTTGGCAATGTGATTATCAAAGGAGCGGTTACTGTCTACTTGGGTCCCCAGATCCCTTATTATGTCTTCCGTATTTAGGGGGCTACCACCTATGTGGTAATTTGTGGGTGCTTTGTTTTTTCCAAAGGGGATGACTATGCACTTTTTGGCATTTAGCTTGAGACCATGGTTTTGACACCAGGTATCTGTCTCAGTGAGACCCTTTTAGAGGATGTCTGTGTCAGCCGGAGAGTCAGTTATAGACCCTAGTTTGCAGTCACCTATGAACTTGGTCAGCCATAGTCCTCCTGTGCTTTCCTGTACCTCTGAGAAGTATACGCAGAACAGGAGGGGTCCTAGGACTGAGCCCTGGGGAACGCCACTTGTAACCAGTTTAGAGTAAGACCTAGCTCCTGCAACTCTTACCATGTGGGTTCTGTCCATGACCCAGTTGGCAACTCATCTCATGACGTAGGGGTTTATGTTTAGGCTGGTGAGCTTGTCTATAATACCTGAGTGGAGAATGGTGTCGAAGGCCTTTGCGAGGTCTAGGTAAGCTGTGTGGACCACCATTCCCTCATCTATAGCCTTGGTAATGGTCTCAAAAAAGTCCACCAGGTTTAGGAGGCATGATCTGCCCTTAACAAAGCCAAAATGGGTAGGGTTCAGTGTTTGGAGGTTTCCAATGTCTCTTTTAATGAGATTCATGATGATGTGCTCCATAGCTTTGCAGACCAAGCTAGTCAGGCTTATAGGGCAATAGTTCCCTGGGTCTATTGTGGCTCCACCTTTGTGGAGTGGAATAACCATTGCTGTGCGCCACTCTGTGGGCACATAGCCTGTGGAGAGGCTGAGTTTAAACAGTGTGTTTAGGTGAGGGGTTAGTTCATCTTTGAGCTCATGTAGGATGCAGCCTGGGACATCGTCCGGTCCCATTGATGCTGTGTTTTTGGCTGTTTTAACTTGAGTGTCTGTGAGTTCAGGGACACTACATTCTTCTGGTATAGTTATGGGCCCTTTTGAGGGTGAGAGGGGGGTGAAGTTTGCACTGAGCCTGTCTGCCAGGATGTTGGCTATATCAGTCAGTTCAGTGTATTTTGTGCCATTTTGCACTAACTCCGTGCAGATCTGGGAATTGCCACTTAGATTTTTGACATAGCTAAAAAATGCCTTGTGGTTATCTTTGGAGTCCATGGCAATTTTTCTTTCGAAGCTAGCCTTGGATGATTTTATGAGGGAACGTAATTTCTTGCTGATAATGATCAGGGATGTCTTCCCTTCTTGGGATTTTACTCTTTTCTGTACTAGTTTCCTCCTTCTATTGTATAGCTTGTTTATGGCAGGGGTCAACCAGACTGGTTTCCTTTTCTTGGAGGAGTGAGTTTTGGTTTTGTTTGAGATAGCATGATCCATGCATTCTTGTAGGTGCCCATAGAGTGCATTAGTAAAGGATTTTGCAGCTTGGACAGCGATATCCTTTAGCATGGGGGCTTTGAAACTTCCCACCTTGGTCTTAAGTAACGTAAAGTTTGCTTTTGAAAAGTTTTTCACGGTTGTTTCTTTGACCGGGAGTGGTGGCAGAATGTGGATATCCAGAGTGATTAGTTTATGGTCAGATCTACCTAGCGAGGGGTTGACCTCCGGTGTGGAACACCAGTCACCCATGTTGGTGATGACCAGGTCCAATATGTTGTAACCTCTGGTGGGGGTGTTGACCAGTTGATCCAGGGCGTTTGAGTTTATAAATTCTAGGAAATGTTGGGCAAGGGAGTTTGTACTTGAGTAGTTCTCCCAGTTAATGTTTGGGTAATTGAAATTACCCAATATCAGGGTGTTTAGTAGGACCTTTATGTTTCCCAGTGTTTCCAGGAATGCGAAGTGGGGGTCCTGGGACATGGTGGGTGATCTGCAGCAAGCTATAATTTGAATAGCAGTTTTACCCATTGTTAGTTGCACGTGGATGATCTCTGAAGCATCGTGTAGTGCCACTAACCTGGAAGTGTGGGTATCCTTAATGAATATGGATACTCCCCTGCCTTTTGTATTTCGGTCCAGGTTTTGTGGCCGAAATGTATAGTATGAGTTGTAGCCTGGTAGTGCTGGGGTGCTCTCTGGAGCCGTAAATCAGGTTTCTGTTACTGCACATATATCGATTTTCTCCATACTGAGGAGTGCCTCGAGTGCGTGCATTCTGAGGTTTAGACTTCTGGCATTGAGTAGCATTACCCTCAGTTTTTTGTTACTTGTGCTATTTACGGTGGTGGATTTGGCTTTTGAGTCTTGCCTAAGAAAGGCACTATGGAGATGGCAAGAGCCTTGGCCAGTATTCAAAAGCCTAAGGGTGACAGGTGCAAGTCATCTCTAGCGAAGCATTGTGGCTTGTCGAGCATGTCATCCCAGGCTGACAGACACAGAATCCCCTTTGAATGATACCAGAAGCTTAGCCAATTGTTGAAATTGATCATTTTTTCTCTATACCATGGTATCATTCTTGGTAAGGGCAGGATGCTACTCAGGTCAGGGTCATACCGGCCTGGGCTACGTGATCAGAGAGCTCCTCCATGTCTCTTTTCATGTAGTCCAGGGAGGTACGGCTCAGGTCATTCACACCAACATGGACAATGACAGAGTCATATTTGTACTTGTTCTGGAGTGACCTGAGTGCTTGTGTTATGTGGCGGTTCCTGGCACCTGACAGGCAGCTAACAGTAACCTTCTCCTTGTTCAGCCTAATGAGTGGGACGTCAGTGTGCCTGACTATAGAGTCACCTATTACTAGTGTGTTGGGTATGTTATTTTGCCTTAAAGGCTGTGATTGTGTGGCACACTGGTTTTGTGAAGTATGTGTTTCATGGTTTGTGTTGGGGGTGGAGGTTGCTTGGATGTCTGCTTTGGAGGTTTCTGTTGCTTTTGCAGATTTTTATTTAGAGCCGCTAAAACAAAGGCAATACTGATAAATTATGTACCCACACACAAATTGGTTCTGCAATATCTGTATTTATGGGGACATAGTAAAATTAAGTATTTAGGAGTCTGGATTAAAATCTTCTGGTGTGGCAGCTAAGGATATGTGGGAAGAGACTACACAAAAGATAATACAAAAACTGAGAAAATGGAAGCTTTGTTATATGGACGTGGATAGTAAGATACAAGCAGTCAAAATGTTTTTAGTTATTTTAGTCGTATACATAGGTCAGGCATATTTTTATCAACCAGTGGAGAAGTTGTAGATAGCAATTAATAAAGAGCTGAAGGACTTTATCTTGGAGGGGAAGATCACAAGGGACAAGTGGGAGAAGCTGATTCTTCCAGTAGAACAGGGGGGAATTGGGATTATGCAATTTGAAGGGGCATTTCAGAGCTACATAGTTAAGGCTCCTATACATAGCACAAGTAGAAAACTATAATTCAAAGTGGAAAGGGATGATGTTGAAACAGGGGGAAGATCAAGAAACAAGGAGAAAATGGGAATTTGGATGCAGACCTTCAAAGAGAATAACAGTAATCATACTGAATATTATATCCACAAAGTAGCAGAAAGTATTCTAAGAACTAAGCCAACACGGGAATGCAGAAAGGAGGTTCTGACGGTAGGGATGACTGCAATTAGGGGTATAGACAATAGGCAAGAGGGGGCTGGAATTTAGTGGAGAAAACTAGCAAAGGAACCAAGGTACTGGGACCAAATAACTAGAGAGGGAAACGTAACAGAACCAGAAGAGGCCAAGAATTTATTTGGACTAGAGGTTAGAGATTGCCTTCCCTATCAAGGATTGATATTAAAGTACAGGCAAAGAGAAAGAAACAGGGGGTCCTAAATGAAAGACCAGCATTAGTAGAAGTTTTAGAAGAATCTAGAACAGAAGCTGACATTAAAAAAGGAATAATTAGTAGAACAAGATCTTTATAAAAGGGTAGAAGCAAACTACATAGGAAAAATGGGAACTGTGCAAACAATACATACAGGGGAGGAATGAGGTTTAAAAGAAGACAGGACCTAAATGAACTATGTAATGTTTGACTGAAAATGATTGGGTAGATTATAAGTGATATATAATGTTTGCAACTAGGATTGTATTGGTGTGGTTTGTTTTCATTTATATAAATGTCTGATTGCTTATCTCATAAGTGATGGTGTAATAAAAATGTTTCTTGTTTTAAAAAAAAGACAGGAATTGAATAATTTATGTAACGTTGCTTCGGTTTTATGATGTATAACCACACAACAGGAAACCCAGTGCCCAAGAGCTTCAAAAGCGAAGCTGCAGCAACCAAAAAAAAAAATCATGAAGGTACTGCCCAGTAGCATAACAAAAAGAGAGAGAGCTGCCAATAGTCCACCAAAAAATTTGTTACAGAAACTAAAAACATGATATGCAGTATGATAAATATGATACATAGCAATATATGTGAAGTATAATGTTTGTTAATGTTAATTTGTTAATACAGTTTGATTACTTTTGTATAAACGTAAATTTGCCTATCTCACAAGTGATAATTCAGTAAAGTTGTTTAAAAAAAAAGCCTTTGCCAGGTCAAGGTAAAATGTGTGCAAAGTTTTGCCCTCATCTATTGCTTTGGTAACCTTCTCATAGATGTCCACCAGATTTAATAGGCATGACCTTCCTTTAACAAAGTCGAACTAGGATGGGTCCAACTTTTGCAGGTTAGCTGTGTCTTCATTTATCATGTCTACAATAATTCTTTCCATGGCCTTACATATGACGCTGATCAGATTTGTGGGCCTGTACTTACCAGGATCAGTTGTGGGACCTCCTTTGTGCAGGGGAATGACTGCAGCAAGCTTCCATTTCTTGGGCACAAAATTTGACTGTAGATTCCAGTTGAAAAATAATTCAAGTGGACCAGGAGATGTTTTGTGCTATTTAGTAAACATCCCGGGATGTTATCTGGACCCACTGATACAGTGGTTTTTGATTTTGAAAGTACACTCATGACATGTTCCTCTAGTAATGGCTGTGGGGATTGTGGTATGTGGCATTTCCTTTGGACTATCGGGTGGGAGTGGTGGCAGAAACCTGAGATAACCTGTCAGCTAAAAGGTTGGTTATGGCCTCCAGTTCAGTGTAGGTGATGGCGATTACAATAAGTTCTGCACATTGTTGCATATTTCCCTTGAGGTAACAAACATAGTTGTAGAAAGCTTTGTGGTTGTCCTTTGCCTGAGAAGCTATTTTCTCCTCAAATTTAGCATTTGAAGTACTAATCAACCCTTTAAGCTACCTGTTTAAATTGGTCAGGGGGCTTTTAGTATGTATGGCTTTGTTCCTCCTACACTTAGCCAAGATTTTTTTCTTTTGTTGTATAACTAATTGATATTGTGATTCCAACAGGGTAGCCTCTCTTTTGAGTTTGTCTTATTCCTAACATTAGCGAGCACAGCTCACTCTCTACAGCTATCAATATGGCAGTACAGGGATTTTGTAAATAGCTCAGCCTATACTATGGTGTTTACTAGATTTGGGGGTGCTTGGAGTTTAGCTAAGGTGTCACTTAGTAGAGAGATAGAGATTAGCCTTGGAATAGGTTTTTTGTTTAACTATATCACCGGATTTGAATTTTATTTCAAGCAATACTGCCTTTTGGTCAGATTTGACAAGTGAAGATATTACACTGGGTGAGGAACATCATTTCCCCATGTTACTGAGTACAAGGTCAAAGATGTTTGTACTCCTGGTAGGAGAATGGAGCAACTGTTCCAAGATGTTGGTATTAATAAAGTTTAGGAATCGCTGAGTTTGTACATTACAAGTGCTGTAGGATTCCCAATCTTTAAGGGGGTAATTGAGATCCCCCATGAAGATCATATTGGGTAGAATGGTGAGGGACTCTAGTACATTGAGATAGGTGGTATGAGTTTCCTGCGACATGGAGGGGGGCCTATAGGTTGCAAGGATATGGTACATGTCCCTGTTTCTGGTCAGCTGCACATGTATGAGTTCCAGTCAGTTATCCACATTAACTAGTCTGGATGTGAGGTCGCTTTTAATGTAGACTGAGATTCCCCCACATTTAGTTCCCTCCTCTCCAGTAGCTGATCTAAAGGTCTGAAAGGCATTCTAACTTTGCACTGCTGGGGTACTCTCCATGACTGTAAACCATGTCTTCATTACTACACAGATGTCTACACCCTCTAGAGAGAGGAGAGCTTGCAGGGTGTGGAATTTCTGCTAAAACTTCAAGCATTGAGCAGTAACACCTTCAGATATTCCTTTGTAGGTTCAGTTAAATCGGGAGGTTTATCAGTTTGGCATTGCCTAAACAAGCACTGCGGGGGTGGAAAAGGTCTTGCCAATATCTAAAAGCCTAGAGGGGATAAGTGTAGACAATCCCTGGCAAAGCAGATTGGTCTGTCAACCATGTCCTTCCAGGTCATCAAATATTGTATCTCCTTTGATTGACACTGGAAGCTACATCAGTTGTTAAAATCAATCACTTTCTGTTGGTAACATAGTAGCATCCATGCAGAAGGTAGTACATTGTTCAGTGCTAGGCTCATACCTGCCTGAGGCACATAATCAGCAAGCTCAATCATGTCTCAGTTCATATACATCTCAGGTCATTTACACCCACATGGACTATGTCAGAGTCATACTGGTACATGTGGTTCAATGACCAGAATCGTCAGTTACCAGGAAATTTGGCTGTGCTCTGGTTTACCTTAAGCAGTAGAGGCACTGAATATAGTGTTACTATGTGTTGCTGTGGTAGTGTTTTAATTGAGTGTATATGTGACAGCTAAGGACCCTCTTTTTTGACTGTGCTGTGAAGGAGGTCTTTGTGTTTTAGGAAGGTTACCTGTAAGTGCCTCAGCATAGGGAGTTTTATGTGTAGGGTCTGTACCCTGTGCAGTAGGTATGATGCAAATGTCACTGACAACCCATATAGGATTAGTTTGGTAGAATGAGAGAGTTTTGCCACCAGCATTACAGTGTATTTACACCTCTCACATGCTTTGTTTTATTAAGAATAAGTGGATTGTCAGTGTACAAGTGGCACTTGCTACAATGCCTCAGAATACCCATCTCAAGCAGACTGGCCACACAGAGAGTCAGGAAGTGCATATCCATGGCTACTGATCTACTAGGGAGGACTGAGATAAATTTAAATATTGAACAGGTGAATAACACAAGGAACTTGATAAGCAACACTCAGCTATGCTCAAACTAGATGGTCTAGTAGTTAAAAAAAAATTGTTTAGACATTAAGGGTATTTTAAATGAAACTTAATCTGTGAGATATCAGTGTCTACACAGATCACTGCTAGGTGCTGCTGCATGAAGAGCAGCAGTTCTAACTAAAGACCGTAAAAAAAAGTCAAAAAGTGCAGGTATTCAACACAGAAACACGATGCAGATGTGAGAAAATGCGAATTAACAAAGTGTCAAAACAGTGGATATGGTGATCTAAGTCTGAGCTTGTAGGTCATGAACCAAGCATTATGCAACTGCAACACTTAAATAGCAGAGGAGATTCAATAAAAAAATACAAACAAGGCCTGTGACCAATCAAAAACAGAACATTCGTTCTTTTCCTTACACAATTCCAGGCCAGAAGATGACTCGGGTCCCCTCTACTCTCATTAAAGTGGAACCAAGGCAGTTCTAATATTGTAAAAAAGGTTAAAAAAAACTAATATTCAACATAGAAACACTCAATTAATATAGATGTGGCAAAAACAATGCAAGAAAGCAAGTGCTAAAACAATGGATATAGTAATGTAAGTCTTAGCTTTTATAGAGTTTAGTAGAAACCAGCAGGGGGAAGCTCTGGATTCATTTTAAGTGGATTTGTGATTCTACCCATCCTCAATCCCTTTTCCCATTTTGCACATGGGGTTGGGTTGTCACTTCTGCAGTGACAATCATTTTGAGCCAAGATTTACACTGCTCAGTGGCTAGCCCAGACATGGTAGTTAATTCGCACCACTGACTTGTGCGCACACTCTCACCTAAAGCCAATTTAGAGTGTCTAATCCACCTACTGCATGCCTTTGGAATGTGGGAGGAAACCAGACCACCTGGAGGAAACCCACAGGACTGCAAGGAGGACATGAAGACTCTGCACAGAAGGCAGCCCAGCCAAGAACTGAACCTGAGAACCTCTTGCTGTGAGGTAACAATGCTAACCACTACACCACCAAAGCCAACCTGGATTTGTGATTGTCATTCTCAATTAAAGATTTATATGAACATGATCCCATTGCCCAGCACCTGCATTAAATGCTACATTTAGTTTAAAACCTGTATTAAAACAAAAGCAAATTAAACGAAAGCGAATGTTGCTATTGACTGCCTGTATCTGTTATGCTTTTTAAGTTGCTTTTGGATGTACTTTTATATGTGTTGCTGAGTCTTTAAACTTTCGGTTCTCTGTATAACAAGCTGAGCTCATAGTGGGCGATGGGATCATGTGCTATACTTAAAAACTTTGTATTTGAACTGTGTTTTATATGCATTGAAGTAGGGATTATTCCAGAAAGATCTGCTATTTGTATTTGGATTAAAAAAGTGAGTTTTTTATTTCTAGTGTTGAGATCCATTTTTTATTCTTCTTACTATTTGTTGTATTTAACCCGTTATTCTCAAAGACTTGGTTGCACTCCTTGAAGCTGACAGATTACTTAAGAAGACATGTTGACACTCTTGCAGTAGCGGACTATCCTTTGTGCTATTTGTTCACATGTATGTTTTATGTATGTCAACATTCTTCACACAATTCTGCTACCTTTTCATTGGCCCCCTGACACAAGTGTGAGACCTGTAAGAAAAATAAAATATAACAAGTAAAATACAGTGAATTTCAAAATTTGTTGTTATGCCTTTGCTATATTTTTGCAGGGGTGCTTCCCCTGCACCTCATACCCCTGTTACTTATAATAGTATTATGATCACTATATTTTAGACTGAATGGATTGCAGTTATGGTCCTCTGAATATTAACTGGCATACTTTTAGTAGTAATGTCACTTGCAATATCTAAGATACATGAAGATCTCTGATGTTAACAGTCTGTTTTATTATGTTTAGTGGCTAGAGACCTCAGAGATATGCCTATCTCAGAATGGTTCATAGGTTCATAGGTAGGTACTAGACTATCAGCCCAAGGGCCTACGTAAGCCTAGCCAACAAGGTTCCCTGGCTTACGCCACCCAAGAAAGTTATGTGGAAAGAATGGTAAGAAAACATTAATGAGTGAAATGAGAGCAGTGTTATGGACTCATGCGGCAGAATTAACTGCAGTCTTTGTGACACCTCTTTAACAAGTGAGGAGTTTTGTTTTAACATTATGTTGCATAAAGGAGATTTGAAAAAGTTAACCTAGTAGCAGCTAGTGGCTGTGGAAAAAAGATATATGGATTCTTCCTGTTTAACATTACACACCAGGCATAGGATGTATTTTTACATGCTTAACTGTGATGAAAAAAGGTTTCCAAACAGATGAGAAATGTGCTAGGATGCCATGCTTGTAAGTTCCTGCAGAAGAAGAAACAAGACCATACAATTATTGGATGAAGGCAGACAGTCTATGAAGGAAGAAGAGCATGTAAAAATGGACAATTGTTATTTTGAAAGGTGACAACACGTGAATGCAGTAATCCTTCATTATAACAAAAAGGTTATGCAAGCACACTTACATTAATAACTAAAAAAAACTCAGATAAAGACTTTCAATTTACTCCAGTCATACATTTCTTAGATTATGATAAAGGTGACATGGAGCACACAAGAGATATAAGGAATAAAAATACCACAAATGCTCTTTTTATGCACAGTTAGAAGTGTACTAATTTTAAGACGTTTTTATTTTTTGTGGTGGATAGGATTCCACACAATGAGAAAGGAGGGGATGTTAAGACCTTGTTAGAGGTTAAAGAGTGTTTGTGGCAGCTTAGACTGGATGCATCAAGGCCACCAGGCATTAAAGAGCACATTTCACTTGCTAGTATTTTAAAGTACAAGTCCTACTGTGTTTAATATATTGTATATACTTTACATAAATATATATTTTTAATGAATTTACATATTACTGTGTCCACTATGTCATGATAACAACTTTTTTCATTATTTTTGTGAGGGGGTATTGTATTAGGTATATTGTTAGGAAGTTTTTAATGGCTTTTTAGTATATTTGTTAGATGAATTTTGTATTTGTATATTTAATTGATTCATTTTTCTGATTGGTTTTAGTAAGTAGGTGTGTTCATCAAAAGACTTATAAGATGTCTAACTTACATTTTACATTTCACCTAATGATGCCCAACATTAGGAATGGGTGAAAGCGCTTAGTGATTTTATTTGTGTTTTTATTTGTCAAGTTGCTGTGTTGCTGTGTTATCAATTAAAGCATCCAACCATTGTGGAGCCTCTCCGGTGTATTGGTTTACCAGTTTAGTTTGTTGGCCTTGACGTTTGTGAACTCTTAATTATTGCATAGTTATAACATACCTCTTAACTGTCCAGATTTTCTCAGAATGTCCAGATTTGTCCCTCATATTCTTAGTCGTTTTCTCAAAAAAATTGTGATTTTCTGGCATATCACTGAGGATTGAAGTCACTAAATAATGACATACATTTGAGTTACAGAAAATGCATGCTAGCACAATGCAACTTTCTGAGTTTATAAGAGTAACATTTAAGATCTGTTCCTATTTTGGGGCTTTTGCCCCTCTATTATTTTAGGCTTTGCCATATTTCTTGTGCTAAGAGATTGAAAGCTATGGTTATACAGCATGCAGCATGCATGGATCTTTATGCTGAAGGCATAGAGGCCACACAATAATGATCTCCAAAGTCTTAATCACAGTTTGCTATTTTAATTACTTAGCTAAGAAAGACAGATAGATATTTACCATGCTTACAACAGTGACTGATGTTCACTGTTGGTAGAAAACATACAATTAGTATGTTCAAACCCTTTCTCCTCCCCGCTGCAGTGATATCCTGTCTAGTTAACATAGCTGTTTCCTGAGTGCTTAAGCTGTCATTTTTCATGTCTCCTGGGTACTACTTGTTGTGAATTTTGTGGTGTGATTATAATTACCGTTATACTTTCCTCCAAGGAAAACACATAATTTGCCTATAACACAAATGCACAAGGTTTTCGTTGCTTCCAGAATGCATTTATATCTGTTATTCTGTTCCTCAGTACTGCACAAAACAAAACTACTCAGGTTCTGAAAAAAAAAATTAATTAAGATCTAAACCTCTTCTTCAGCATCAATAGCACGGTTTGGAGGGACAGGTATATTTTGCAGAAGATACCGCTGCTGTGGAACAAACTCCCCATCCACATAAAGCATACTTCATCCCTTTCCATTTTCAAATATAACTTAGATCTATGAGTGGGAAACAGAAACTTTACCACAGGACTGCCCACTTCTACTAATGGACAGATGCATGTCCTAAATGCTTTATCCTGTGCATGGGTTTCCTCAAATTATCTATGGTATGTGCCCAGTTATTCTTATTGCGGATAATATATAATTATCGACCTTATGATGGGTAAGGCCAATCTTGAACCAAATGGGATAGATTAATTTGAGCACAAAAACGGAAATTGGCTCGGCTTAAAATGGACTGTAAGGGCAGCTAGTCTAGTATTTACCTATTAACCTATAAGAATAATAATGAAACAGACCTCATTCAGTCTGCTGTTGTTTCCTAAATGTCGACCCCATGACTAACAAAATACATAAAAATGTAATAGAATTCACCAGACATTTTAACCAAGCAGACTGCGCTTCAGTCTACATATACCGGAAAAAAGCTGCTGGAAATAAATATTTTATATGGCGGGCTGGCAACTTGGCACCATAAAAATCGACTGCCAATCATTAGCGGACCGGAGTTCCACTGTAGGGACCCCTAACCGGGAAAAGCCGAAAAGACAAACAGCTGTTCTGGAAAAAAATGTTCTTAGTTTTCTAGAGCAATCAAACTGTTGAAAACTAAAAATTCATAAAGTGCATTGAGTGCTTAAATAAGTGTTGAACTATTGCATTAAGCATTTATTTTACATGGACTATTCAAAGTCTGCATAAAATTCCCTGAATAAGACAAATTGCATATTTTCTACATGTAGGTAGGTCCATCACATCATAGAAGTTTTGCTGCTCTAACATTCCATTGGAATGGGGTATAGCTTCAGGAACTAGTGGCATGTACTTGCTAGAGATAGAATGCTGCTCTCTCCACATATGAATGCATGGAAAGCACACACAAGACAACTGTTCCATATCAGAGTAGCTGGCCATTTTCCTGAATTTATGCTCTTTTTCAAACTTGTATTCCATTCTGCTGTGGGGGGTTGGTAGGGTGCAGGTGCTGTCTAATGCGTGGTTAAGAACATTTCAAAAAATTAGTATTCAAAATGCAACAAAAAGGGCACCGATGAAACAAGCTAATAATTTGCACTGTAACTTCCAATGGGCGGAGCCTAAACCTTTTGATAGAATCAAATTATGTCCTCACATTTCAAACAAATGTTCATATCTCTGGAATCACAGGGGTTATGAAAGAAGTATCAATGACAAACTCCAGCACAAACAATTTTTATAGTGGTAGTATTCTTTAGGTTCTAGGTCTTAAACCAAATTTTGTAAGTCACAGTAAACAGTAATTATTACATTTGTAATATTTTGTAAACAACTTACAGTATCTCAGCAACCACTCAAATTACACACATACTGTTAACAGCATTTTATTCATCTAGCTGAGAGCTTTCATAGGGGGCCGAGAAGTTCTGTCTGTGTTACTTGGCTGTTGAGATATTTAGAAAAATGTGAAAATTATAGCTATATAAATTAATATTATAAAAGTAACAGTTAATATCTATTTACCTGCACTAGACAGAGGTCAAATATTAATGCAGTTGAGTTTGCCATTGTGTAAGATTTAGGATGAAATCTTTTAAGACCTTGTACATAGCATGGTTTTGGAATTATTAATGCAAATATGAAAAAGCAATATTTGACACCTAGAGGAGTCAGTAGGAGTTAACTGTAGATGCACCTGGAGATGCCATTTGGATGTAATGAGTTAAAAGCTGCTGCAGCCTTGGCCAAGTAATAAAACTGTTAACCTCTACTATTTCATTACATTACTGAACCAGAGCATGTGTGATAAGCCAATCATTTAAATGTTCTATGTCTTTCTGTGAAAGTAGCTTAGCCTTAATTGGAGCTTTTTCCCCATCAGTACTGGTGAAGGGGGTAGCCATGTCTATCACCAAGGTCTCAAATCCCTCTCAGAGAGTTTCTAGACTTTGAGAACCACCCCTCAAAGCTTAATCTCTGCAATCAGTGGAGCCATTTATTTTTATAATACTGTCAGTTATCCCCTATTATTCAATACTAGTCAGTACTATCTGTAGCCTCCAGTATTCTAAATATTTCTTCAAGCCCCAGCTCTCTAACATGGACTTCTTTAGCCTTTAACCATATGCTTCAGAAACCTCCTGAAAAATCCTAGGTTACCACAAAGATAGACCCCACCTATGTCAGAGTAACTTTCTTAGGTCAAGGCCTTCTGCTGAGATCAAGGAACAGATGACCTCCTTTCAACTGAAGTAAAACTATGTGCATACCAAATGCAAAAAATACAAACAGTGCTGCCGTCCAGTGATGGTATAGATAGAGAAGTCCTAACCCTCTTGTATCTTCAAGTAATAATAACACATTTTCCAATGCAAACCGTAGGACTATCATTTAATAAACAACAGTGCCTAATAAACTACAAATGCCATGAAAAATGTTATTTCATTAAGTGCAATTGCCTGGTATGTGTACAATGCCATGATAATATAAGCACTTATGCACTTATACTTCTTTATTTATTTATTTTGTTCTAATTCTATATCCAACAATCTCCATCTTATTATATATTCTAAGCACCTCTCTTTCAAACTCCCATAAGCCTCTTTTACAAACTCTTTGACAGTTGGTAAGAAATAAACCCCTGAATACTTAAGATAGCTATGTCTCCACAATTGTAGGTCCTCATTTTTTAATTCTAATACAGGGGTATAGCTTATTGCCATCACATGTGTCTTCCATCTGTTGATTTTATAGTCTGAAATATGACAAAATTGAGTCAAATGCTCAAATAATTAGCCCAGTGTCCCTTGAGTATAGTAATATATTTTCTGTGTATAATACCAATTTTATTTTATATCTCCCATCGCAAAGCCCTCTCTGTCTAATGTGTAAAACACTGTCAGGAGATCCAGTTATATGGTGAGCAGAGGGTAACGAGTGGACAGCCTTCCTGGACTCCCCCGAGTTAACCAAATGGAGCTGATAATTGCATTACATATTCTCACTGAGCAGCAGAAATTCACATAGAATTTTTCTGAGTTCTGTGTCCGCAGTATCAAACATAATCTTATTAATCTATCTAAGCATGTCTTTCTATGGCCCTCACTTACATTCATCATCCAGACCTCGTCAGTGCAGCCAATTAGCTGAAACACCTGGTGTTCATAAGGGTGATTTGCATATATCCATTGTGCCTCTGATTGAAGAGGTTTGAGATGTCACTCATTGGAAGTTCTAGTTTGGCTGGAGGGTTCATTTAGTTTTTACCAAATGTTTTAAAGATAATCTCCCTGTTAACGGTATCATCCAAATTTTCAGTTTTTGTTTCAAACAAGACCAAGAGAACAAAACACGTTAATTTTTCTACAGGAACCAATAATTACATATTCACAGCAATCTTAACTTGATTCATTTTTAATTTTCCAAGAACTTACTTCATTTCTGCTCTCATCCAATGAATGGCTAAAGCTAAAGCTACACGAACCAAGTTGCGAGGAAGAACTGTTAATGAAAGTTAAATACTGTGCTATCTTCTCTCGAACTAATAGAGGAAACACAGTATTTGTAACCACTAGAACATTTATTGAAGCAAAAAAATAATAAAATTATACACATCCAAATGAGTTAAGCGCTTTCACCTATTATACTTAGGCTTCTTCAGAACTCAGTTGCATAGTACATTCGCCATTTTAAATAACCTTTTTGGCGCGAATTTAATCCAAATACCTTTCTACATTTAAAGTGCCACTACATAACAAATACTCAATAGAAATAATTAACTTATAATATGACATGCTCAGCTAAATGATTACAACAGTTGGCATGTAATCTCTGTTCCTAGAACCATTGCCTTTGATACCATGACTGTAAAATTCGTCACTTATTCATTTTTCCAACTATGTCCTTTTGAATTGTATCTGCCTTTCTTAAAATATGCTACTGCCTAGGTTCTAAACAATTTTTTAAAAAATAATAACTAAATTCTAATTACTACTTATTGATTTAAAAAAAATATATAAAAAAAATAAAAAAATATGTTAAATATATATGTATATATAAATATTTATAAAATTAACTATATGAATTCCATTAGTACTGATGCTCTAATTTTCATTAAAATATTTACAATGGGTGTATATTGTGCTTACTGGTGAATGTTTCATAAATTCATTAATTTATATTAAAAATATATTAAAAATGTGCTTTGTTTAAAACTATGTTTATTTAGTTGTTAATATTGACTCTACTTCTTTATTGCTTTGTTTAAAACTATGTTTATTTAGTTGTTAATATTGACTCTACTTCTTTAAATTGAACTTTTTGACAACAGTTACAATGGCTAATATTTATTGGTAATAATTCCACTTAATTAATGTAACCCATAAATTACTATACTAATGTTCTAATTATATATAAATATAATTATATCTAACAAATTCACACTAACTTTAATTTAAATAATATTAAATTGACAACATTGATTTAGAAATATATATATACTTGATGCCATTGATTTGCCAAAAAATAATGTCTTATTAAAAATTAATATCTTGTTAAAAATTAAATATAATTTTAAATATAATTTTTTCTCTGTGCCACTCTCTGTGCCACTTATAAAATTGAAACAAATTCTACCTAACTAACGTGAATTTATTGTTATTAATATTCCTTAAAACCTTTTTTTTATATATATATAAAAATGTGCGTCTCTTGCTTTTATTATTTATTGGTCAACAAAAAGTTTTATGCTGTATGTGTCATTTAATCCAGGAACCGTGGCAGCATTGGTGTATAACTGCCACCAAATTTCTTTATAACTCAATAGTTCCTTCATATTTCCACCCATAGAATCCTGTTTGATATGGTCAATAATCATAAATTTAAATCTGTGTTGATCTCCATATCTCTCTATATGCCTGTATAATGCATTATTGGTCTTCTTTTAATACAATATGAATGATCATACATTCTTTTTTTAAAAAACCTCTGTTTTCCCAACATAATAAGCAGTGCACTTATCACATTTAGCTAAATACACTATATTCTTAGTGTTGCAATTCCCTTTCACACTTCTAATTACTGTTTTGTTACAATTGTCTAAGATAATTTCAGTTTGACTCATAATAAATTTGCATTGATTGCAATTACCACATTTTTTAGTTGATGTCACTAATTCATTACCTCCATTATTACATTTGGTTGTTCTCCCAGTTTCTAAAATTCTTTTTAAAATTTGTGACATCCTATATACAATAACAGGTCTTTCTCCCAATAGTCTTGTCAATTCAGGATTCACTAGAAATATGTTCCAATGTTTAAACAATATTTCTTTCACTGTATTGACATATGGAGTGTAGGGCAAAATAAATGCTTTTTTATAATTATTTGCAATATTTGATTCAATTATATTAACCTCTGATAAACTAACTCCAAATATTGGATAATACTTGGTTTCCCTCTGAGATGACACATATTGTTTAACATCCTGTAACATTAAATTGTTATATTTCCTCTCTCTAAACATTTTTGTTATATATTCCATTTCTAACATCATATCATCATGCCTTGATGTCATTCTAGATGCTCTGATGAGCTGACCTTTAAAAATTAACAATTTTCTAGGATGATTACTATCATATTGCAGGTAGTCATTAGAAAACGTATTTTTTCTGTAAATGTTAGATTTAAAACCTTCTGCATCGTTGGTAACAATAGTATCCAAATATGGTAAGCCTGTCTTACTGATATCATAGGTGAATTTCAAAAAATCACTACTCCTATTAATGAATGACATAAATTTTTCAAGGTCTTCCTTACTACCTTTCCACAGGATATAAATGTCAAGTAGAGGCAATATTAACAACTAAATAAACATAGTTTTAAACAAAGCACATTTTTAATATATTTTTAATATAAATTAATGAATTTATGAAACATTCACCAGTAAGCACAATATACACCCATTGTAAATATTTTAATGAAAATTAGAGCATCAGTATTAATAGAATTCATATAGTTAATTTTATAAATATTTATATATACATATATATTTAACATATTTTTTTTATATATTTTTGTTATATTTTTTTAAATCAATAAGTAGTAATTAGAATTTAGTTATTATTTTTTAAAAAATTGTTTAGAACCTAGGCAGTAGCATATTTTAAGAAAGGCAGATACAATTCAAAAGGACATAGTTGGAAAAATGAATAAGTGACGAATTTTACAGTCATGGTATCAAAGGCAATGGTTCTAGGAACAGAGATTACATGCCAACTGTTGTAATCATTTAGCTGAGCATGTCATATTATAAGTTAATTATTTCTATTGAGTATTTGTTATGTAGTGGCACTTTAAATGTAGAAAGGTATTTGGATTAAATTCGCGCCAAAAAGGTTATTTAAAATGGCGAATGTACTATGCAACTGAGTTCTGAAGAAGCCTAAGTATAATAGGTGAAAGCGCTTAACTCATTTGGATGTGTATAATTTTATTATTTTTTTGCTTCAATAAATGTTCTAGTGGTTACAAATACTGTGTTTCCTCTATTAGTTCAAGAGAAGATAGCACAGTATAAAGCTAAAGCTACAGCTGTAGTTTTTTTTACACTGACCCAGGTTTACAGGAATTTTCATCTGATACCAGAATTTTAAACTTCTCCCTCCTTTCTAAACCTGTACTCCCCAAGGTCAGAACAGCATGAAACAGTAAAGCCATCATCTAAGCTGAATAACATTTACAATTGCAATAGCCCCCATATTAAGTTAAAAAACAGTAAGTATCATGTCTTATGCCTGATTATTGCTTCCAAATTAAATTAAATTAACCAGCAAACAACTACTCCTTCCAGCCCCTATAATACAATATGGAAGGGACTGCAAGACCACACTCCAACATAGCAAGTCTAATAAGTCTTTCATTTTCCAAGTCCGCTAAATGTCACCATTTGCTGTTCAGTCCTTGGAAATCTCCCAATAAAAGTCTTTCCATCTTGAAATAAGGTCTTTCAACATATGTTTATAGGTGACTATGAGGTCCACTCCCCTGACCCTCCTTGCTACAGTTTAGACCACATATGGAATGCTACAGCAGTTTTAAATGCCACTATTGCATTAAAGAGCCAATGAGAATCCAGATGTGGATCAGATGGGCAATCACATGTCCTAAAACTTTGTGCCTGGGGCAGTGGCTCCCTTCACCTAGGTGGTAGCTACACTACCACCTACCTCACTGATAGCCCAAGGAAAACATAGCCACAACATTCCTGCTCTATCCTTCCTTTTATATGCTTCACTGATGCTCACCAATCTACAAACCTTCATTCAACAAAATTTGGATCAATTTTACAAGGCAGCAAAGTCTGCACGCACCCATTGCTGAACTGATTAGACCTTCCTAATTGTCTTACAATATCCAACTTTGTTTACCCTAAAACCTCAAATACTGATATGAGAAATGCCTGGCTTTAAAATCACTCATTCAACCCTACTCTTCAAACAGGGAACTGCATTCAGAAGAAGATTTACTTTAAATCACAAAATCTAACAACAGTGCTGGTGATGTTCTATTTTCAAACTATGTCGCTAAGGCTTAGAATTCATTACCCTTCTCTCTGCAACAAACTACTGATCCTAATTCCTTTAAGGCTTATCTAAAAGATCATCTGACCAACAGCTGGCTGTGCTTTTGTCTACCCCTCCAGGATAATCAGTGTCTTATAGCATTTCAACTAACATCACTCATGATCCTTGTCACATACAACCTCCTTTCTGTGCTCACCCCTTCTCGCCAACTCTGGATCTTCCTAACCACTGTCCTTCTTTCAGCTTAACACACTCTGTCATTGTCTCTTAAGCGCATCCTAGCTGCATCTCCAATGCATTCGTATTCCATCTCAAAATTTCACCTTTGACTACCCTCCTTCTATATACCTCTTCTTCCAATCATAACCCATTTCTACTCTTCACATTTATCACCTCTACTCCTCCTTCTCACTTTGTATTGTCCAAAATGTCTAATTACTATGGCCTAGTCTTTACCATCTGCTAAACAACTTAACTGCTAAAATGAACTGTATGATATTTACTAAGTAATGTGTATTGGTCTATCGTTTTTTTCTACTCTGTGTAGTTATATAACTACCTATACAGCTATTGTATTGTTCTAGTTCCTACTGTATTGTATTGTTTTGTTTTGCATGGTGTTTGTGTTTTCCGTGAGCCTCTGTTGTAAATGAGTTCTTGGATCTAGTCAGACTTTCCCATTAATCAAAGGCTAATAAATAATAAATATATATCATAAGAACAGCTACTGTTTAGTTGTATGACAGGCACCTTCATATACTGACAGTTCTTCCACTAATGGAATAATAACCCACCTCCAATCTGGACATGTGTGTAATTAGCAACTAGTGACCAATAATGATTACCTGAAGTTATCATTTGCAATTGTACTTCAATACATGCATTGTCAATTCTTGTTTTGCACTAGAACCAACTATGTGCATTACCATTCTTTGTTTAGTTCCTAAGCCAATAATTAACCTTAACTAAACTAAGTACATCTTTTCTTCATTCTTCTGCGCCTTTATATATACATATATAAATTTATATATATATATATATATATATATATATATATATGGGTTCCGGATGTTTGCTTGAATGAGCAAACGACCAAAACCCAAATGGCCGAGCATGCTTCCGTGAAAGTGCTTTTCAACAAAGAAGCACTTTCGCATAAATATGCCTGTTGCCGAGACTGTACTACAGTGCAGGTAAGGGAAATGTCCCTTTTCCCCACTGTAGTGCGGTCTGGGAGGGAGAATATTAAAGTGGGGGGGTGGGGGGCACAGCCCCCCACATGGTGGGTGCAGGGGGGTGAAGCCACCCTTCTAAAATGTTAATGTAGTGTTTTTTTTTTTTGTAACATGCTTTAATGAAAGCGCTTTTTCGATAAAAGCACTTTTGTTAAAGTGTGTTCGGTTATTATGGATTCGGACGTTTGCTCATTTGAGCAAACGTCCTGGATCCATATATATATATATATATATATATATATATATATATATATATATATATATATATATATATATATATATAGATAGATAGATAGATATATAAGCAATAGTGATTGGCTCTGGTGTGCCATCATTAGTGTGTGACTGGCCAGTTTTTCACTGGACATTTAAATGATCACTGTTCCAAGGATTCCTCCTTTCCCTCTGATAGTGTGATCTTGGAGTTAGCACATAAAAGTCGAGGGGATGTGGAGGGGTGTGGGCTGTTTTTTTTTTCTCCTTCTGAATGCTATTCACATTTAGAAGCTTTTGATCATTTGTGACTGCAGTTGCTTAGGGCAATCACACATGAGTTGAATACTAGTAAGGGACCCGGGTGTAGATATAGACATAGTTATACACTGTATGAAATATTATGCAGCAGATCCTTTGAATTTGTCGCAAAAAATAGCTTTGTTAATATGAAAGCAAAAGTCTAAACTGACTTTGCTCAATATAAAATAGAGGATTAATAGTCTCTATAGCATTAAAAATTCCTTGCAGTTTGCAAAGAGTATAACAATAGTCTTGGGTTTACTTCGGTAGACCAAAATTTCACTTACCCGAAATTCATATCTCCAAGACAAAAAGGCCAATGACCACACAACACCAACGTCCTGGAACACCAACGTTCCACTCCAGGTAAGTAACCGGTTGGCCACCCTGTTGAACTTTGCCACTTACTGCGACAGTAGTGCGATCTCAGAGTTGGTATATTTAGGTAAGGGGGTGGGGGGAAGCCCCCCATATGGGTGGGTTTGCTTTCCTTCAGCTTTACTTTTTTTTCAAGATGGCCAAGCAGTTACTTACTTGAAGTGGAAAGTCGGTGTTCCAGGATGTCGGTGTTGTGCGGTCATCAGCCTTTTTGTCTCAGTGATATGAATTTCGAGTAAGTGAAATTTCAGTCTACCAAAGCAGACCCATAGTTGGATATTCTGGAGTTTTGTTTGGTACAAAGAAAGCTTCAGTGCTCTTTAGTTAAGAAATATTATTCTGCTGTTGGTAGTATGTAAAAATATAGCCTCTGTTCACATTTCAGACATAAAGATCACCAAGATTTTCTTCTCATTAGCTTATTCTTTTGATTGGACCCGTTACACTGTTCATAAACTCTTCCAGATTCCTGTTAAACCTCTCTCCCTCCTTTGACTTCTCTCTCTCTTTCTCTTTCTGATTTCTTATACTTCTCTCAATCATTTTACACCTGAAGTTTCAACCAAAGACTATTTTACTCAGGAACAAATGTTCCCTTTTAAAGGAATAAGTACAACACTAAATGCATAAAAATAAATGGCCACAACAGTTCTGATACAGTGTTATCTAAAGTCAAAATCACAATTTAATACTTTTTCCAAAAGGAAAACAACAAGTTATGTTAACATTTGCTATATACATGTTACTGGAGCTTTTCTGTCTGAGGCTCCATTGAAAAAGGGTCTCAACACTGTTTTAACATTGTCATCAAAACACAAATAAAGAAATAATGAGATCCCCTCAATATATATATATAAACTGTTTATCTTCAGTCTCTCATCCCCAATAAACCACCTCCCAAATGACCTGCCTTCCATCAACATTTTTGATTGTTAAAGTCAAAGTCAAAGTAAACTTTATTGTCACTTCGATTCAGACAAGTACGAACCAAGTGAAATTATGCTTCTTCTGACTCACTGTGCATACAATGCATACACTACATTTAACATGATGATAATACCCAAAATTCTATAGACACAGATAAACACAACAATAATAAATACTTGCATTATTGCACTGATTTAACAGATTGTCACGCATTACTAGGTTATTAGCTTATTTTCACTGGAAAAATTACATTGTGATTGATTTAAGGCCTACATTTATATTGCACAGTAAGACAGTTCAGTTTGATTACTGCTGACTTTGCTGTCTGGGTGCGGGTAAGACCTTGTTACATATTGCACTACAGAGACTTTTCAGTATTGTTTGATTACTGCCTTAATGTCCAGTGTGAAGGGTGCTGTTCCTAGAGTTCAGTAACCTGATGGTTCTGTTCCTAGAGTTCAGTAACCTGATGGTTAGTGGAAACAAGCTGTTTCTGAATCTCATGGTTTTGCAGTGTATGCATCGAAAGCGCCTTCCTGATGTTAAATGTGAGAACAGCTTGTAAGCAGGATGAGTGCTATCCCTGGTTATTTTCCTTGCCCTGCTGAGACATCTGGACATGTACAGGTCTTGTAAGGATGGGAGGGAGTTCCTGATAATCATCTCAGCTGCTTTTACTACCCTCTGGAGCGACTGGTGCTCGGAAGCAGAACAGCTTCCATACCATACTGTAAAGCTGTTTGTCAGTATACTATCAATGGTGCCCCTGTAGAATGTTATGACAGCCATTGATGGTAGGTTTGCTCTCCTTAATCTTTGCAAAAAGTGAAGCCATTGGTGTGCCTTCTTAATGATGACATTTGTGTTGGCTGACCACATCAAGTCTTCTGCAATGTGCACCCCCAGAAATGTTGTAATTTTTACTCTCTCAGCTGTTTCTTCATGCACTTGTGCAAAATGATAGCCACACCACGTTTTCCCTAATAAAATCCATTTCACCTCACTCAGAAATTTATGACTACTTTCTCTCTCTCTCTCTCTCATCTTTAATTTAAGCTTTTGTTATACGACTATATCAGCCTCTTTCCTTATGAGTCTTCTTAAGATGTTTCTTTTTACCAGCTTGGAGATCCTTTCTACTTTGCAGGTTGTCACTAAAGTGAACACTCCATTGTATCCCCTTTACCATGTATTGCTAAATCTCCACTATGTGGGTTAACTATGAACTCTAATTGAGGTGTCAAATGTTTTCCTTCATTTATTGCTAAGGCCGAGTTTGGTGATCAAAGAGTTGCATCCTGACACTTTCCCAAATCCTCTCCTTTATTTGTATATTATATTCTTGTTTTGCTTCATAACATATTCATCAATTTATATCTGCTTACACATGAAAAACAGTTCATTGCACCCCCCAACACACACACACACACACACACACACACACACACACATATATATATATATATACATATATATATATATATATATATATATATATACATATATATATATATATATATATATATATATATATATATATATATATATATATGGATCTATATCAAAATAATGAATTACCATAACGTCAAGTTGCAAAACGGCAAGACAGAAATGACAAAAGTTTACATTCAAGAACATCCAGATCGGCATATGTTTTCACTGCAAAAGGAGTCAGTTGGCCAGTGTGGTGACCTTTACCCTTTTTTCCACTGTAGTGCGATCTAGGAGTTGGTATAATTAGTTGGAGGGTGGTGTGGGGGATGAAGCCCCCAACTTGGGTGGATTTTATTTGCTTCAGTTTGGGTTTTTTTTTTACATTTTGTTGGCTGAATGTTTACTTACCAGGGGAAAATGTGCGATGATTGGGACATTTGTGAATATAAACTTTCATCATTTCCGTCCTGCCATTTTGCAACTTGATGTTGTGGTAATTCATTATTTTGATATAGATCCATACATCGTGTGTGTGTGTGTGTGTGTGTGTGTGTGTGTGTGTGTGTGTGTGTGTGTGTGTGTGTGTGTGTATATACATATATATGTATATATATATATATATATATATATATATATATATATATATATATATATATATATATATATATATTAAGTATGTATATCTATAGAGAGAGAGAGAGAGATTCAACCCTTCCCTCCAGATAGCATTTATTTTACATTTTATCCTCTCCCACTCTCTAAAATGCTCTTCAATGGCATGTTTTAGAGATCCTTCATCCAACCAAGAAGTTACCTATATGCCTCAGTATAAAATCACTATGCAATATAAAGATGGCCCCTTAAACTGTAGTGCAGCCCCCCTCTTCCCATATATAGTAAAATATCCCAACACCATGTTGTGCTCAGAAAATCAGAATTGGTACAGCAAAGTCATCTGAACAATGAATTATGCTCCTAGTCATTAAGTTTGTAATGTCTGAGAACTTGTGTTTATTTACTGCTTTTGTTTGTGAATTACAGTACTGCCAATATCACTACAGAAACATCCATGCTTCCACCTCTCATGGAACATCTATCTGTCTGTCCTGCCTAATCCTACTTTTTAATATCACTTTCTCCAGCCATTTCTCAGCTGTCTGATTGCAGCCCTTGACAACTAAGGTCCCAAAGTCTGCAGTCTGAGAAATGCCTTGCCAGCATTATAAATATAAAAAAGTCAATCCCACAGAAAACTAGCTAATGTGCTTCTAAAAAGGTGCATGTTCATGCGTGTGTGTGTGTGTGTGTGTGTGTGTGTGTGTGTGTGTGTGTGTGTGTGTGTGTGTGTGTATAAACATGAACTCCTTTAACCATCTGATAGCTTATCCCTTACTGTTCTCTTCAGTAGCTTTCTTACTCCCTTCCTCTTCTGCTACAGCACAGACACAGTTCTGTCCAATGTTGTTAGCCCAGTCTGAAGTTCTTCCCTCTGACCCCATGGACACTAATTTGTCTTCGTCCACTGAACATCCTTACACTTCTCAGATTTTTCTATTACCCTTCACGTCAGCTCCTTGCAGACCATTTTCTAACATTGTGTACCAGCATCTATTTATTGCTCCAGAGAAGGTGCCTGCCACTAGTAATATCAAACTGGCTTCATAATCTCTTAGGACCACCTCCTTACCTTTTTTTATGAGAGGGACCACACAGACTTGATGGCTGATACAACTAAACTTGCTCTTGATTTCTGTTCTTATGTTTCCACTGGGGTCACAAAAATGTTGGTTACAACAGTCTTAACATTTTATGCCCAGGTCACACTTTAAATCCATTGTCACATATTGAATTTTTTTTCTAATGACCTGAATTCCTATTTAGTAGTGTTGTTCACTATGGCCAGGGTGAACAAGTAAGCTACCAATGACTGGTTCTCCTTTAAATGCAGACCTATTTGAACTCAAGGTAAGCTTCTGCTCCCTGACAGAATACTCTGGAGTACTCCTGAATAGTTGAAATAGTAATATCCTACCACTTAACAGTTCTTTGTTTTCCTTCTCTCTTAAACAGGTGCATTTTCACTATGTGCATGTGCAGGCAACAAAATACATTTTGGGGGTTTTCTTTCACATTGCTAATACCCTCAATCACATGAATATACTCAGTAGAAGGCAACAACCTTCAGAAAGTTGCAATATTCCTACTATCTCTCCAGAAAAGAAAGTAAGCAGGGAATCTTGTATAATCTCAGATTAGATCTGTATGCTTTGTACAACCTTGTGCTCATGAATGGATATATGAATGGAACACATTTATCCTTACCACCATACCTTATGAATCCATATACTGTATACAGCTGTCTGTAACGGGTGACGTTTGCTCATGTATGTGACATCCAGAACTCTGTACAGTCCCTACGCAGATAGCTACCAGATTTTGTGCTGTTAATGTTAGCAGTACTGACATCCTAGCCCAGTCATAGAATGTTTTTTGTATGCATTCAGCCATCTTCAGTTTTCTGTGGGACATAGCTACAGCACAGAGATTAGGAATGTGAGATATACAACAGAGTGTATGTTTTTTACATTGTCTACTCACACTCTGCACTAGCATTTTGTTATTTAGTAAATGGACAGATGCCAATGATGATGATGTGGAAGCCATTGCATTTTTGACAACAACAACAGTGATATCGCATGATTTTTCAGCACAGACTTAATACCTGACCTAAGGCTAACAATTTCCACTTGCATAGAGTCAGAAGATTCTTGGTGAGGTGTAAATTTCAACAATTTCTCACCATCTATCTCTTAGTTTGTATCTTCCTGCCCAGTAACTCTTGCCATTTTCCTGTTTCTCCTTGCAATACAGACATCTATCAATATGCAGCATCTCTTTTTTCTTTTGGGGGTGTTGCTGTCGTATACAGTGAGTCTACTATCGCAAGCGTGTTGTAATGTTCCATGGTTGCAACTTGCATCACTGGAATGTGGTGTATGCATTTCCCTGTAGTTGGTGAAACTTTAATCTCCATGGATGACCCACATGTGAGCATATCTCGGACATCATAATGGTGAGGAATGAACCAATATAGACAATTGTAGCTCAATAGCTATAAGATGAGAATGTGTCACTACATTTTATATTTATTATTACAAAGCTGTCAATTCACCCACAGGGTGATGTACATGACACACACTTCCTTTTGTTTGTTACACTTTATCTCTAAACAGTGTGAAGGATCAGTGCTACCCTTATTACTGACACTACATCCAATACTCTTAGATGTTTGCTACACTACACCATCACTGAGATCCTGTACAAAATTCGACACAGTGTATTTTCCAGATTAAATGTACCACAGGATTACAGCACATAAACAAGGCGGTTATATTCTGCATTTTGGCATTTGGCCATTAATTAATGCATAGTTCAATGTATTGTCTGTTTAATATTCTGTGTTTGTTTGCACATTGATTGCCAGTGTGTACCTTGATCAAAAGTAGGACACATACACATATACCAACAGGCTGCTGAAATCCACAATTATTTAGTGCTTTGCAAAGTACATTTTGTTGAACTGCATTATTTGCACAATAGATGGAATGCATTTTTTATTTTGTTTCTGTTTCTCTTCCCCAACCCTCTTTATTGCTATCTTTTCTCTTACTAACATTTCCTTTATTTATTTATGTATCTTTTTCACCTCCATTTCATTTATTATTATATGCATCAGCACAGCAAACTGTACCCATCCCACTGGCAATGCCTGTCAGCCCCCATAGCTGGCAACAGCAGCACTGCCACCATCACAGGAAGCACCAATCACATTGGGGTCTGGGCCTGCCACAGGTGCCTCCACACTCCTTCCCTACCTGCACTACCTGTGTCAGGTAGCAGTATCCTGGCAGATGGTACAGTGGTACCCACCAGTAGCAGGGCAAGTGGAGATGCCATCTTTGTTATCCATTGGCAACTGGCAGACATAGTGGGGGAAATAACTAATAGAAGGTTGGGTGTCTGCTTTGGCCACATGGAGACCATGCTCAAGCACCTGTCCCACAAAAAGCATATGCCTCCTACCCCACCTCCATCCTGCTAATCCCTTATTTGCTCAGCATCACTTCTACACTCTGTTTGCTTCCCCTTTTTATCTCTTTCCTATATTTCTATTCCCATACATTAATTTGATCCAAAAATAAACACCATACACACACATGTCCAAAAAGGGATTCTAAAAAAATAAATGATCTTTTGGGGGTTACAGTGTGTGATAGGTCACAGACCACACAGTGGATGCCCATGTATAACCCATAAGATATGTCAGTGATTGCTGGGTAGCAACAATCAAGTCCAATCAAAATCAGGTCATAAGAGTTTTGGCCTTGACTGCCATCAGTTATGCGCATCATCTTAGTACTGTTGCAGGGAAGTTGCCTAATATGGAAAGCAAAAAATATTAGGCATATAGTATTCCTGTTTTTGTTTGCCAGCTTGTTCATGAAGTGTTTTGTAGAGTATCAGTGCACCAACTGGAATGTTCAAATCTCATCAGGGTTATATGTGTTTTTTTAACTTCTTCTTCAAGTCTATGAATGTGTATGTTTTCCTGACAACCTGAGGATGACTGCTTCTATGGCTCAACTTGTTCATGAAGTGATTTCTTGAGTTCAAATAAAAAGGGCTGAAGGTTCAACACTCTTCATTGTTTGCCTGCTTTTAGTGACTTGTCTTCTTCTATTATGTAAATGTGCAACGTTCCCCTGATGTGTTTCCCTACGGCTTTCAATATGACTTCTGCTATGGCTCACCTGGTAAATGCAGAGTTTGGTAGAATATCAATGCAAACAGTAATTGGTTTAAATCCCCTGATGTCTACTTTTTGTTTCTTGCTTTCATTCTGCAAATGTGTAACATTAGCGAACTAGAAATGTGTCACATTCCACTGATACATGTTTCCCTTATTTCTTCCATTTTTAATTTCTCCTAGTCTTTTGGGTTTCTAATACCATGACAGGAATGGACCCCATTCCTAAATCAAAGTACGATTGAAGTTCATGAAATTAGTATTGTTTCACTCTTTGATATTAGCCAGAAGTGCTCTTCACAGCAACAGTAATGTGCCTAGTAATTACTTCTTCTGCAATTCGTATGGTGTTACATGAATTGGTAACATATCTAAATACGATTGTAAATTATTTTTTATAAGATCAGTTGCTCCTACTACTATTGGAACTGTCTGGATATCTTTCTTCCACATGGCTCTCATTTCTGCCTGGAGATCAAGGTATTTTATGACTTTGTGTCTGTCTATACGCAAGACACTGTAGTCAATAGGTGTGGCGATTTCAATGATCAGTGCTACTTTTGTCTTCTTTTCTTGGACCACTATATCCGGTTTTCTACCATCTATCTTTTGAACTGTTGGTATTGGGTGATCCCATGTGATATAAACTTCATAATTTTCTATGATTCTTTGTGCCTCATGTTTCCTGTGTAACAGTTTTGCCACATTATTATGCCTTTCAGTATACAGTCCCTCTGTCATTAGTGCGCCGCAACCAGCAACAAAACCTACATTTGTCTGTTTCTCCCACATGTTCAATGAACTTTGTCTGTAGCCCACTATCTTGGGCTGCCAATATTACCCTTTTATTTCTTGATGTGAATTCACCTCTCCTTAACCATTCCTGCATTCATTCTTGATCAACATGAGGCTCTTCCAGAAGTTTTCTATACTGGCAACTGTATTTATGTTTTTTCCACATTTCTTGCCTTCTCATCTGGTTCTTCACCTTATATTCTTTCTTTTGTTTTTTTGGCACATTCAGTTGCTGCCTGGTTTTTATCCACTTCTGGTTTGATTTCCATTCCTGCTTGACGTCGATATGCTTCTGCTAAATTAAGCAGAGATGTCATCTTAGATTTATTCTCCTCATGTTTCAAAACTTTCACTACATTTGGATACTGTGAAGTCAGTAGATATGTGTGGAGTCCCATGAGTGCAGATCTATACATGTAATCAATTTCAAGGAGGCTCATCCCTCTTTCGAAAAATGGGAATATATAATCTTGGTACACACTGATTTTTATAAATCATTTGGTGAACATGTAGCATCCTACTTGTTTTAATATCCAGTCTAGCCAACACTTTTTGAGGCTAGTCAATCACTCCAAAACTATAAGTTAGGACAGGAAGAGCAAACTGATTTATGGCTTGGATATTGTTCCTAGATGTCAATGCTGTTTTCAGGATTAATTTAAGTCTTCTAACTTCTTCTGAGTTTTATTCACATTTGTTCATGTTTTATTGCTGATCCTTCATTAATTCCCAAGTATTTATACACTCCCTCTTGCTCAAGTTCTTTTATATCCCATTCTTGTCCCAAACTTATATTTTCCTGGTGCTGCAGTTTTCCTTTTTTAAAGGTTGCTTTTGCACATTTATCAAGACCAAATGACATTCCAATATCATCTGAAAAAGTTTTGACAACCTACAGCTGTACTTTCTGTTCTCTTATTTCTTCAGTATGACTCTTGCTATGACTTGCCTTGTTCATGCACTACCTGGTAAAGTATAACTGAAGAAACTATGTATGTATGCATGTGTCTATCGACTTATCCCTTATCGGTTAGGGGTCGCCACAGCGGAACTCCGGTCAGCTAATGTTTGGTAGTGGATTTTTACGTGCCAAGTTACCAGCCCTGACGCACAACCTTTAATGAAGGCATGCCCATTCATGCATGCCTCCACACAGAAGACGCTCTAACTGAGAATCAAACAGGACAACGTCTTGCTGTGAGGCGACAACGCTACCGCAGCACCACTACCGCGGTCAATAATGAAGAAACGATGAGCACAAATCCCTTGATGGCTAAATATTTTTTAATGCTTTTAGTCTACAAATGTGTAACTTTCACCTGCTATGTGGTTCCCTGACACCTTCAGAGAGTGGTTCTGTGGCTAACCTTGTTAAGAAAGTGTGGGATATAATGCAGTTGGACAGAGTCGATCATTCAAATCCCTTAAGGGATAAATAATATTTTTTCATGACATTCACATTATAGTTCAGGCACTCATCAGACTCGGTTCATTTCAAGACTGGTAAAAGTTATTACAGCATGTTACTTTACTGTACCCCAGCTATCCTCTCTGAGTTTCACATATTCTATATTCAAGTATTTTAAATTCGTATGCATGTGTGTGTGCGTCTTACCCCATTCTCCATTGGGGTATGCACCCCTGCTTTGTTCAGCAGCTCCCTTTGCAGTCTTTTGTCCATTTTTGCTGTTTTTGTCGCCCTACTACGACCTCCACACTCTTCCCTTAGCCATCCTAGTTGTACTTCCTTTCATAATTTGCTTATACGTTGCCTTGAGTTAATACAATGCATTACCACCTTAGTATAACCATCTGTTTGCACCGTTTTGTAATGACAAACCAAGATGCTTGAGCTTGGCCAATGTTTACAGCAGCTACTTAACTGGCCTTGGGTTGGTGTAACATGCTCTTCCCACAGGTTCCTACTGCAGCCACGATGAGTTGCTACTCATTGTGCACACTGGCCTGGTCACACACATTATAATGAGCCTCAGGACTCATTGTGCATGCACTGTAAACAGTGTTGGCTTGGCCACAATCACAAACTTTCTTTTTTTCTTTTACAGTTTAAAACAAGGGGAAGTTTACTTATTATGATAATGATTGTCATTCCATGTAATTAACTGTTTTTAACACTAAATGTTAAACCACTGGGGCACACCAAAAATGTGATTTTATTTAGCCAAGATATTTCACAGACTATATTACATGAAAAAAACACTATATATATATATATATATATATATATATATATATATTGACTCACACCCCTGGAGCTGAAAGCAGAAATACAAGGGCAGACCAACAATAATATAGCTCTGTGTGTTGTGTCCTGGTCCCAAGCAAGTTATAACAACAAAAGCCAAAAGTATATGCTTATTGCCACAATCGCGAATTAGTCAATTCAGTAAAGCAGGCTATAAATGTAAAGGTAAGCACCTAGTCAGTGGCGCTTACAAATAAATGTACCAAACAAGCATAGGCACCTTAAATATTGTCGTCAAAACAAGTAACAGCTCACCAAATCAGCTTAGTCCAGTCAAATACAAATGGAGCAAACAAAGATATTTGTAGGTTCTGATATTCAGGTATATGTGACTTTCTTATTTAGGTAGTTGATGTTTATAGGTTTTATATGGCATCTCAGCGAAGAGTGTATGACGCAGAGTAAGAGGAAGTAACATGACACGGCATCAGAGGTACCATTGGCTGAGAGCGAGTACTTTGATGTATTTAAATTTAGTTTTACTAAGCTGATTTGGTGAGCTGTTATTTCTTGTCTTCCTGAATACATACAGAGCTATATTATTGTTGGTGAGTCAATATATATATATATATATATATATATATATATATATATATATATATATATATAGCCATAAGAATAATACTAGCAGATGAAAGACATGACTACATACCAAACAGATACTTTAAAAATAAATAAAAAACATTAACTAGGTAATATACTGTTAGTTGCAATAGAATACTGAAATAGCAAAATACAGTAAATAGCATCCAGTAGCACTGACTTTCCTGTATCAATCCTTATAAATAATTCAGTCCAGGAATCTGACATTCCTCCTCTCTCTTTAGAAAAAGTACACATTATCCCTCTGCACAAAGGAGGAAATTCATCAGACATTACTAACTTTAGACCTGTAGCAATCTTATCCCCCTTCCAAAATACTTGAAAAATGTTTCAAAAACATTGCTAAACTATCTCTTGCAGGAAGAACTTCTATCCCATTCGCACAACACGGTTTTCAACCTTCCCATAGTACTAACACTGCACTTCTAACCTATTTAGATACCATCAATAAAGCTATAGATAACAGCAAACTAGTCTCTTCCTTATTTATAGACTTGTTTAAAGCCTTCAATACAGTTTGTCCCAGCAAACGTCTATTTCAAATGTCCTCACTAGGGTGATCTCCCAGCTGACCCTTCTATGGTTCAAAAGTTACCTATCCAATAGTTATCATCAGTAAAATGGAACTCCACCCTCTCTCCATACCTCCCAGTCACCTCCAGTGTATCGCAAGGCTCTATACTTGGTCCCCTCCTCTTTAGCATTCTCATCAACACTCTCCACATATCCACACAACAGGCCTCTCTAATACAGTGTGCAGATGACTGCACACTCATTTGCACATCTGACAACAAGGCAGAACTAAAAAAAATACTCAGGAAGCTTTAATAACCACTAAAACATGACTTTGTAACTCACAAATCATGCTCAACCCTAAAAAAATACTGCTTTTTCCCCAAATCCCTCTCTTATGAAAGAATAAAATTTAAAGTCCTCTCTTTTGATAATAAAACCACTAACGTTAGTTCTCATAGCAAATTATTAAGGATGATTGTGAATGATAATCTTAAATTTGACCTGCATATACAAAATTGCATAAGAAAAAGTCATCAAAAACTAGGGATGCTTTACAGAGTCAAAAACATTCTCACTGATGCAAGTCAAACTACATTTGCTACTACTTATCTCCTCCCCACACTTCTTCATGGCACTCTTATCCTTACTAACCTTCAGGTATCACAAAAATCAGTACTACAACAAAGCTATGACGAAGTTGTTCAATTTGCAACAAATAACCCTTTCAGAAACCACCACTGAATAGTATTAAAAAGCATAAATTATTTAGAACTGCCCCATCAACTAACATATACACAGCTTCTTACCACCTGTGAAATTATACAGAAACCATCTGCCTGTCCACCACTAAATACTATTCTACAAAACTATGTTCCCAGTCGGTCATTACAATCCAATGACTAAAATCTGCTGGGCATTGTCTATACTCATACCATGTTGCTAAGGCCTATATCCATCAGGTCAATACCCTCCCTTCCAGCCCTCAAACCCATTCTGAGAGACTTCCAAGCCAAATGTTGGCTCTGTTCTTGTAGGAGACTCTATATCCCTAAATGTGAACAAATACCTATTCATACCTTATACCGCCTTAGTTTCCCTTCTTCACTCTCTTCCTCCTCTGTCAATTTCCCTCCCCATGCTCTCTCTAATATACCGTAACTATGCTTTTCCCTCATTTCATATTGCAATTCCTGCTTGTATTATACTAACATATGTTTAATTTCTCTTTAAACTGAATAATCTTTCTCTGAATATTAAATTATTGTCATATAACTTGTATCTGTTCTTAACCAATGTTTTCATGTTATGTCTAATTTGTTATAATTTAAATTGTACCTGTTTTTGTATTTTTTTTAAAGATTGTAAAATTATTGGTCTTAAAATATTTTGTACTACTTTGGAGTTTTTCTCCCTGGGCAGCTTGTGAAAATGGGATCCTACCCATTCGGACTTTCCAGGTAATCAAATGTCAATAAATAAATAAAGTGAGTTATTGTTATTTTTTTCAATGAACCCTTTTTGTTGGAAAAAGAGTATCTAATGATGTTGAGTAATACTGCATTTTCCTTATAGCAATGCATATATGATGCAAACTATGCCAGACCCTTATAAAATGCTATATATTTTTTAAATGAATATTTGTTATTACTTTAAATACATAGATTTAACAGTAATTGTTCTTGTGGAAGCATGATAGGCCTTATGGAATAATACATCTTAATTTACCTGCAGATATTTGATACAAGGATGAAATATGTGCACAAAATTACAAGGCCATACATGTGACATGTTAATCCATTAAAATCTATCAAGTCCTGCAAGCTTTCCAACACAGGGTATTAAAATAAATGTATAAGATGAAGACAGTCCATTTTTAAAAAAGATAATATAATTTGTGAAAGCAATATTGAAAGTATATGCATCACCATACAAATCTGTTTCCTTTGATACAAAACTATATGTACTTTAGTATAGCTAAACTTTATAAACGATTTTAGCCTGGATGTGTTGCATAAATATATACAGCCTCGACTACGACCCAGATTACCCATATTTGAATAGTGAAGACAAGCCACGTGGGAGGACAGTGGGAATAAGTAGCTGATAGTGGCTTACCTTTCTACGGGGTGGGAGGGAGTGGTGTTTTTTGTCAACTAATCCCTTGCATGAGAGGGCTTGCACAGCACTGAAAATGCCAGGATCAAGAACATGAAATTAGCCCTCATTAGGGTTTGTGTGGAAACACACACATGCATGGAGAGGATGTAGGAGGCACTAGGCTGACACAGATGTTCATATCAACCACCAGAATGTCGATTGGGGTCTTAACAGAAACACTGTCATTGCAGAGATGAAGGCCTCTGATTATCTCACACCTCAGTGCTGGGAATACATAGTACAGGGAACTGAGTGGGCTGAAGATAAATGGGGGAGGTTTGATGATCGTCAGGCACAGAGATAAAAAGCAGATAACATTTAAACTTTTAACTAAAATTACAGCATTCAAACAGCAGTTCATGAAATACCAGACATTATTGAAACAATTTTTGCAAATATATTCCATGATTAAGATATTTGAAACTAATCAGATTATTTTTACTTATGCATGTATGTCTGAACACATTCATAATTTGTTCAAAAAAAATTTGAATATATGTGTCCTTAATTTAATTTTTGAAGGAACCATAGCCCATTAGTTTGAGATTTGACTACGGTGAGACCAAGCTTCCCACTTTACTTTCCTGTAGTTCTGTTACTAACCCATATTGTTTATAGCTTTATAGGTAGTTACTAGGCTGTTGATCTGTGAGGATCTTAAGCCTAGCAATACATTCCCATGGTAATTATTAGCACTTATAATTTATGTATGAATAACCCAGAGGCAGGCAAAGAAAGGATATATTGTGATATTTATTTGTTGCCCTTTTCCATAAAGGACATGGGTGCTAATCCATGGATGAATTTACAGTTTTTTATCTAGTCACCCAAATTTATCTGAATAAAGTAAAAGAAGTACCTTATGGGTAGTGGAAGATTGTTCCATAGGAGTGGCATTTTCTGTGATACATATCTATCCTGTCAACATGTCCTACTTATGTTGCAAAAGAAGTAAAGATCCCTTTACTAGTTGTTTATGCTACTCTTGAACTTGTGAATGTGTAATGGGTTTCACAGAATATGGTCTGTGGAGGTTCTATATATGAGACAGAGGTCACTTCTTAGTAGCCTGTATGATATTGACAGATGGTAGGAATAGTTTTTATGAATTAGGCCCTTAAAATGCAGTGGTCATTCCAGTTGTGCCAAGTCTTTGAACAGGTACATACTGAAAGGGGCATTATATTCAATGATCATCCTGATGAGAGTTGCATACAGTGGAATAATTAAATCCCAGGACCTGGATGCCATATCTTTAAATATAAACTGTACAATGACAAAGGACTTCCTTACAATAGTGAATATTTGGTAATCCAAGGGCAGTTCAGTGTCAACATAGGTTCCTAAATCCCTGACTATGGGATCAACTTTGAGGAGTGTGTTGTGGGTGTGATAGTCACAAGTGTGGTTATGTCTGTGAAAGGATACTATTATACATTTCTTGGCTTTGCACCAGTTATTCGGTTCATAAATGACTTCATGGAGGATCTTGCTGTCCTCTGGGGAGTTAATGATGACTCAAAGTCGACAGTCATCTGCAAACATAGTCAGGCATAAACTCTTAGCATTTGCTGTGACCTCCAATAAGTAAATGCCAAAGAGGAGTGGCCAAGGAGTGAACTCTGGGGTGCATCACTAGTGGCAGGTCTTTTAGAGGAGGTAGTGCCAGCCACCCACCCCAGTTTCCTGGATTCTATTTGCGAGCCAGTTTGCCATCCAACAAAGGTATATATTTAACCAGGAGAGTTTATCTGCAATGCCTGAATGTTGAAATGGGGTAGAATACCTTTTCTAGGTCCAGTTTTGCCCTCATCCATTGCTTTACTAACCTTCTTTGAAGAAATTGATCATGTTACATAGGCAGGATCTTTTTTAATGTATTTGAACTAGCTTGAGTCAAGAGTTTGTAGGTTGCCTATTCCCATATTTATTTATTAATTCTATAATGATCCTTTCCCTAGCCTTACAGATGAGGCTGGTCAGGCTTATAGGCCTAAAATTACCTGGGTCAGTTGATGCCCCACCCAAGGAGATAACTGTTACTGTCCAGTTCATCTGACATGATTCCTGTTTGGAGGCTGATATTGTAGGGGGTCTGACAAGTCTTGTTTCAGGCTATCCAGCAGACAGTCCACTATGTTATTCAGACCCCTAGAAGTAGTATTTTGGGTAATGGATACTGCCTTTAGGGGATTGTTCATGGGGGATTTGAGGGGGAGGTGTAGATGCTGGTATGTAATCGGGAATATGGGATGGCGGGTGGGGATGAAGTTTGAGTTAAATTTGTCCCCTAATAGAGTAAATATGCCCTCTGAGTCTGAGTGCACGATATCATTTACTATTATCACTGTGCAGTGCTGAGCATTGCTTATGAAGTTTCTAGCATAGTTAAATAAAGCTTTGTGGTTACCCTTCACCTGGATGACTATTTTCTCTTCATGCCTGGCTTTGATTTTTTTGATTATTGTTCAGAGTTCCCTGTTAAGTTTCACAAGAGAGCTTTTTAGCATCCTGAGAGTTAAATTTATTTTGTGTGCAATGAGTTTTTTTTTCTATTATAGAGGCTGTTTATAGTTGGGTTCCACCATACAGGTTTACTCTTAATTTGACAGTTTCCCAAGGGCATTATAATCCATTTTTGGCACAGAGTTTTAGGCCTTGGTTTTGGCATCAGTCATTTGAATATGTTAAACCCAATTGCAAGATGTTTGTATCAGGGGGATTTTATAATAGCTCCCATTTCTTAATGTATAATAGCTCCCGGAAGACACACCTGTGCTCTGTCTTCTGGTGAATGTGACAGATTTGTGGTCTGATTTGACCAGAAAGGAAGTGACAGCTGGTGCGGAGTGAAGCTGTCCCATATAGGTAAGGACCAAGTTCAGGATTTTATTGTCCTTGCTGGGATTACAGAGAAATTGGTCTAGAGAGTTTGTATTGACAAAGTCCAAACATTTCTAAGCATACATATTTATGGTTGTATGAGTCTGTCAGTTAAAGGAGGGGTAATTGAAGACTCCTGTGAGAATTGTGTTTGGCTTAATGCATAAGGACACCATACAAGTTAGGCAGGTGTGATGGGCTGAGTAAAAACAGACGTGGTCCTATAGTTAGTTATGATATAATAAGGGGAGTTGTTAACAGTAAGCTGGACATGGAGGAGTCCCAGATCATTATCTTTTTAAGAATATGGAGACGCCACCATCTTTATTGCCTTCATCTATTGTGGTAGGGCTTAACATGTGATAGGCACTGAAACCTTGCACTGATGGAGTATTCCCCTTCGTCTTGAATCAGACTTCCATGATAAGGTATACATCAATATTTTCCAGGATGAGAAGTGCATGTAGAGAGTGAAGTTTTTTTTGTTTATCCTTCTAACATTAAGTAACAATACTTTTATGTTATCCATAGGCTGTTTTGTTATGCTGGAATCTTTAGAAGACTGGAATTGACTAAAAAAGGC
>NC_056743.1:1059204150-1059273517 GCF_019279795.1 Protopterus annectens
CTTTAAATGTCTGAGCAGCCTAATATGCAAAGCCATGGAAAGACTTATTAGGAAACAGGAAACCTCCAAACACTGATCCTGTTTCAGTTTGGATATGTCAAGGGCAGGTCATGCTTACTCAATCTGGTGGACTTTTTTGAAAAGGTGACCAATGCAATGGAGGAAGGGAAAATGGTACACACTGCAGACCTTGACCTGGCCAAAGCTTTTGACACAATCCCCCACTCAGGCATTGTAGAAAAGCTAAATAAACAGGGAGTAGCCTCCTATGTTACCTACAGGATTACTACCTGGCTCACAGATAAGATGCAGGAAAACAAAATAGGGAAAGTTACTGCCACAAAAGGATGAGTCACCTGCAGAGACCACCAGGGTTCTGTGTTGAGACCTTTCCTGTTTATCATCTACTTCTCTGAAGTAAAAGCATCTACCAAAGGGCTCTGGCTGACTAAGATTACACATTGCTGCAAGTTAGGAGCAGTCACTGAATCCTGAAATTGCATAGCCATCCTGCAGGAAGGTTTGTCCCCAAAAAAATAACTGGTGCTAGAATCATGGACTGAAATTAAATGTCAATAAATGCATTACTATATGCTTTAGGAAGTCATCTACCTCAGGGAACAACCACAATGATATTAAGACCCTAAGAGTAGGTTCATAGGTTCATAGGTAGGTACTAAGCTATCTGCCCGAAGACATTTACAAGCCTAGCCAGAATGTGTTGGCTTTCGCCGCCCCATTAGATTAGTTCCCTGTGCCTCTGTCCAGCAGAGCCATGAAGTGATCCCTGGGGTAAACTTTCTGTTTCCCATCCACTCGTCAAAGTTTCTCTTGAAGAGGGTTAGTGAGGAGCTCTGCCTAATGTAGATTAGAATCTTGTTCCAGAGCATGGGAAGTCTCTGGGACAGGAATCTATCCCTCCAGCATGTCCTATTTATTGTTGTGGTGAGGTTTAGATCCCTGGAGCTTATGTCTCGAGGGGATATGGTTTTCTTTAGGTGGAGCATGTCCATCAATTCTGGGTTGGACATGGCCTTGTATGTCAGGCAGAGATCACCTCTGAGTAGGCGGCATGCAACTGAGTACAGCTGGAGTTTCTTCAGTCGAGCTGCCTAGGGCATCTGCTTGAGGCCAGTGATCCTCTTGGTGAGGTACTTCTGTGATCTTTCAAGTTGTTGCAGGTGTCTTGTAAGGTACATCCCAAATGGGGCATTGTACTCTATGATGGGTCTGATAAGTGATGCATAGAGGGGGCCCAATTAATCTGGATACAAACCATTTTGTGATTAGGTGGGCCACATAGAAGGATTTTCTAACCACGTTGGCAATGTGATTATCAAAGGAGAGGTTACTATCTACTTGGGTCCCCAGATCCCTTATTATGTCTTCCATATTTAGGGGACTACCACCTATGTGGTAATTTGTGGGTACTTTGTTTTTTCCAATGGGGATGACTATGCACTTTTTGGCATTTAGCTTGAGGCCATGGTTTTGACACCAGGTATCTGTCTCAGTGAGACCCTTTTGGAGGATGTCTGTGTCAGCCAGAGAGTCAATTACAGCCCCTAGTTTGCAGTCGTCTGCAAACTTGGTCAGCCATAGTCCTCCTGTGCTTGCCTGTACCTCTGAGAAATATATGCCGAACAGGAGGGGTCCTAGGACTGAGCCCTGGGGAATGCCACTTGTAACCCATTTAGAGTCAGACCTAGCTCCCGCAACTCTTACCATGTGGGTTCTGTCCATGAGCCAGTTGGCAACTCATCTCGTAATGTAGGGGTTTATGTTCAGGCTGATGAGCTTGTCTATAATACCTGAGTGGAGAATGGTGTCAAAGGCCTTTGCAAGGTCTAGGTAGGCTGTGTGGACCACCTTTCCCTCGTCTATAGCCTTGGTAACTGTCTCAAAGACATCAATCAGGTTTAGGAGGCATGATCTGCCCTTAACAAAGCCGAACTGGGTAGGGTCCAGTGTTTGGAGGTTTCCAATTTCTCTATTAATGAGATCCATGATGATGTGCTCCATAGCTTTGCAGACCAAGCTACTCAGTCTTATAGGGTTATAGTTCCTGGGGTCCGTTGTGGATCCACATTTGTGGAGTGGAATAACCTTTGCCGTGCACCACTCTGTGGGCATGTAGTCTGTGGAGAGGCTGAGTTTAAACAGTGTGTTTAGGTGAGGGGTTAGTTCATCTTTGAGCTCATGTAGGACGCAGCCTGGGACACCATCTGGTCCCATTGATGCTGTGTTTTTGGCTTTGGAGAGGGCTGTTTTAACCTGAGTGTCTGTGATTTCAGGGGCACTACATTCTTCTGGTATAGTTATGGGCCCTTTCGGGGGTGAGAGGGGGGTGAAGTTTGCACTGAACCTGTCTGCCAGGATGTTGGCTATATTGGTCAGTTTTGTGTATTCTGTGCCATTCTGCACTAACTCCGAGCAGATCTGAGAATTGCCATTTAGATTCTTGACATAGCTAAAGAATGCCTTGTGGTTATCTTTGGAGTCCATGGCAATTTTCCTTTCGAAGCTAGCCTTGGATGATTTTATGAGGGAACATAGTTTCTTGCTGATACTGATCAGGGATGCCTTCCCTTCTTGGGATTTTACTCTTTTCTGTACTAGTTTTCTCCTTCTATTGTATAGCTTGTTTACGGCAGGGGTCCACCAGACTGGTTTCCTTTTCTTGGAGGAATGAGTCTTGGTTTTGTTTGAGATAGCATGATCCATGCTTTCTTGTAGGTGCCCATCGAGTGCACTAGTAAATGATTTTGCAGCTTGAACAGCGGTATCCTTTAGCATGGGGGCTTTGAAACTTCCCACCTCTGTCTTAAGTAATGTGAAGTTTGCTTTTGAAAAGTTTTATACAATGGTTTCTTTGACTGGGGATGGTGGCGGAATGTGGAATATCCAGAGTGATTAAGTTATGGTCAGATCTAACCAGCGAGGGATTGACCTCCGGTGTGGAACACCAGTCACCCATGTTGGTGATGACCAGGTCCAATATGTTGTCACCTCTGGTGGGGGTGTTGACCAGTTGATCCAGGGCATTTGAGTTTATAAATTCTAGGAAATGTTGGGCAAGGGAGTTTGTACTTGAGTAGTTCTCCCAGTTAATGTTTGGGTAATTGAAATCACCCAATATCAGGGTGTTTGGTAGGACCTTTATGTTTCCCAGTGTTTCCAGGAATGCGGAGTGGGGGTCCTGGGTCATGGTGGGTGATCTGTAGCAAGCAATCATTTGAATAGCAGTTTTGCCCGTTGTTAGTTGCACGTGGATGATCTCTGAAGCATCGTGCTGTTCCACTAACCTGGAGGTGTGGGTATCCTTGATGAATATGGATACTCCCCCGCCTTTTGTATTTCAGTCCGGGTTTTGTTGCCGAAATGTATGGTATGAGTTGTAGCCTGGTAGTGCTGGGGTGCTCTCTGGAGCCCTAAACCAGGTTTCTGTTACTGCACATATATCAATTTTTTCCATACTGAGGAGTGTCTCGAGAGCATGCATTTTGAGGTTTAGACTTCTGGTATTGAGTAGCATTACCCTCAGTTTTTTGTTACTTCTGCTATTTACAGTGGTGGGTTTGTCTTTTAAGCCTTGCCTAAAAAGGCACTATGGGGGTGGCAAGCACCTTGGCCAGTATTCGAAAGCCTAAGGGTGACAGGTGCAAGCCGTCTCTAGTGAAGCAGCGTGGGTTGTCGAGCATGTCATCCCAGGCTGACAGACATTGAATCCCCTTTGAATGACACCTGAAGCTTAGCCAATTGTTGAAATTGATAATTTTTTATGTATACCGTGGTATCATTCTTGGTGAGGGCAGGATGCTACTCAGGGTCAGGGTCATACCGGCCTGGGCTACATGATCAGAGAGCTCCTCCATGTCTCTTTTCATGTAGTCCAGGGAGGTATGGCTCAGGTCATTCACACCAACATGGACAATGACAGAGTCATATTTGTACTTGTTCTGGAGTGACTGGAGTCCTTGTGTTATATGGTGGATCCTGGCACTTGACAGGCAGCTAACAGTAACCTTCTGTTTGTCCAGCCTAGTGAGTGAGACATCAGTGTGCCTGACTATAGAGTCACCTATTACTAGTTTGTTGGGTATGTTATTTTGCCTTAAGGGCTGTGATTGTGTGGCACACTGGTTTTGTGAAGTATGTGTTTCATGGTTTGTGTTGGGGGGTGGAGGTTGCTTGGATGTCAATTTGGAGGTCTCTGTTGCTTTTGCAGATTTTTATTTAGAGCCTCTGAGTATGTTTTCATGTATTTATGTGTGTTTTTGCCGTTGCTAGTTTCATAGGTCTATGTGAGATTGGTGGTGTGATGCAAGCAATTCCCTTCTCCTCTTGACTGCCTGATCCAGTCTTGGGCTGAGAGAGCTTAGCCTCCAGTTTGGTTGTATAATTGCATCTCTCGCATGTATTAGTGTTTGGTAGAAGGAGGAGAGGGTTGTCTGTGTACATGAGGCAAATGTAACATTGCCTCAAAATGCCCAGATTCACCAGTTGGACCAGAGAGTACACCTGAAACTGCCCTTTGGACATGCCTAGATAGGTACAGTGAACTGTTTTACTGACTGGCTGGTAAGGTCGAATAGAGAGCCTTGTCCTTCTCTACAGTATAGGGGGTCTAGTGCTAAGGTTTATTAGTGCTTGCTATGAGTTTTGAGCAAGTTCCGGGATGAGAAGTGAATGGTTTGAGTGCTTAAGTTGAGTGTTTGTCTAGTTCCAAGTGAAAAATTGAAGAGCAGACTTTGTGGAGCCAGGAATAGTTATACCCTAGCTAACCGGTGCTGCCCAGTGTGCAAACCTGCGCAAATGCAGGTTTTATAGCAGGGAAATGAAAGAAATAGAAATTAGCCCAAAATGGCCAATAAACTACTAATTTCTAGGCTGAAACCATTCCTCCAGGGACAGATAGGCTGCTCAAAGCTCCCTCTCTCACAGTGAACAGAGAAATTTCCTTCTATCCAAGTAAGGTATGAGCAAACACAGAAACTTGTAACACAGCCCTGAATTCAGCATTAACCTGAAAACTGGACTATACTAGCTTAGAAAGGCAGGAAAACAAGTATATTCAGTTGTTTGGATTTTGGAACTTATCTGGACAGTGACCTACATTTTGACCAATGTATCTACTGAGGTAAGAAATTCTTTCTATATTGCACAGCTATAAAGAAAGGGGTTATGTCTAGGTCTAGGGATGTCATTGTCCCCTTTACTCAGCCCTCATTAGGCCAATCCTTGAGCATAATTCCCCCTTTGGCCTGTATCTGTTCAGACACATGCAACAACTGGAATGCCCACAGAGATACCTTAATAAAATGATACAAAGCCTAAACAATATGTCCTACATGGACTGAAAAAGTCTGCCATTCACTTTCTTCCACTGACTGCCTCCCATAACTCTTAACCTCTCAGGTCCAAAATGTAGGGCATAACGTGACAATATGGAGCAAAAGGCGACATTCGGAACATTTACTATCAACTTCATCTAGGATGCTCATAGCACGATAAATAAAATAACCGTTTCCTCATACTTAAAAAAAGTGTTTTTCTAATTAACTAACGATTTAGGACATTTTACTCTCCTCAATATTTATTTATTTATTGACCGGGAAAGTCCACTGGGTCATCGGACCCATTTTCAGTGAAGGCCCGGGGAAAAAAGCTCCAAACAATACAGAGATTTTATATAACATCAGCTTAAGTGGGATAGTCAAGATCCTGTTATACATAATACAATTGAATCAGAGTTACAGACGAACTGCAGCAGAGAAAACACAAAAAATAAGTGCAATCCAGTGATCAAAGGTTTAAGTAAATTCTATTTATACAAACACAGAAATCAGATTGGAAATGTATAAGTTATATCATATAGAAAAAAGAAAAATAGAGTAAGATTGTACAGAAATAGAAGAACAAGTACAGAGAAGACAAGACAGAGAATTATTGGCAGATGTTTTTAAGGTTGTAAGGTATTTGTTGTGTGTGAAAGCATGTGGCAGCTTTATAACATTTAAAAAATGATTGGCACCTCCAACTGAGTCTCCGATAATGACTTAGTCACTATGATACACAACACAAGGCCAGAGCTGGATCATGGTCAAATGGAGCCATAAGCAGTGCAATAGATTTGCCTCCCCCCTCCAGAGCAGCCCCTCCTGCAGCAACCCCTACCCCAGCCATTCCAGAATTCCATTACTTGGCTGTTTCTCTCCAGTTACCATAAACACTGTTCAAACCTATTAGTATGCATGCTGTTTTCTTATTTATGTCTACAATGATTATAGATATTGAAATAAAATAGCCGAAGCACTGTTTGCCATTTGCAAAACGAAATACAGTCTCAGAATGAAAACAGACTTTGCCTGAGCAGTAAACTTCTCTGCTATTGAAATGGCATTAAAACCCACAGTCAAATAAATGCATATGGCCAGTGGAGAATTAAGTTTACCTTTGGGCTGTTTTCAAACCATAGGCTCCTTACACATTTTTAGGGCCATGCATACATGTATGCATTCTTTGATTCACTTTCCTGATTGTATAAATTATATTCTTTGTATAATACAGCACCACTTCTTAAGAGTTTTTTGTTTAATTTGTAGTTTTGAACATTCATTCAGTAAGCAATGAAACAAAATGTATAAACCAATAATGACAAAACTACCCATTTCAGAACATCTAAACCATAAAAGGCCACTCAGACTTGTGTCATTACAATCCACCAATAGCAGTCAATAAGTACAATTTCTGCAGAAGTAAAAGTCATGTGAATAATTCCACATTAAAGAGATCTGTAATTAATAATGAGGTTGCTACTGGCAAGCAACTTTACATTTCAGTGTTTCATCTATAAATTCAGTGCCTGCTGCCCTTGAAGTATTAATTGCCTATGTAACATTAAAAAAATGGTTAAGCTGGTAATATTGCAATAGTGAATGGCTGACAAACCAACAACAGATTCATAGCTACTAGGCATCTCATACAAAGGAGGGCACACTTAGGAGTGTAGAACCCCTACCCCCCCCTTTAAAATATACCAAATAATCAGCAATTGAAAGGGCACTGCAATATTAGCACTCCATGTACATGGTGTGGGAGCAGAATCCACAGCCTTCTGCACCAAATGCAATTAGACTTCTAATGCTGCTTTCAAATTCTACACCACAAACAGTGACTGCCATTTGCTAAACAAAACAGATAGTAGTTGCTCCATTGAAAACAAACTTAGTATGAGCAACAATAAACTTCTCTTCCTTTGAAAGGCACAATTCCATGAAAATGAACCGAAACTCATACTTCCCTGGAAATGCACTGAAACTCATACTTCCCTGGGAATGCACTAAAATAAGCTCACAATTCCTTCAGCAGTCTGGCCGTTGGTGTACAGGATTCAGTCTCTTGTCTCCAGTGAAACTCACAGTTTCTTCAGCAGTCTGGTAGTCAGTGTAGAGAATTCAGGCACTTGTCTCCTGTAACCAAGGTACAGGGTTTGAGCCTGGTCAAGTTATTTGACTAACTTGCCCTCCCCCTTAACTAGAGCATTACATACTATACCTCTCAACCTCTTAGTATAAAAAATCTAGACAAAGCATAAAATAATGTGGCAAACAAAGGCCCAGACATGGGGACAGATTTTTAAATATTGCTCTTATAGATATAGAAAAGTTTCTAGAATAACAGCATTTGTCTTATCATGCATTTTCTGAAGGAAATGAAGTCTGAAACTCAAATGTATGGCATTGTTTAGTTATTTCAATCCTCAGTGATTTGCCAGAAAACCACAAACTTTATGAGGCATAGGCCAAAAATATGACGCATAAATCTGGACATTCTGGAAAAATCTAGACAGCTGAGAGGTATGCATACCTCTCAACTTCTTAGAGCAAGGAATCCGGACAAAATCTGAAATAAAGGGGATACTATGCCCCAAAAATAGAGATAGATTTTAAATATTGCTGTTTTTAACTTAGAACGTTGCTAGAATACAGGATTTGTGTTCACATGCATTTTCTGAAGGATATGAAATCTCAAACTCATATATATATATATATATATATATATATATATATATATATATATATATGTCATTATTTAGTGACTTCAGTTCTCTGATTTCCCAGAATGCTAACACACACAGATACACACCAGATAGCACACTTGCCTTTGGTGCAGAAGGCTGTGGGTTCTAGTCCCACTCCAAGTAGATCAATTGCAGAGTAAGGAGGATACTGCACTTATGAGTGTGCCATCCTTAGGATGACATGTTAACTGAGGTCATACTTATCCTAGTTGGTGGTTGCTCACAGGTTAGGATTAGGGCTAGCACGCATTAATGAGATAGAGCAGCAGCCCTGACTCTACATCTTACCTTAGAAAAACCCTTTCCATTGTGGTCCTACTATACAAGACACTTAAACTTATACAACACACATGAACACATGCACAATACTTTATCTGTCCTCTTACATAACCCTTACTCTAACCCTAACCCATACACGGCTAATTGTCTCACAACTCTAAATCTTTCCCCTTACCTAAACCTTACTCCCTAACTTACTAATATTCATATACTTAGCCAGTGGTTATATACATTAAAAGTGTTTTTGCATGGATCAAGCCCAACTATACTCTCATAACCCTGTTATATTATATAATAAATCTGACACTGCTGTACTTAACAGAAGAGAGAATTATCTGAGCTATAGTAACTTCAGAATTAGTACAAACTCCCATCTTATCTTATTTAAGTTTTGCCAGATACAAAATGTTAACTTATGGTCACGCAACATACATCTCTCTCTCAGCAAAATGTTTATTTAAAATTCTGCCTTCAAGTTCGGAATGTGTTTACATCCGCATTGGCGCATGTGTGTGTGATGCACACATGGTCCTCCTTAAAGAAGAAGATGCTGGCACTGTGGATGTAAACACATTCCACAGTCATGAGTGGATTTTTTAAAAAGCTTTTTCTTTTTTTCTGTGTTCTGGTTGTGTGGGTTAACAAAAAGGGGGAGGGGCGAGCCCTTGCACCAAAGCTAAATCTGCCACTGGTTATTGCTTACATACCGGCATTTTTTGTTTGTGAGATGTTTTGTTTTCACCTGGGCTGAGCCTGACGTTGGTCAATACTGACCAGTACACCACCCTCGTAAACAGATACAAATAAACAAATGGAGTGCTGCAGTCCCACATAACCTCAGATACAAATAAACAACTGGAGCGCTGCAGTCCCACATAACCTCAGATACAAATAAACAAATGGAGCGCTGCAGTCCCACATAACCTCAGATAAAAATAAACAACTGGAGCGCTGCAGTCCCACATAACCTCAGATACAAATAAACAACTGGAGCGCTGCAGTCCCACATAACCTCAGATACAAATAAACAAATGGACCTCAGATAAAATAAACAAATGGAGTGCTGCAGTCCCACATAACCTCAGATACAAATAAACTGAGCGCTGCAGTCCCACATAACGCAGTCCCACATAACCTCAGATAAAATAAACAACTGACATAACCTCAGATACAAATAAACAAGTCCCACATAACCTCAGATAAAAATAAACAAATGGAGTGCTGCAGTCCCACATAACCTCAGATACAAATAAACAACTGGAGCACTGCAGTCCCACATAACCTCAGATACAAATAAACAACTGGAGCGCTGCAGTCCCACATAACCTCAGATACAAATAAACAAATGGAGTGCTGCAGTCCCACATAACCTCAGATACAAATAAACAACCGGAGCGCTGCAGTCTCACATAACCTCAGATACAAATAAACAAATGGAGTGCTGCAGTCCCACATAACCTCAGATACAAATAAACAACTGGAGCGCTGCAGTCCCACATAACCTCAGATACAAATAAACAACTGTAACCTCAGATACAAATAAACAAATGGGTCAGATAAAATAAACAAATGCAGTCCCACATAACCTCAGATACAAATAAACAAATGGGCGCTGCAGTCCCATATAACCTCAGATAAAATAAAAGTCCCACATAACTCAGATACAAATAAAAAAAAATGGAAGTGCAGTCCCACATAACCTCAGATAAAAATAAACAACTGGAGCGCTGCAGTCTCACATAACCTCAGATACAAATAAACAAATGGAGTGCTGCAGTCCCACATAACCTCAGATACAAATAAACAACTGGAGCGCTGCAGTCCAACATAACCTCAGATACAAATAAACAACTGGAGCGCTGCAGTCCCACATAACCTCAGATACAAATAAACAACTGGAGCACTGCAGTCCCACATAACCTCAGATACAAATAAACCTCAGATACAAATAAACAACTGGGCACCTCAGATAAAAATAAACAAATGGAGCGCTGCAGTCCCACATAACCTCAGATAAAAATAAACAACTGGAGCACTGCAGTCCCACATAACCTCAGATACAAATAAACAACTGGAGCGCTGCAGTCCCACATAACCTCAGATACAAATAAACAAATGGAGTGCTGCAGTCCCACATAACCTCAGATACAAATAAACAACTGGAGTGCTGCAGTCCCACATAACCTCAGATACAAATAAACAAATGGAGCGCTGCAGTCCCACATAACCTCAGATAAAAATAAACAACTGGAGCGCTGCAGTCTCACATAACCTCAGATACAAATAAACAAATGGAGTGCTGCAGTCCCACATAACCTCAGATACAAATAAACAACTGGAGTGCTGCAGTCCCACATAACCTCAGATACAAATAAACAACTGGAGCGCTGCAGTCCCACATAACCTCAGATACAAATAAACAACTGGAGCGCTGCAGTCCCACATAACCTCAGATACAAATAAACAACTGGAGCGCTGCAGTCCCACATAACCTCAGATACAAATAAACAAATGGAGCGCTGCAGTCCCACATAACTTCAGATACAAATAAACAAAACATAACCTCAGATACAAATAAGTCCCACATAACCTCAGATAAAAATAAACAAATGGAGTGCTGCAGTCCCACATAACCTCAGATACAAATAAACAACTGGAACACTGCAGTCCCACATAACCTCAGATACAAATAAACAACTGGAGCACTGCAGTCCCACATAACCTCAGATACAAATAAACAAATGGAGTGCTGCAGTCCCACATAACCTCAGATACAAATAAACAACTGGAGTGCTGCAGTCCCACATAACCTCAGATACAAATAAACAAATGGAGCGCTGCAGTCCCACATAACCTCAGATAAAAATAAACAACTGGAGTGCTTGCAGTCTCACATAACCTCAGATACAAATAAACAAATGGAGTGCTGCAGTCCCACATAACCTCAGATACAAATAAACAACTGGAGCGCTGCAGTCCCACATAACCTCAGATACAAATAAACAACTGGAGCGCTGCAGTCCCACATAACCTCAGATACAAATAAACAACTGGAGCACTGCAGTCCCACATAACCTCAGATACAAATAAACAAATGGAGTGCTGCAGTCCCACATAACCTCAGATACAAATAAACAACTGGAGCGCTGCAGTCCCACATAACCTCAGATACAAATAAACAAATGGAGCGCTGCAGTCCCACATAACCTCAGATACAAATAAACAAATGGAGTGCTGCAGTCCCACATAACCTCAGATACAAATAAACAACTGGAGCGCTGCAGTCCCACATAACCTCCAGTAACAGGATTGGGTGTTGCTGTAAAGAAAAGTTTACCTGATTGTGCCATGTATTTAGTAGATGTGCTACTCATAGTGGTTCTCCCTGGTAAGGTCTAAAGACTTTGCACTTTCTGTTAGACATATAAAGCGCCTTCACATTATAGTGTTATCTAGTTATTAATTTGATGCCTAGTATGGGAGTTAGTTCAACAGCTTTTGATATAGATGGCCCAAAGCAAGCAAACTGTATTATGACATTAGAATTTAAGAAAACTATTTATAACATAACAGGCATACCTCTTAAATGTCCAGATTTTTCCCATATATTTTTGGTCTGCTCCTCATAAAATTTGTGTTTTTTTGGTAAATAACTGAGAGTAGAAATCACTAAATAATGGCAGATATTTGAGTTTCAAACTTCAAATCATTCAGAAAATGCATGCTAACACAAAACATTTTATGTTAGCAATTTTCTAAGCTTATATGAGCGATATTTAAAATTTGTCCCTGTTATTGGGACTTTGCTCCGACCCCCACCCCCCCATTACTTTTGGCTTTGTTCAGATTTCTTGTGTTAAGAAGTTGAGCGGTATGATAATACACAATTATTTTAGTCAAATCCTGCTCTTATGTAAAATAAGAGGCTAAAATAGAGACATGGCTTAAGTGAGGAATATAGTGTAAGTTGTGTAACTAGCAAGTGATTTGGGAAGAAATATACTTTATAAAACCACATACCTAGAAGCTTTATTACAATGCTCAGAAAAAAAAAATAATAAAATTAATTACTAGAAAATACAATTATGTCTAAAAAGCACTTGGACCATGCAGTCATGACATTCTGAAATACAAAAACATCAGGGAATGTGGCAGTGGAATGGCTGCACATTAATGTCACATGTTTGTATGGTGCCCCCCCCTCTCTGTAAGTAAAAGGGAAAGTATTGACACATGTTACAAACAGCAAAACCTCAAAGATTAATGCAAAGGAGGTATGCGGGCATAACACCAAAAATATATTACTAAATATGAACAGTTTGACACATAAAACAATACCACATATGACTCTTTCACACAACAATGCATATGGTCTTTAGTAGTCCATGTGCAACACAATGCTTCCCAGTGTACTGGACTGAACTAAAGGCCCTGATATACAAGGAAATATGAAAATGCTAATATGAAGGAGTGCTACATGCAGATTGTCCCCTATATGCTAATTCCATGACTGTAAGGCAGTCAAGTAGAACATGACATGAAGATGATACACAATACCATAGAGATAACAAAAACAAAGTTTCTCAACAAGGTAACAATAGCATAATGTTGAATTTAGTCACACAAAGACAGGTGCATACCATGGTGGAAGGTGATGATGGTATAACAAAACCAGTATAATACCATACATGAAATGTATCACCATAGTGATTGATTCTTGCTCAATGGCATATATACCTTATTCAGTGTGGAATGGTAAGGCTATAGATGGCCCATACGATCCATCCATGTAAAGCTCTACCACACAAACAACAAGAAGCTGGGACCATGTTACCATGACTCTTCCAAGCATAGTACTTTGGAGTAAGTCACAGATTTGGTATACAAACATATATAATGCCAACTATCTGCCACATGGCATTTACAAATGCTGGAAAGAAAAGATGTATAGTGAACAGGCACAATGAGCTATTAGATGAAAACAAAGCATGTAGTGTAGTCAGTCAAATGCAGAATGTCCAATGATCAGATGAAAACAAATAATTTGTGTCACTGCTAGTAAGTTGAAAACAGATGATAAAATCTGAAAATGTATAAGAAACAGTATCAGACTAATGACAAGGAATTGTGAGAATTAATTAACAAAATTCAGAAACTAAAAAAAGATGCATGCTGAGTGCAATAGTATGTCTGAAATGCTTTTAAGGACCTGAGAGAAAATTGAGTGCACACTATTAACATAAATACACACTTTCATACCAAATAATGACACAGGGTCAAGAGCCACAGCATGTATATATAAAAGTAATAAGAAGAAGGCCATTTCTCAAACTGAAGTACTTCATTCTTCTAACATTTTGGTATCATTTAACTTGTGAAAATCTAGAAATTGTAAAACAAATCTATATGGAAGGTATACAGACTAGAGCATACTTACTACAGATGTATGGATAGATTCTTTGTGTAATATTCTGAATAACAGCGACAGTAGAAAAGGAAAAGCAGTCCAGAGCTATACTTGCATTTATTAAAATACACTATAGCAAGAGGCTGGCATGAGCAAAACATCAGTCAAGGAAGAAATTTGGTTTGATTTTCTTTCAACGAAAAGATAGCTTATGTTCAGGGTTTCAAGTTCAAAGCTCACAAAACAGTTCTCAGTCAAGTGGATAACAAATAATATGATACATGAATCACATCTGTTAATAGTAAAGTATAAAGAAAGCTCAATAAATATGACATTTTGGCCAGGTATGTCAAGTGAGAACAAATAGTACAGTGTTGTGCAATCAGCAATGTGTGCTATAACACAATTTAGGAAAAGAAATGCTAGCATATCCTTGAACCCAAGTGGGAACATATTTGTTCCATTTCTGCAAATCTATGTATTTCAGACGTGGACTTTTATTTCAAGTTCCCTTCCCTAAAATAATCAACAATAGACACAATTGCAAATATAAGTAGTGCAATAAAGTAATTATTTTTCAAAACTGCAGTTCCTTAATTTTCTCATTCTAACAAAGGCCCATAGTGCATAAATTGAGAATTTAAAAGATTCGAGTATCAAGAGGAATTCATATATGTAACCTCCAGTCAGTAGTATATGCAGTCATGTAAAAATGGATAACACTGTCCAAACAATGAAGTCTCTCATTTGAAGGAGCAGTAGTAAAACTTATGCGGATTGTCATCTTGCAGTTTTGGAATACATGCTTACTCCATTACAGGACTTCAGTCTCTCACCAGTTCAATTGTTGATAGAGCATGTAGAAAAATAGATGCCTGGCAATCAATGCAAAGTAGAGAAAATGCTGGAAACTATTTATCAAATACAGAAATACTACTATGATAAAAATTGCAGAAAACTATGAAACTTAAGGGTTGGTGATAAGTAAGAAAGAAAAAATCCAAACCCTGGGAAAGTCACAGTTTGAAGCTATATTGAAGCTGCGATTGTTGGTAAAGCAGACAAACCAGAATCTTCTGTGATTTATGAGAAGACACTAAGCTCTACAGAAGAAATCATAGACATTTCTATAACACAAGCACATTTAAATTGGATTATCAAGGAATGTTCAACTAGTCCCATTCTATGAAGGAAGAGACTGCTTAAACTAAGATGGAGAAGATTTATGGAGAGTCACTCCTGAAGCTGTGTCTATAGATGAAACTATTACACAACAAAAATCTGTGTGCTAAGCAAGATCAGATGTGTGGTATAAACAATTGTGTTAAATTCTAATGATATGGAAGACTCCTGAAAATGTAAACTGTAGAAACTTCACTTATTGAAATATAGTTTAAATATGTAAAATCAGTTGCATTTTGATGTAAATAGCCCATGATGTGTCTAATTAAATATACTAACTCCAAGATCACACAATTCCCAGGGGAAAGGGTATTTTCCCTTGTCGATCTTTTCCGACATAATCCTGAACACATCTGCATTTGAGCCAAGTACACGACCATGCCTGTATTACAAGTTGCTCTACATTGCGACACTCAACATCAACTGGTTTTCTCAGGATTGGTTGGAAATCTTCATCCAGGCTGGTAATTCTAGCGGCCCCCAAGTAGCAATGTTCAAAGGTATGCAGGTATATAAATCATATCCTCAAGATTAGTTTTGATGGTATTGTAGGCTTTCCTAGTTTCTGATATACTATCAGGTCCAATTCTTTACTAGCATCGTTATCTTGATCATGCCTATATGAAGGGTGTAATGAGTGCCCTTAGTCGAGTTCACACATATTCTCAAAACATTGAATAGTGGGAACATCACTGAAATTTAGTTTACGATGCAAGTAACTTAAAACTCACACTACTTATGGGGACATCTGAGAAGTTATAAAAAAAAAATCACCTGTACTGTTTGTAGTGATAACAGTCTTTGTATGGTATGTTGTATTGTCCATCTGCACTAACAGTTGTTACTGTGAATGTCACCTCCTGCTGCTGGTGGGTCCTCTGGTTTTGGCACTAGTATTAATTTTATTATTTATAGGTCTAGTAAAAATAAAATTAATTAAGTGATGATTTGGTTTTTTTTTTGTTTTGCTTTTGCAGACACTGCTGGTACTAAACTGACCCAACCTCAGACCAAACTCTACGGTCACGGGTTCAATTTTTAATTTTAATTTAGCAAGCTTATATTATTAGTATTCGATATATACTAATAAAACGACTATATATTCACTGGTATATCTGGCAAATTCTTCGTGCTGTTTAATCGAAATTTCCAATTGAGTTTTTAACCTTAACTAAGATTTTATCAAACTCTTTCAGTTTTTAGACACAATCAAAGAGTTTATTTACCAGGGGTTATAAATGCAAAATTGCAATTATAAAAAATACATTAATGAGACTAATAGATTTTGCATTAATGGTCACTGGTTCAAGCTCAATGCCAGATGTGTTCAGGATGAACATCAGTATGCAATGAGAGACATATAACCACATTTAGCGACCACTGCTTTAAATTCATGGTTATTGACCAAGTATTAGAAAAACTTAAATGGCAGATTAGGTTGAATGCATATGCCACCCAGGCCTAAACGATAGTTGCTCTATTAGTAGTGTCTTAAAACTAAAGAGCCTTATAAGATAGTTTTTTGGCTCCAAGTTAATTTTTTATCACTATCAGTATTAGTATGTCAGGTAGTATTACTCTTCTATTGGAGTTTTACAACAGCACTTTTATACTTAAGCCCTATGTTAAATAGTCCTTTTAGTTAGTATATGTGCACCTATTTTCTTAACAAACATGTTTAAGATTAGGTCAAGTGAAGAATGAATAACTCTTGGTTTATGATCATTTCTATACATGATTGGACATTTTATTTTCAATGGCCTATGACTGTGTGTAATATTTACATGAGACAAAGACAACTGTTTTAACAGCATCAAGTGAGTGTTGAGTTAGTTTAAAATGCTATTTATTATGCTATAATTATATATATATATTTATATTTATATATATATATTTATTTTCTTTTTATATTCATAGAGCTGTGTGTGGGGTACTTAGTCTTTAATTAAGTTAATTTTATTATGTGGTTTTTAGAAAAATGTGTATTTCCTATTTAAGTTTCTTTTAATTGATTTCTTAATTAAGCATTTCAAGTTATTTGTCTAAATCAACGTTGTTAATGACGTCAGTATAAGTATAAAATGATGCTACCACTACATTTATTTTGTCTGATGAATTACTGATCTTGCACACATGTTGACCATCTGTTTTGGTCAATCAAATCGAGTTGACCAAGCAGATGTTAGCTTTTAAGCATTTCACTCAAAATTACTAAACTCATCTAGATATTACATATCTTTAAAGAAGAAAAATGTATGAATATAGAGTGTACAGCTTTAAGGCTGATGAGTTACACTTGTTGTACATATAAGTGACAACAGTGAGCAAAGTGACAGCTTCCCATGCTACACTGCCAGACAGTCTCAAGAAACACATGCAATTTAGCAGTGCAAGTGAATGGAAAACACCTGTTCACTTACACTAGTGACTCCAATCAGTGAAATCCAAAGCTGACCAAATGCTGCATCACCTAATTTCAAAGGAGTCGGAATTAAATAAATGAATGATTCCATCCTGGGCTTGGCTCTATCTCTACCTTGTAATATTCATTTTGATTGCTCCCCTCCTTTCTGCCACCTCAGTTTCATCCTGTCTTGCTGTGCCAATATAGATTTAAGCAATTCTTTTCCTTCTGGAGTGAAATAGCGGCCATCTTTACTAAATAATTCACCTTTGCTCCATGCAACCCTCCCATTCCACACTTGCCCATATTTTCCTTCTTCACCAATTCCCTCACCACTTGTTGAACTGTACTTTTGTGAATTTCACAATGGCAGTAGTGAGAGTTTAAAAGACACCATTTTACAACAGGTAGCTAAAATGGAACCTGATGAATTAGTTGTGGGTAGATTACCTCATTAAACTACTTTTATTTTAAAATATGACACTTGTGTACATAGAGGCTTGAATACAGAATGTAATTGGAAGAATGTTATTTAGCTTGACAGGCATATCAATTTTATTGATTAATTGTTTAATGATGTAATTGAATGATTTTTGTGACTATATAAAGTGTGCTTTAGTATTGTTAGTTTACTCCTTGAAGGCTAAATATTGCCTCCTTTGGATCCTGTGCTGACTCCTGTTGTTTTGCTGTGCTGCTTTGCTGTGTTCAACGTTGTTGCTGCTAATCATAGCACTGCCCTGGCCAAACGATTCAGTCCTTGACAAGGATTGCCCAGCACTTCATTCCCTCAAGTCTACACCTGTCTACAATGTTATCTAATAGGGTTCTCTATCCCTCTCCAAATGACTCCTTGCCTATGTATGCTTTTTGCTTGATGTCAGCAGCATTTCCTGGCAGACTATTCTTTCTTTGCTCCCGGTTCTGTTTCATTATGTTGCCTGATTGCCTCCATTTTGCCTTCCTTCTCACTGTCGGATCCTGCTCCTTTGCCGTTTCCCACTTATTATCATTATCAGCCTCTCTGCGTCCCTTTTCTCAAGGCTAGCTCCCACACCATTCTCATCACTGCACTACCATTGTTGCCTCCTCCTTCTTCTTTAGGGTTTCTGCCCTATTATTATCCTCTCCAGTTCCTTGCTACTTGACTAACCTATTTGACCCTTCTTCCAGGAAACCCTATTTCTGTCCCTGTTACTGCCCACATTCCTTTTTACCATTCATCATCCTTGTTTGCCTGCTCCCTTTCAGAGTCTCCATCTATCAATATACTCCTGTCCTCCTGCCACATCAGCCCCCAGCCACCTTCCTGCATTTGCCCAAATCCTGGGTAGCTTTACATCCCTCTCATTGCAGCTATCTCAGACACACTTCAGCCATTCTACTCCCACAGACCTGTTTGCTCATGTCCCAGGACTCATTTCACCTTAAAATTTGTATACTTTCTCTCTCACAGTCCTTCAAATGCACTTCTGTCAAGGCATAACTCCTCTTTTCCCCTTCTCCATCCTATAGTTGCTTCTCCAACATCCTAATAAGAGTATTTCCCCCCTTCCCCTAGCTATGCATTCATACTTCAACAAGATGTGGTGACTTAGTTTCAGACCATAAGTAGAATATTAGTTCTGGTGGCACAGTGCCAGTGCCAGTGCCCAGTTATATTATAATCAGCACACAGAAGCAGTTATATTTCATAAACAGCTTACAAATATTAACATTTTCATTTCTGATACCTACTTAGCAACTTGCCAGAATGTGATTTTGCAGTTATCTGGTCACAGAGATAGATACAAGACAACACTTAAACTTAGGGCATGGTACTAGATTTGATAATAACCAGATCATGACACCACATCATACTTTATCAAACAATTAACCCTTTTTTTCTATAATGAATAAAATATCTCCACTCTGTCATATGAAACAATGCTCCTGTCATCAGCCTCGCATGACCTCACTGGTCAGGATGCCTGTCTTTCCCATACCCCTCTTCAACTTCTGCCTCCATTCTTAATATTCTTTACTTTGCCTAGAGCACAACGGAGTCTGCCTGCCCCACATGTTTAATATTAGCACACATAAATGTTTTGTAGAAAATTAATCTAGCTGAATTAACACTATCCTTGTAACCCTAACGATAAGTGAACAGACCTATGAATGTGTAAATTATCCAATCCCTTTTTCTGTCTTTTAGGTTTATTGTCTTAATCTTTCTTTTCCTCACCCTGTCCATCTTCCCAATAGGATTTCTTCCTTTAACTTGTTGCCACCTTATACATTCCCCTTCACTGCTCTCTTCACTTTTGTAAGTGCACATATTTATTGTCTGATATTGACACATAGCATGCATTTTGTATCCTTCCTTCCTATTTATTTATTTATTTGTCTTTTGTTAACCGGGTTAGTCCACTGGGCTGGAAGCCCATTTTCAGTGGAGACCCGAGGAGAAAAGCTCCACATAAAGAACAACTTACATAGCTTTATATTTGATATAGATACATTACAGACATTTACAGAGGGTTTATATTGCCACACATACATTCTAGACATATTAGAAACATAGTACCAGGTGTCATGACATCTTACATTAATGAGATTTAACAATACATATAAAAATAGTAACTATTTACAAAAAGAAGTAGATTGCTGAGTGGCTAAAGAGGAGAGTCCCTACAGTATTTATTTATTTATTTATTTATTTATTTATTTATTTATTTTTTATATACCAAGTTGGTAGAGGTGGAGAAGGAGTGAGTAGTGGAAGGGAATAGGTAGAGGGAAGGGAAGAAAGGTTTTGTGGGGGGTCAAGAGAGTAAGAGTGAGAGGAAATAAAGTGGTAGTGGAAGGGGGGGGATGAGTATTAATAGCGGAAGAGATAAAGATAGGTTTAGGTAGAGAACTGCAGAGAATAACAACTGAGGGAACAGAGTGCTGGTGTTTAAGAGAATATAGATTAGGGTGACAAAGGGTTTTGTATTGTGGAACAGCTGGGTGGGTGAATAGTTAGGGTGGGTGGTGAGGAGGCATTATCTAAGTAGTTCTTCAATTCTTTTTTGAAGAAAGGGGAAGAGTGGATAGACAGTACATTTTTAGGGAGCTTATTCCAGGTTTGAGACACAGAGCATTCATATAGTACTTTGCCTATAGTTTTATTGGGTCTGTAGGTATCAAGAAATTGTTGGTCATGGCTGCAGAAGGATCAGGTAGGTTTGTATCAAGAAGTTGTTGGTCAGTGCTGCGGCGGGATCAGGTAGGTTTGTATCAGGAAGTTATTGGTCAGTGCTGTGGAGGGATCAGGTAGGTTTGTATCAAGAAGTTGTTTGTCAGTGCTGCGCAGGGATCAGGTAGGTCTGTATCAAGAAGTTGTTGGTCAGTGCTGCAGAGGGAACAGGTAGGTTTGAATCAAGAAATTGTTGGTCAGTGTTGCAGAGGGGTCAGGTAGGTTTGTATCAAGAAGTTGTTGGTCAGTGCTGCAGAGGGATCAGGTAGGTTTGTATCAAGAAGTTGTTCATTAGTGCTGCCGAGGGATCAATTAGGTTTGCATCAAGAAGTTGTTGGTCAGTGCTGCAGAGGGATCAGGTAGGTTTGTATCAAGAAGTTGTTGGTCAGTGCTGCGGAGGGATCAGGTAGGTTTGTATCAAGAAGTTGTTGGCCAGTGCCGCGAAAGGATCAGGCAGGTTTGTATCAAGAAGTTGTAGGTCAGTGCTGCGGAGGGATCAGGTAGGTTTGTATCAAGAAGTTGTTGGTCAGTGCTGCGGAGGGAACAGGTAGGTTTGAATCAAGAAATTGTTGGTCAGTGCTGCGGAGGGAATAAGTAGGTTTGTATCAAGAAGTTGTTGGTCAGTGCTGCAGAGGGATCAGGTAGGTTTGTATCAAGAAGTTGTTGGTCAGTGCTGCAAAGAGATCAGGTAGGTTTGTTTCAAGAAGTTGTTGGTCAGTGCTGCAGGGGGATCAGGTAGGTTTGTATCAAGAAGTTGTTGGTCAGTGCTGCAGAGGGATCAGGTAGGTTTGTATCAAGAAGTTGTTGGTCAGTGCTGCAGAGGGATCAGGTAGGTTTGTATCAAGAAGTTGTTGGTCAGTGCTGCGGAGGGATCAGGTAGGTTTGTATCAAGAAGTTGTTGGTCAGTGCTGCAGAGGGATCAGGTAGGTTTGTATCAAGAAGTTGTTGGTCAGTGCTGCGGAGGGATCAGGTAGGTTTGTATCAAGAAGTTGTTGGTCAGTGCTGCGGAGGGATCAGGTAGGTTTGTATCAAGAAGTTGTTGGTCAGTGCTGCGGAGGGATCAGGTATGTTTGTATCAAGAAGTTGGTCAGTGCTGTGGAGGGTTCAGGTATGTTTGTATAGGGATATTCTCTTTTTTCTTTTCTGTTCTTTTTCTTGACCTCCTTCTGAAACCAATCCTTCCCTTATTTCATTTTCAATCACAATAATTTTCTTCTGATACACTATCATTTTCAATTTTATTTTCACATGCTTCATTTTCAATCACAATAATAACAAACATATTTCCCAATTTTTCCCTAAAATTCATCCAAAAATTACTCTTTTAATATTTGCAGCATTCTGCCACACAGTAAAGGTTACTGTGATGTGCACGTCTCATGGAAATGTCGCAGTAAACTTTTTGAATTCAAAGACAGCCCTAACATGGTGTGGCAGCAGGCTCTAGTATGAAGGATTAGCTCCACCATGCTGTATACTAATGAGGCAGTCCAGGAGAGGCATATGCTAATTAGTCGCCTCACCCATGAATTTGACTGATAAAAAAAAAACTCGAGAATTAAATTACCCTTGACAGTGTACTCAAACCTAGCTTAAGTAACATTTCTGCAGATGGCATCATAGCCGACATAACAGCAAGAAAATTCCAAACCTCATTGTAAATGACATCATCATCATTCCTAGCTGCCATTTCTGTGGGAGAACAGGCAAATATGGGTATGATGGAGACTAGATGGATAGAATGGAGAGTGAACAAACAAAATGAGGCTATGCTTGTTGTTCAGTATCTCTTCCATGGTTACCATTCATCCTGATATGACAACAACTAGCTTATTCACATCATAGTATTTTATTTCTGGTACTACTGCAACTAGCTTATTGAGCATCACAAAACACTTTTCTTTCTCCAAAGCTCCATTATGAGACCATACCTTACAGTGACAGCTCTCTTACAAGTTAGCCATTCAGAAGTACTAAGTACCAACTTTGCAAAATACTGTATCATTCCAAAACATTTCTGCCATGCCTGGTTGCTATCTGGCTTTCTCATTTAAACAATTATTTTGTCTTTGGGAGTGGGTGTGCATTAGAGATGAGCTCTAAGTCCACCCTGGTTCATTCTGGTCATGTATTGCATCAACAAATAGGTCAGAGGGAACAGGTCAACAAAGCTGCTGTATGTAGGTGAAGTGGCACATCAAGCAGATGCTGAACAAAACGTTCAGCAAACTATATGTAACTGCAATGCAAAACAGAGAGCATTGAATGAAACCGAGGACAGACAAGATAGTTATGGCAGCAAATGGGAGGAATTAGATGAAAAGTAAAATTGAAATAGAAAGGAAAATATTGGAACAGGTTAATAGTTTCAAGCATTTGGGAGGTTTGATTGGGTAATAGAGAAGTCAGAATGAGGTGGCCAGAGCTACAACCGAAGGCACTCTAGCTAACCAGCATAAAGTGTCAGGGGTAGATTATGATAGAAGAATGCCATACAAGCTGAAAAGTAAGGTGTACAAAACATTGGTATGACCAGTTCTGTATGGCTCAGAAACTTTGGCACTGAAGGCACAGCAGCTGAAGAAGCTTGAAGTGATTGAAATGAAGTGCCCAAGAAAGATAGTAGAGGGCACACTGTTGGGGCAAACTAAGAAATGTGCACATCAGAGCAGATGCCAAAGTAGCCCAATTATAGACAAGGTCTAGGAGATCAAATTATGGTGGTTAATTCACATGCAAAAAAAAAAAAAACAGGTGATGATTTGGTAAAGCAGCTTTGGGAGAGACAAGAACAAGGCAAATAGAGGCGATGACATTCAGCAAAGAGATGCATGGATTACATGAGTGAAAAAAGCAGAACAGCTGAGAAAAAAACAGTAGTGACAGCTGAAGTGACATTTCAGCCCCATGTTAAAATGGGAAAAAAAATGAGTTCCTAGTTTAAATGAAACACTTCACTTCATAATTCTCAGCATTTTCCAAGCATCTAACTTGCACTCTTGTACCACTGATTCTGATGTATTTTCATATTTTACTCGATCAGATATTTCACTTTAACAGTGCCAACAAATAACTCATTTCATGTTTGTTCCTAGGTTCATAGGGTCATAGGCAGGTTCTAGGCTATTGGCCCAAGGGCCTATATAATCCTAGCCAAAAATGTACCCTGGCTTTCACCACCCAAGAAAATTATTTTCCTGTGCCCCTGTCGAGCAGAGCCACAGACATGATCCCCGGGATGAATTTCCTATCTCCCATCCAATCATCAAGATTTTTCTTGAAGAGTGCTAACGAGGAGCTCTGTTTGACATAGATAGGTAGTCTGTTCCAGAGTATGGGAAGTCTCTGGGACAGGAATCTGTTTTGTACACCTTACTTGTTATCAATAAGCAAATTCTGCTGCATACACTTCTCTTTCTGTTTACTCATATTTGCAACATGAGTATTTCTTCCACAACTTACACAAAACCGAACAAACACTGGATACTTTTGGGGGTTATTTTTATAGGCACTACCATTAAACAAGGCTTGAATTTCAGCAGGGCCATACTTCCTGCGAACCTCATGTTTCTCTTTCTCATGATTCCTGTTTTCCTCCTTTTTATTTGACTCACATTTTAAATTGCATGCTTCCATTTCTTCACTCAGTTTCTTTAACCAAGTAATTGCAATTTAATTTCCTCTCTGCACAGCTACAGTTTTAGATAGGGCCAGATATGCTTCTCTTATTTGCTTCCCCTTGTCTGATCTGTTCTTATATCAAAACATCTTTTCTGTCTGGATTAAATGAATCAGGACACTTGTCAAATTTAGTTATTTGGCTGACTTTGTTAGCCCAGTAAAATAAGCATCTATAGTCTCTATAGAAAATGGTGCCATTAAAAGAAATAAATGGTGAATAAATGGCAAGTTTTTTCTAAACTCACATTAATTCCCACACTTCTACTTAATTTCTGCTATTTGTTTTTCTCATTTTGTTGAAAGGTAAAAGTGTTAAAATACATTCAAGAATTCTTCCCTAGCAACATGCAAAAATGCGATGCGCTGTACTTTGTCAGGCTTCTGGCTGTTCTCCTTTTCATGTTTTTGGCTATTCCACTCACTGCGAGTAATAAATAAAATTTCAAGATCCAAAGCTTTCAATTTTCTGCTCAATTGCTTTGCAGAAAGACAATTCCTTGTGGTTACACATAAACATTTTTCGTTGCTGAAAGTTATACATATACTTATAAACATATAAGCACTCAAAAATACCTATAATCACATAAGCACCCAAACAAAGTATTTTTTCATGTATTTAAATATATTTGTTTACTTGTGACAACATGTCATGTTTGGATATTTATTAGGATACTCAATAAACAGCATGAGCACCTTGGATGTGTTACCATCCTCCATGATGTCTTAACTCTAACTGCATCTAGAAAGAAGTGTAATACATGACATGCACTTCCTGTAGCATAGAATTAGCACACTTAACAATATATATCACCTCATGCTATATCTTCATCCGTTTTAGACAACTTAGGTCTGAAATACAATTTCTTTTAGACAAAAAAAATTTATTATTTGGTACCCATAAAAAGTTGTTATTGTTCAAAAATAAATCTGTATATTATTACTCCTGATGTGGTTTTGCTAGAAACTTTTGAAGCCTACATGTAGTTAGAAGTTTGGCCGGACATATCCTTGACATAGTCTATACACATAACCAAAACCATTTTTAAAACTATGTCTGTTTTGGTAACTTGCAACAAAATATATAGACTTCACTCTAGACAAGCCAGTGGTCTCTAGCCAATGGGTTTATTCTACCAACCCTTGAATACATAATACTTATTTTCTGGGATAGACTAAACAGTCTGCAGTCAATTTTTTGACATTTTTTGTTATTTTTTGACTTGTGCCACTAAATCCAGATTCCTTCTTCTTTGGTACACAGCCAAACTTTTCATCACCACATTATTATATAAAGTGCCAAACTTGGAGCACTGTAGATCACTGCTCTGAATCCATACACTAAAATACCTGGAAGTGCACTTTAATCCATCTCCGCTGCTGGGAAAGGCCTTAATGTTCTACTACAACACTTTAGTGTACTGACAGGGCCTTTTCAGTTTTAGGACCCCGAATTTTAAATGTAGTCCCTCATGAAATTAAATCTCTATCTTCTTAACCAAACTTCAAAAAACATTGAAGGTATACCCCAAGATGAAACTGATTAAAGTAAATATTGTGGGAAGAAATATCCAGGGAATTGTTATGGCTGGGCTTGTATGGGCCCTAGGGCCGATAGCCTAGTACCAGCCTATGAACCTATTATAAATCTAATGCTCAGTGACATAACCATAAACTTATATTAGTAACTCATGACTCAATGCCCCCTCTATGTTTCTCATCCCACCTACTCCCTTACCCTTACCCCTATTAAATCTTACTACTTTCTGTATGTATATCCTGCCATACATTAGCTACCATGTCAGGTAGGACTTTGGATTATTCCACTCTGATGCCCCCAGACTATATCATCCTTGCTTAACTAGGCTCTAGAACATGCTTGGCCTCTTGTATTTTTCCTGCTCCTAAATATTGAATTTTTTTCTTCCTGTTTATTGTTGTAGACAAATAGTACTGTACATAACATTGACTTTCTCTAGTGCCCTTTTAACTATGACAATCTGTAACTCTTACCTTACTAGTCTTTTAATGTGTGTGTTATCTATTATACTTTGTAAACCAAGCTTTACTTTTATTATGTATATTATTATCTGTATGATTGGAGCTTTTCCCCCCCGGGCCTCCGCTGAAAATGGACATGTATCCAGTCGGACTATCCCAGTTAACAAAATAAAATAAAATAAATAGTACTGTATGGTCTGCTGGATGCTGCTGACACACATGGGCCTGAGTACAGAAGCTTAAAGGGATCTGTTTTTATGAGAGCTTCATGGAACTATGATACTGAGTCTTTGTGTTTATGATCTCCTTTATTTGCACTCAGTGCCACATTAATATTATACTTTATACTTTTATATTAATTTCTTACCTTGTAACAGTCATGAGTGAAAATAGCCTTGTGGTCTAGTTAATTTTCATGAAAAAATAATAAAGATGTGCTTCCTCCTCTTATAACTCTGTACTTCACAATTAACCCAGCAATTCCTCCATTTTCCTATCTTATAGAGTGTTTAATGCATTTTTCTTTAGACAGACCATTTCCCATACTATGTATATACTTCGGCATTACAATTCTTCCAGAAATGCCCATTTTCCCCATATGAAGTTCATTTTTCATCTTACATACCACATCATACATCTTTTCCTCTGGATAGATATTTGGTTTGGAATATGTACTAGTATATATCTCTCTGTCTGTCCATCTTTCTGTCTATATATCTATACAAATAATTATTTGCTATTTAATTGGATGCCAGTAAGTGCAACTAAACTGTCTAAACCCTAGAAGGTCATACACTCAAAACAGAGATACTCCTAAGGAAAAAAAAAATGAAGTGGGAGAAGTAGCCATCAGACATTTAGTCCCAGTCTGAAGGAGGATTGCAAATTATATAAATCTGCAAATATTATTTTTAGCAAATTATAGACAGGGGTGGCTTTTTATAAAGGCTAGTGCTATAATATGGAGTCCATATTCTAATTGAGGGGATAGGACATCTTTGTCAGTGGCTGCTCTTCCTGTGTATGAGAGGAAATATGAAATCTCTTTGGTCCAGAATAATAAATTGTTGACTTTGGTTTTAGTGTCCTTGATGAGGTATATGAAGTTTAGCTTGGTTCTAACCAGACAGAAAGATATATCTATCTTCTCTATCTATCCACACACACACACACACACACACACACACACACATATATATATATATATATATATATATATATATATATATATATATATATATATATTTATTTATTTATTTACATTTGTTGGCCGGGAGTGTCCAACTGGACGTAGGTCCATTTTCAACGGAGGCCCAGGAAGAAAAGCTCCACAGTTAAAATAAACAGACAATAGTTACATTGGATTACATAGCGATTAACAATTTAACATAGCAATTAATTACAAACATATTTACAGATGAAGAACATAGTACATCAGTAGACAAACAGAATCTTTATCTGTGATGTACATAACAGACATTAACAAATGTTACAATAAGAAGTTCCTGCTGTATAATAAGTATTAGGCTTATGAGCATTTGAGCTTGCTATAATCAAGGTAGTTAGTGGGGTAGAAAGAAAGGTAGTGGTTGGATGGGGTGGGTGATATTAGAGTGGGAGTTGCAAGGGCATGATATATATATATATATATATATATATATATATATATATATATATGTGCCACTGGTTAGTTTCTATGGGTTCTATTATTTTTTCAGGTTAATGGTTCATTTCTTTAGGTAGTTTGGTCAATGTTTTGTTCTTTCTAATAGCACAAATTTTGTCTTTTTTTAGTATTTAGCATCAAGTTGTATGAATGGAGTCAGGGGATGACTGGATAATAGTGTCCAACACATAGAATGATGGGGAGTTGCACTGATCTGAAGGAATTTTATCGCTGTATAAGGAGAGAAGTATGGTAGATAGGACTGATCTTGTAGGACTCCCTTATGAAGTAATGTAGCAGAGGATAAGGACAAGCTGATCTGAACTTTGAAGTGCCTCTTGCCTAGGAAGCCTTCAAATCACTGAATCTCGGTGGTGCTGATTCCTGCTTTGCATAAGATATTTATAAGAGGATGTATTTCACTGGGTGAAAAAGCTTTTGACAGATCAGTGAAATGGAAACTGTTCTTCATGTTTTGTTGTATTTCATCAGTGAGTGTCTAGAGAATGGTAACAGGGATCCTACCTTACCGCAAGCAGTGTTGGCATGGTGAGAGGGTTCTATAGTACTGGAAATATTCTCTGAGTGATTTAATATTAAATTCTCAAATATTTTGCCAAGAATTTGACAGCATTGAGACTGGACCAGCATTATAATCCAAGCCATTAAATGTATCATAGCAGAACAAATTTATGTAGGCATAGGGTTAAGTGATCTAGACTCCAGTCATTTCAGGTGGGTCCTGTCTCCTGAACCTAATATGGTTCTCTGAAAAGGTACAGAGGCTGTTGACAATGGTCACTTAATGCACACTGCTGATACTGACCTGGCCAAGGCTTTTAACGCTATCTTCATGCTGGTATTATTGAAAAATTAGGCAAACAATTTAATTTGTTTGTAGGATTGCAAATTAACCATCCAACACATTCCAGGTTGTTAAAGTTGGTGGTGTTACCCTCAATGAATGTAAAACTGTAAACAATGGAATACCAGAGGAATCAGTGCCAGGCCCTTTCCTGTATAATATTTATTTTGCACACATCCAAACCAATATTATAGAAGAATGATTGATCAAGTCTGCTGATGGCTGCAAGCTGAGCACTATTATCTGCTCATCCACTGATACTAAACAGCTTCCACAAGGGCTGGAATATTTACAAATCTAGAGCTCCCAAAATGATGTCAAGTCAAATGCAACAATGTGTAGCACAGTAGCATTCAGATAAAAAAACTGCTCCCACCTCATATGTTTTAAATGGTACTTCTTTTCAGACAGATACATCATAGGAGACCTAGACACTTACGTGGACAATTTTTCTCATTTTATTATCATGTTTCTACCTTAGTTAGAAAAATCTTCTTACTGGCCTCGTTAATTTCCAAAGAAATTTCCTCAAGATCCAAAGAAATCATCCTACCACAGTACTCTTCCCTTATTATACATATCATTGAAGATAGTGGCCCCTGTGGTGTGTATGTATCACTTAAGGGGGAACGCACCTCAGATTTTTAATTAAGAAAAAAAGGCCTTAAATCCTTCAACTATCTTGAGAGATTAGCATGACTGTTATTATACTTCACAGTTACCACTTGCACTGAGCTGACCTGTATTGTATTTTTCAAGCCATGAGAGATCCACTCCTGTTTGACCTCCTCATCCTTCATAAAATCAGTAGCTCTGCCAACAACTGCACTAGGGGTCTAAATCTCCACCAACAAATAAACAAGACTTTCTGAGGGATAGATTTCCTAAATCAACATATTCTTAGAGTGTGGAAAAAGTTGCCATTACAGTTCACAGTACTCCTTTAGTTACCATTAACGCAAGCCATGAGGCTGGATGAGTAGACAGAAATTCACACCAGGGTTATCATGTATGACCCTTCTCGTTTAGGAGGTGAATGCTATCAAGTGTTCATAAAGGGTGGCAAGAACTTTTAAGTGTGACTAATTCAAAGTGTATAAGGCTAAGCATTTTATGGTCCTATGATCACTTGATTTGTACTGTTCCTTAATTTATTTCCTATTTTCCTTAGTCATTGTGGTGATGCAGAATGAAACTTCTTATATCCGGTGCAACTTTTGGCTAAACCCATCTCCTTATTGAGCCAAAGGCACCTCATGAAACATCAGATTATGGACTTTGTGTACTATATCGTTTCTGCCTTCCTTCTGTCCAGGATTAACTTCTCCCACATGACAAATCACTACATGATTCACATTCCCTCAGTCTACAAGAAATAATGCTGAATGGTTGCAGGTTAGGTTTCTGAATCAACCATCTTGTTTTTGGGAAGAAAACAGATTACCATTAACAGGATGCACTGCTTTCATATTGTATGTTTTAATATACATTTCCAAGATCCAAAGCACATATATCCAGGACTGCCATTACTGGTTCTAAATTAATGTCCTGGGACCATGGGTAAATGTCTGTAGACACATGAAGAGCATGCAAATTCTTCTCAGATGGTATCTGGAATTCACAAATGAACCATGGACCATGAAGGTATGAGAGAGAAACCTTAAAGTGATTTGCCACACTCTTCAGTGTTCCAGTTTTGTTTTAAATAGCTATATTACTTATTATATTCAATTATGATTGTTTTCTTTGGTGGAATTATTTATGTCTTGGCTGAAATTGTTAAGACAGAACTTCCACTGACATGCTGAAACTTATTTTTCTGTGAAAATCCACCACCCATCATGATATCATCTTAGTTAAACAATTCTAAGAGTAGCGCAGGCTTTTTTTAAAGATTTGCTCTTACTTTTTACTGGACTTGAAACTAGACAGGATAGAAACAATGCAAATGCATTCACATTCACTTCTGCAATCTCATCAATATTGCAGTGGGTGTTTTATTATTTTACACGTCGCTAGTTTTCAATGAGTTACCATTACGTTTATGCAAAGATGAAATTGGTTGTATTTGTGTGTTTTACTCATGCTTTTTTCAGTTTATTTTTTAAAGGCATGTGTTTTGTTGCTGTAGAAATAGTTTTTTATTTATTGTTTTTAGGCATCTGTGCTGTGCATACCTCTCAACTGTCCAGAATGCTGAATAATATCCCTGACTGGGTTTTCACATACACATACACAAACACACAACTTTGCCACATTACCGCTGCATACTTCATACATGACTCCCATGTCTCTGTGATCTACTTCCAGAATTATCTTTCCACCCTGTCTCTGTCAGCCTGCAAATAGTTTTAGGGGTAAGTCTTTCTTCCCTCTTAAACTGCACCACATGCCTGTCCCCTGTCCTATAGTGTCACTCTACATCTTCTTCAGAAATAATAAAAAAAAAAAGTTCACATTACATGCAGAAGAATTTAAATAATGCACCACTTTTCACTCCCTTGCTCAAGAGCAACTGTGTGTTTGTCGCTAGCGGGCATGCATGCCTTTAACAGTATGTGAATGTGTGAGACACAGCTTCCATGAAAATCGTTACAGCACTCATTCCTAATTTCATATCCATATCTAATTTTCAAACAGATACATATTGTTCACTAACTTCCTCTGTTACATATCAAACAAAATATAATACTGCTGCTACATATCAAACAAAACATAGATACTGACTCATACCTCTCAAGCTCTCAGTGCAAGAAATCTGGACAAAGACTGACAAAATGGGGGGACACAGGCCCAAAAATAGGGACATATTTTAAATATTAGTCTTATAAGCTTAGAAAGTTGCTAGAGTAACAGGATTTGTTTTAACATACATTTTCTGAAGGATATGAAGTCTGAAACCCAAATGTATGTCATTATTTAGTGATTTCAGTCCTCAGATCATCCCAGTAATTTGTCAGAAAAACACAGATTTTATGAGGAACAGACTAAAATATGAGCCAAAAATCTAGACATTCTGCAGAAATCTGTACAGTTGAGAGGTACTGCTGCCACTCAAATCATAAATGAAATCAAGAGAGCCTCACTGGGAATCAACAGTCATAAAAGCAAGTGCTACTATAAATTGAAAGTAATGTAATCATCAGTTTAAAACTATAGATATGCATTCCATGTTGTAATCAGCAGCAAAAGAAATTCATTATATTCTAGTGGAGCCAATACTATTTGTGATTTCCCAAAAGCCTTTCCTAACATGGAGAAGGCCACACAGCCTCATCACTATCAACATCTCTGTCATCTGAAAACCATGCTGAATTCATATCAGGGTCATTCTAATAAGTCTTTGTATGCCAACATTAAAAGTTAAAGCAAACACTTGGACATCATAGCCATCAACAGAGAAACAGCCCAGTCTTCTGAGTTATTTCATGCACTGAGGTAACCACCCTTAGTAGAATCACTTACACGACATCAAAGGCCAGAGGACATTCCACAGAGAATTATTTGGAGGTGGAGCATCGCACACTTAAAAGTAATAGAAAAAGGGGGGATTATCGCAAACCATGAAATAATTATGGCAAACTGATACAAGGAGGCATTACAACAATAAAACAACTATGACTGCAAGAAAAGCAACAAGTCATTTGAACTACCAAATCAATAACAAAGGTGCAGATAAATTTAACTGTCTAATAGAATTAGCAAACATTGATCCACTTACAGCAGACAGATGGCATGCAGATGTTAAGTATTAAACCAGGCAAAGTTAATATACTGCAGCAATTAAAAGTAAATCAAAGTAAACAAAGGAAAATGTTGGCAAATATTGTACCAGCCAAAAACTCAGCAAAGTTTTCATTTACAGTTATCTCTGGTAAAGCCAGCATGTGAGGTATGTATTATTATATGGGTCTTTGACTGTGTGCAGAGGGGCAGCATTCAGTTTTTGTTTTCTACGGGTATAGAATGTCACGAGACTGTTATAAGACATAATTGATTACTGTTTGGTTAGGTGGTCTGGGCGGATCGCAAGATGTATGTGTTTTTCTGGATGCCAAATTCCCTTGCTATTACTCTTCATAGGTCTTTTTGTGAGCAGATAAATTGGCACATAGCAAATATTGTACATTGGTTTTAAATCAAGTTTGTTAGTCACTTTAATTATCAAAAAGATAAAAAAAGGAGATTAAGAAAAAATAAAGATAGAGTGAAGGTGTTTATAATGAGCCTATGGCAGCAAACACCAAGAGTGCTGCTATGCAGCTGCACACTGCCAGTGCCGACCCCCCCCAACACACATATACATGTGCGCGCATGCACACACACGCACATGCACTCCGTGAAAGGATAAGTGGCACTTTCATCAAGACTATTTCTGTCTGTCACAAATTTGTCAAAAAATAATCAAACTGCTGAAATCTAGTTCAAAATAAAATGTATATTTTAAGTATTTTTGCCTTTTTTTCCAGGGAGCAAACCCTCCAGCACCCACACACTGCTGCTAATATATGTTTATACCAATTCCAGAACTGCACAATACTGGGGAAAAGGGAAAGCTTTCTTAACCCTGGTATTCCACAGTCTCAAAGAACTTAAAGCCTTTTGTCAGACTGAAATGCTAGCTGACAAAAATGCACACTGCATTTCCAATTCAACTAACATGACTTCTGATCGAAAGGTGGGGATCCATATACATACACACGTACATACAGATGTATAACAGAGAAAGAGAGAGACAATGAAAGACCAACATTATTTGTATATTTTGGATTTGGTAAAATGCTGAAAAATATTTTTATTATTTCTGTTGTAGCAGAATGCCAGGTTAGTTTTTAGATTCTCTTATCTTTCATTCCCTATAATTTATAAGTGTGAATTGTGTTTATAGAAGCTGTATTGTGAACTTCAAAGATTCTGAGCATTTTAGATGTATCTGGACACCATTTATTAATGTTAATGGGTTACTATAACCATTTTAGAAATATATGAGGTCTCTAACCACATTTATAAAATAACTTCCTATGAGAAGTATGAAACCAAATCCTGAGAGTCTGCTTCCAGATAAACTACAGTTTAAAACAATTTAAAACAAAACTGAATTAAAAACTGAATTATATTCACTGTTAAACCCCTTTAAACACCTCCCTCTTACATGGTAGTCAGTGCTCCCACAACCTTACTACGTGCACATCCTAACTCTTCAAAGAAGAGAACGTACTCAGAGGTACAATAATCTTGGACCTGGTATGTATTTATTCACACTTACTGAGTTATTTCTACTATTCTGCAGACTGCGCACAGCAAATATAGTTTGGAACAAACTAATTTTTCCAAAGACACTTTATGGAATTAGGCAGTAAAGGGGGGGGGTTGGAAAGGTGGTGGGAATGAACTCTTAGTTAGGTTCAATGATGGGAGTAATATATTACAATATGTAATATATTACTGTAATATATTACAATTTCTAGTAACTAGTAATATAACTAGTTTATTTTTCAAAATAGTAACTAAGTAATAGTAATATATTACATTTTTTAGTAACTAGTAACTTAAATATGCATTATTTTCAGTTACTTTTGTTTAAAGCAGTGGTTCTCAATGTGGGCGATATCGTCCCCTAAAAAGTGATGAAAACTTCAGGTGGCTCTGGATAAAATGGAAGGTAATCAGATGTTAGAAGGTAATAGAGGTTTTGAAGGGGCCCTTTGGATAAAAAAATTACAACATAATGTTAGCACAACTCATATCACGTAGCATTCATAATAGATCATTAGAATTAGACTGGAGCAACAATTGCTTCATTTTTAGTACTGCAAGGAGGTGAAAGCTAATGATGACCAGACTCTGGCCCTGCTCTGGTATTGTGGAAATCTCACCCACTAAAACACTCCCTAATAGGGAAATTCTAGCCTGCTAAATATCATATCCATACCTTACCATGTAATAAAGAACTCTATGGTTCTCCATACCACCATCAGTTGGAATTGAACTCACCACTCATCAGTTTAACACCCAACCGCCCAACCCATTGCACCAATCAGGACTCTTTGGGTGGATCTATGATCAAAAACTGGAACCAGATAAAACACCAAAAACACCCAAAAGGATGGTAAAAATCACTGACACCACTGGAACCAAACAGCACTGCTGCTAACAGTCAGAAATGAAGTGAGCCACAATGAGGAAATGTAGCTGAAACTTTAATAACAAATATCCACTGTTGTTGAACACTTTCTTCCCATTAAGTGACTTCATCAGAACTGCTGGATGTTATAAAATACCGAGTATAAATACAATCATTTCATGTTATGTGATATAAAAATTGACCAATGGCATACAAAAGGCAGATATCAAATGGCAATAGCACTCCAAACATTAAAAATGTGTATAAATATGAATATAAATATATGTGTGTGTGTGTGTGTGTGTGTGTGTGTGTGTGTGTGTGTGTGTGTGTGTGTGTGTGTGTGTGTGCGTGCAAGTGCAAAACCACATACTAGATGTCAACCTCTAATTGCTTTAATTTTAACACTGATGAAATTGAGCATGCTTCATTCAATCCAGGCTTTTCCAAAGCATTTCATTTTAACTGTTGTATCAATTCAGATTTAAGTAGGTGTTCATCAACTACTAACCCCCTCATATCTTGCTTAACCTGATCTAACACTGTAAATTTAAAAGCATGCAAGGGGTGGTCTAAAATAGGCATTGGTATTTTTGCATTTTTTTAATTTCAAGTAGGTGTTTATATATTCTTTCTTTAAACTTCCTAGAGGTTTCCAGACATAAAAAGCTGGACAATGTTGGCAACAAACCAGATAAACTTGGGTTGAGTCACAGTTAAAATACTCAATGATGCTGTATTTGATGCGTCTAATAACCACACTTTCACCTACTAGGATATGTTTACAATAAGAACAACCACCACACCGCCATCCCCATTTTTTTACATGTTCTCTTCTTCTTTTTTTTTCTCTAAAAGTGCTTTAAAGGACTTATCCTTCTTATATACAACCAAAGGCCCATTCCCCAAAACTTTCATGATCTTGTAATTAGAGGAGAAAAATACACCAGCTGTTCTTAATATGGTCGAAGATGCCACCACTATCTTTAGAAAAAGCAATAATAAAAGTCATGCCCCTGGATTCTGCAAGTCTTGCACGACGTGCAGGATTAGTGCAGGAGCTCTAGCAGGCAATATGTCTGCCGTGCGATCCAGGAATAGCCTGTAGGGGCATGCATGGGCACTCCTCCACTAGTCCTGCATGGACTCAGCCCCTGTATGCAAATTACCCCATTTGCAGAAGAAATCCATGCAAATAAGGTAAATTTGCAATCCAGGAAGCTGGAAACCAGCTGTGCCGGACTAGTGTAATCTGCAGAAATCTACTCGGTTAGTAATTGAGTACATTTCTGCAAATTCCAAAACGGAGTCATGACAGCTCCAAATAAAGGGTGCATATCAGTCAAGAGGCATGCCAATGGCCAAGTATAAAGCCATTGGCATTGGAAACAGCCTAAAAAAATTAAAAAATCAACTTTTTTTTTTTTTGCTGATCTTGGCAGTTTAAGCGTAGGGCAGCGGCGCACAAACAGGATTTGGGGGGAAATAAGAAAATAAACCTAAAATAAGCATTCTAACTAAAATCACTATTCTGCCACTAAAGTCAATGGCAGGCAAAAGACAACATGGCCAGTGAGTAGTGGTTGTTAAGGGGGGAGGTTCAGTGTGAGACATGTAACTATGCATTAGCAGGCAATCCTATGCAAATGAGGGGAATGATAGTGAATCCCAGTTTACCCCCAGCATGCTAGTCAGGTCCCAACAGTGTAAGAGCAGGAATAGTTTGATGCAAGCCTAGGAGTTAGCTGACATCATGGGGGGGGGGTAATGTCAGGCATACTGTAATCGGATTGGAACCCTGTGGCTCAGGTTTGCTCCGAGTGTATAGACCCAGGGTAACCTACCGGGGGCTACATGAGCTGGAGATAGTGGAGCACTATAGGGTGGACATGGACCTCCTACAGCAAATTGTTGAGCTGTGTCGGCCACGCCTGACACACCGAACTGACTGAGGGGAACCCATCCCAGTGGATACCAAGGTATGTGTAGGCCTAGGAATACTCGCCACAGGTACCTCCCAAAGCTCAACTGGGGATATCATGGGGATCTCACAGGCATCAGCATCCAGAGTACTCCACCAGTTCCTGGATGCCATGTCAGCACATGCCATTGAGCACGTATATTTCCTCAACACCTGTGAGGTGTTTGCCAGCAATATGCATCTCTTCCACCAAATAGCAGAATACCCTGAGGTAATGGGTGCTATAGACTGCACGCACATATGCATCAAAGCACCACCCAGTGATCAGGGTAGGGCCTACATCAACCGCAGGGGTCTCGCCTCCATCAACTGCCAGGTCGTGTGTGATGCCCAGGGCATTATAATGAATGTGTGTGCTGGCTGCCCTGGAAGCTATCACAATTCCCACATCTAGCATCTGATGTAGCTGTACCAGAGATTTGCCAATGAAGACATCCCCTACGGTCACCTAGTGGGGTATGATGGTTACACACTGAAGCTGTGGCTGATGACACCCATCAGAAATGCACACACAACTGAACAAGAATGCCATAATGATTCACATGCACAGACCAGACTTATAATACAGCATGTGTTTGGGATGCTCAAGTCACTGTTCCAGTGCCTGGACACATCCGGTGGAGCCTTGCACTACTCACCAACTACATGTACTCAAATTGTTATGGTATGTGCCATGCTACACAACATGATCCTGTGGAAACAGCTGCAGCAGAAACAGCATGGAGCAGTGCCACACAGCCCCCCACCAATGCCAAGGCCTGCACAGGCACAGAGAGACTCAGAGAAGGAACAACCTGAGCCTGCCCCAGTAGGCAGATGGAGGTGTGCCCAGTATGCCCTGGCCATGGCAAAGAGGCAATGCATAGCAAATACACTGACACAGTATAGACCCAGGAAATGACACCTCTCTCTGACTCGCACATACAGTAAAAGGGATGCCAAACATGATACTACCTGTGCTCAACCATGTATAGGGAGTGTACTATGTGCTTCCAACATAGGCAGCCCTCCAGCACCATCCTCAGTCCTGGCACACCCACAAAGTAAGTCAATCAACCTACCAATTCCCAAATGGAGTAGAATGTGTCGTTACCTGTATCTATGGTATAGATGTGAGCATGCAAGGGAATTGAGTGGCTGAATGTTACGGCAGCAGATATTAGACACCCATAGTGGCACCATGACATCTGTAACACATACTGGAGTCACCATAGTAGCCAGTACTGCACAGGGTGACAAAACCCACTGCAGGAAATGTGCTGGGTGACATGTGTGTCCATATGACTCACACATGCCAGTCAGGGAGGTTCACATACCCAATAACAGTCTCAGCCAGCATGACAGGTGTAGACAAACCCAAACAGAGCTTGTGCTATGACCTCTGAATGATGCCTGTGAGTAACCCCCCCAGCCCTACACAAACAGCAGGTCAGGCAGTGGGATGTTAGGAGTCAAACACTAATATGTAGGGCAACCAAAGCTAAGACCTGTAGTACACTGATATGCCTCTAGTCAGTATGATAGCTTAGAATACAGAATTAAATCGAGTACTTGACATACCAGTACAGTCATAGCAAATGTGCGAAAGTGCCAGGTGTGCCCCCCCACATTATGTAGAAATGTAGAAACAGTCAGGTGTGCACCTCCCAATCATGTGTAGAAATGTAGTAACAGTCAGGTGCACCCCCCCAGTCCTGTGTAGAACTGTAAAAACAGTCAGGTGACCCCCCCACAACCCTATGTAGAAATGTGGTAACAGTCAGGTGTGCCCCCCACTCCCATGTAGACATGTAGAAACAGACAGGTGTGCCCCTACCCTCAATCCAGTGTAGAAATGTAGTAACAGTCAGATGTGCCTCCCAATCCAATGTAGAAATGTAGAAACAGTCAGGTGTGCCCCCACAATCCTATGTAGAAATGTAGTAAAAGTCAGGTGTGCCCCCCCACGCCTATGCAGGCATGTGGAATCAGACAGGTCTGCCCCTTCCCCCAATCCAGTGTAGAAATGTAGTGACACTCAGGTGTGCACCCCCAATCCTGTGTAGAAATGTAGTAACATGTATGAGTAGGTATAATACAAGTGGAGCACAGATGCCCAGAGGTGGCCAAGGTAGCAGGATAGGTTATAGCATTTGCACAATATGTCACTCACTGTAGACCTTAGCCACTGGTATCTGTCAGCATTACGGACTATGTGGTGCAAGTGCTAGTTGTGCAATATGACATTACAAGGAAGTAGTCACCTATCACGTACCTGTGGAATATAACCCTGCGTGTGCCCGCATGTGGTGTGTCAACCTCAAGATGAATGGGTTATGGCCCATGCACACACACTGCCCTCCCCATAGCCCTACTATGACAAGCCTGTTGAGGTCATCCACTTTGAAATACACCCTTGTGAAAGGTGTAGGCCAGTAATCTCTGTGACAATTCCTATAACTGTGTACTGCTGTAGTGTGATAAACTAGTTAGGAGTTCTAATCCCAGACATAGCAACTGTGTGTATGTGTCTCTCTGTAGAGAGCAATGCCTTTTAGGATAGTCACACTTACTACAATTCAAATGCCCTACTTTGGCAAGGCTGCTGATGTCATACACTGGGAAATACACCTTTTGGAAATTTGTAGCCCAGTAATGTCCATGGCATGTCCTATTAATGCATACTGCTGTAGTGTGATAAACTAGTTAGGTAGGAGTTCTAATCCCAGACATAGCAACTGTGTGTGTGTGTGTGTGTGTGTGTGTGTGTGTGTGTGTGTGTGTGTGTGTGTGTGTGTGTGTGTGTGTGTGTGTGTGTCTGTCTGTCTATGTAGAGAGCAATGCTTTTTAGGCTAGTCACACTCATTACAATTCAAATGCCCTACTTTGGCCAGGCTGCTGATGTCATACACTGTGAAATACACCATTTGGAAAGTTGTAGCCCAGTAATCTCCGTGGTGCATCCTACAACTGCATACTGTTGTAGTATGATAAACTAGTTAGCTAGGAGTTCTAACCCCAGACATGGCAACTGTGTGTGTGTGTGTGTGTGTGTGTGTGTGTGTGTGTGTGTGTGTGTGTGTGTAGAGAGAGAGCAATGCTTTTCAGGCTAGTCACACTCACTACAATTCAAATGCCCTACTTTGGCAAGGCTGTTGATATCATACACTGTGAAATACAATTTTGGAAAGTTGCAGCCCAGTAATCTCTGTGGCATGTCCTATAAATACATACTGCTGTAGTGTGATAAACTTGTTAGGTAGGTGTTCTAATCCCAGACATGACAAGTGTGAGTGTGTGTGTGTGTGTGTGTGTGTGTGTGTGTGTGTGTGTGTGTGTGTGTGTGTGTGTGTGTGTGTCACCATCTGTGTAGGGAGCAATACATTTTATTCTAGTTACACTCACTACAATTCAAATGCCCCACATTGGCAAGCTTTCATTCACTGTGAAATACACCTTTGGGGAAGGAATACTCCAGTAATCCCCGTGGTGCATCCTATAACAGCTTCATGCTGTAGTGTGATATAGAACTCTGGTAGGGGTTCTATTCCCACACATGGCAGTTGTGGATGTTTTGTGTGTGTTCCTTTGTCTGTGTAGGGAGCAATGCATTTTAGGCTAGCCACACTCACTACAATTCAAATGCCCTACTTTGGCAATCCTGCTGATGTCATTCATTGTGAAATACACCTTTGGGGAAGGAGTACTCCAGTAATCCCCGTGGTGCATCCTATAACAGCTTCACGCTATAGTGTGATATAGAACTCTGGTAGGGGTTCTATTCCCACACATGACAGTTGTGGATGTTTTGTGTGTGTTTCTATGTCTGTGTAGGGAGCAATGCATTTTAGGCTAGCCACACTCACTACAATTCAAATGCCCTACTTTGGCAATCCTGCTGATGTCATTCATTGTGAAATACACCTTTGGGGAAGGAGTACTCCAGTAATCCCCGTAGTGTGTCCTACAACAGCTTTATGCTATAGTGTGATATAGAACTCTGGTAGGGGTTCTCTTCCCACACATGGCAGTTGTGGATGTTTTCTGTGTGCTTCTATGTCTGTGTAGGGAGCAATGCATTTTAGGCTAGCCACACTAAGTAGAATTCAAATGCCCTACTTTGGCAATCCTGTGATATCATTCATTGTGAAATACACCTTTGATGAAGGAGTATTCCAGTAATCTCCATGGCGTGCCCTATAACTGCATAGTGCTGTAGTGTAATAAACTAGTTAGGTAGGAGTTCTAATCCCAGACATGACAGCTGTGTCTGTGTGTGTGTCTGTGTTTATAATTTGTATCCTGTGTGGAGGTGGTTGTGAGTGTGTAACAACTGGACTCAATGTGGAGTGGGTTTTGCAAATTTCTTATATATATCACAATGTCCACCATACAGGGATAACGGATGTGAAATAGCCAAGAGGCTGGGGTGCAAATCCATACCCTACATGTGACATCAAAGCCAAGCAAACAAAGTTAGCAACCCTAGTATTACCCAGAGAACACTTTCAACCCATGTCTCATACACACACACACACACACACACACTTGCCTAGGCAACAGCTGCTATGTTGGTAGCTCCCTGCATATTACCCACTGATAGTAACCACGGTGTGACTGCAGTGGGCTACAGAGGGTATAGCACCCTGTCCATCTGCCCAATAGTCACGTACATGCTGACAGTGCAGCTTCACCATGTTCCCCACAGGACAACTGCAACACCCGTGGTGCCATCAAACGTGACCCACAAAGGACATACCATGCCTGAAAAACATGCCCTATGTGGACAGATGCCACTGACACCAGGGAATTCTGGTATCATGCTATCAATGTAGGTACAGGGTAAACCTGCTGTTCATTAACAGTTCCCACCACATGAGGCCAGGACTGGCACATCTGATGATAACAATCTGTGTACACAACATGGGCCAGACACCCCAGGTACAGTTCCACATGTCACTGTACATGCATGTGGGCAGTGTGCACATCCAAGACACCATACATGTCATGGACTAAGGAACACATACATGGCAAGCAATGCACAGCATTGGCTACAAGCAATAGTCACCCAGGTGACTGGATGGTGGATACAATACCCACCTGTGTGGGCAAATCCAGAAACTACACCCCTGAGCCACAATGCAGACCATTGTCATGTGGCCTGATGCCAGGGTATACCCATCACCTAGCCTTGTATAGCTGTCTGGCATAGTCGACCACTACACACCTGTGAAGCAATGCACCAATGCATGTCAGTACTGGCAGTGTGTGTGTGTGTGTGTGTGTGTGTGTGTGTGTGTGTGTGTGTTGTATGATGCATATAATTACATTCACACTCACTACAACCCCCATTGGCATACTGAAGCATGCTGTCCGATATCAGATACCTCCACATACCCTTTGCTCATATAACCTCTGTATGACCCCTGTGGTGCATGTGATACCTGCACAGTAATGTGTTGTGGCAATCTCAATAGTGATGAGTTGTATTCCTGGCCCTGGCAAGTGTGTCAATGTGTGTGCATCCCTGTGAGAGTGCAGCTGTATTGATACTGGCACCTGTTCATGCGGACAAGCATGTGTACTACACCTACTGTATAGCTACCATATCCCTGTTGCAGATGTCACTCACCATCACATATACGTTTTGAGGGCTCCATAACATGTAACTAATGTGGTGCATCCAATAACTGCATAGAAATGTAATAGCACTACATAGTCATCAGGGGTTTGATTCCCTCTGCTGGTAGGTGTGTAACACAAACATGCTTAAGTTTTACTCTCCCACCCTTCTCTGACTTTTCTTTGCCTTTGTCTGCCTCTCTCACTCCCTTTCAGGTGGATGTGGAGAGCTACACCTGCTTTGCTTAGGCAGCAGCATGTGTATTTTAAGTGATGCTCATGATCAGCTGCTGGCCTCTGCACGAATTGCAGCCCTCCTCTAGCTGATTAGATGTGGAACAGCTGTGGTAACATTCCCATTACCAATTGCATTGAAACACACTCCAATATCTAGGAACATCATGTTGGTGTTGGGCCTTTTCATTCACTGTGAGCAGGAATTCGTTCTGTTGTTTGGCAAACAGCATCCCAGATGGATTGGGGATTTACTTCTAACAACATACACTGTGGAAACAGGGCAACACACAGGAGGGGGATGTGCCTGACCTGACTACAGACTGTAAGTGCTGCTATACTGCATTTGGAGTAATGTTGGTTTAACAAGGTGTATGTGGATATGGCTGTCCTACATGTTTTAATACCTGCCATGTCAGTACTATGTTTATGAGGAAACCCCACCTGTAGGGTTATCTGCAGACTGGTCAGTGTGTGGGGCCTTTTATTTAATGTGCTACCCACAGAGCACCTATCTGTGAACTGCAGAAGGTAGTGTGAAGATTGCAGTCTAAGGATGGTGCCGTGAGAGTTACTGACTTCATATCCCTCATAGGACATATGTTGCAACAAACCCTATTACAACAGTAAATGTATGAGGTTATCACAGCAACATGTCAATATTGGCCCTGTATATGTGCCTCCAGCCACAACTCTGTCAACCTTTGTACACATGTCATGCAATAAGAGGTGGATATGTGCTATACACCATAATTAGTGACATCATATCTGATAACAAGCCAGTGAGATAGCAGACTGCTACACATTATGTATAGTAGGGGTTATATTTGATGACATAACCTGGACATTCTGTGGCTGTGTGTACAGTACTGAGGTCTGTGTACTTAAGGTGAATGTTGACAGTGTGTTTATTATTAATATGTACTTTGGCCTGTGTACAGACTGTGGTAGATGTCATTGTTTTTGGTCCCATTCTATCTAATGTTACATGCTGCTCCACTGTATGTTACTCTATCGGATTACATGTTTGTAGGGCCATGCACACACATGTCCCATACCACAGACAGGCATCAGACCACACTGTGTAGCAGCCCAGTATATGTAGGGTTAGTGTGTGAGTGGCACATATGAGGATGATGTTGAACAGATAGTCCATATATTGTAATATTACACTAGCTTACCATACGTGGCTGTGTTCACATTGGTTGTGGTTATGCACTTTCACACAGGTGTATCTAATCCTGTTCTCTGACATGCCTGCAGAGCCTCCTATATATGCAGGTACATGTGCATTCTCCCATAGGAAATGTAGGCCAGTGTTGAGCCAGTCTGCCTCTAGCCTGCACGGTGCTTTGTTACACACCTAGCAGCTTAGTGTACTTACCCAGTGAGATGTCATGTCCAGATACTTGCCAGATATACTGCTGCCAGGCATCCCTTAACAGTCATGTATGTCATACAAAGCAGTGGGATGCTGTACAGATGTATGTCAATATCTAGTGGGTAGTATGGGGCCATGGCACCTCTGTACCAGCAGTTATTATGTATCAGGACAGACAGGGGTGTGTGAATGCATAACCTATGGGGGAAAATGTATACCAGTTGTTACATGTTATCCACATTGTCAGGCTTGGTCCACATGTCTTGCACTAAGGGGTTCTGTGTATACCTCTGGACTAGCCAGAGTGTGTCAGAATGTCCACATATATTGGCCAATATCTCTGCTGCAGTCCACAGGAGCATTACATGCTAGCAGCGGTACTGTACTATGATGTCCTTAGGATGTCTGTCAGTAGCCAATGGCGCACATGTTAAAAGCAGATGTGACCTCCCACACACACCATGTCTGTGAAGACAATCCCTATTACAGTAGCAATAGTCTATAAATATACCTGCTATACACACCTGACATCCCCTTGCATTATGAAGTTGGGACTATAGGGGCTACGTTAGAACTACACTCCATGTTCAGGACATATGGTGAAAATATATGTATATATAATTAACCAGATATCTGTATAGATATATACACATATACATATCGACATATATAGATGGATATGTATATGTACATATATATACATATATACACCCAGATATATACATATACAGAGCAATATATGTCTAGACATATACAGATAGAGATACATATGCACATACATGTATGGATATCTACATATGTATTGACAGTAGTAGATATATCAGAATAGATATGTATGCACATATAATTATAGAGATCTACATATATACCAACATAACTAGGCATATCTGTACACATAGGATGTGCATACATATATAGCTATATAGGCATATATCTATATATACATATACATATATCTATATATACATATATCTATATATGCATTTCTGTGTATGTGTGTGTATATATATATATATATATATATATATATATATATATATATGTGAATAGTGTGGACCCAGTAATTAAGGGTTTGGTTAGGCTGTACATAGTTGTTGTTGTACATAGTAGTGGCTTGTGAGACCGCAGTTGAGGTGGTTCTGTGCGTGTGGTTTTGACAAGGAAATGTGTTTTCGAAGGGCCGATGGTTTTTGTTCTGTGGTTGTTGTTCTTGTGGTTTCTGTGCAGTGTTTGTGTGGATTCATGTGTTACTATGGTGTCTTGTTTGTGAGGTGTCGGTTTATGGTTTGTCGGTTGGTGGTTTTCGATGTTTGGTGGTGTGTCGGGTGGTGTTGTCGGTGAAAGTGGCTGTCAATCTTATGACCTAGAACCATATATATATATATATATATATATATATATATGTGTGTGTGTGTGTGTGTGTGTGTGTGTGTGTGTGTGTGTAGTACATACAAAGAGATGTGCACATGGCCATATATATGTAGCACTATACAAATGTGTATACAGACATATGTATGAGTATACATGTGTATGTACATGCAGACATATATAGACCTATTATATGTATACAACCATATTTCTGTCATGAGTAAACCTCATGGTTGTGTATACCCTCCCAGATTATCTCACCATATGTATCTGCTATGTGCACATTATGATAAAACAACATATGTGATGCAACAGTCATATTAATAACAAGGACTACACAATTTAGGAACTAAAGGCAATTGTTCAATACTACTCAATATGTGTAGTGACAGCTATATTGGTAAAACAACAGCTGTCTTTACAGTGGTCATGGCTTAGTGGTTAAGTGCTGTGACTTCAGTGTACAGGATCCTGGGTTCAAGACCTGCAAGGCTGTTAATTTTATTGCTGGGCAGAACAAGGGCTGTTGGATACAGAGTGGTTAAGGCAGTTTTGAGCTGCTTTAAGTGGGTTTGCGTGGTTTTGTATGAAGCTAAGCAGTGCTGAGCTATGGGTAAATGTACAGGTGCTTACACAGTGTATGCATCGCTTAACAGTACGCAAATCACCTTAGCTTTTATATTGCAGCAATGTTGATACTTGCTAAGCATAACTTAGCCCTGGTAACCAGGACACACCACCCAGTCTGATAATCTGTAATAAGTGTATCTAATGCCATGTACAATACATGCACCTATGTGCTGTCATTACAGTAGCAAGGGGTGTGAGTGTCATGTGTAGGACACAGACATATATGAGGTCAGTACAGCACTATCCATATGAATGTGTTACATACAGGCATAGTAGCCCAGGGTATGTGCTGTCATACTGGCATGTAGTGTATCATGGCAGTACTACTGTTGACAGTGCTAACCCAGGCAACAGCAGAGTGTTAAATGTAGTACTGACAACAAGCACACCTGTGGGCATAGCTGGACACCAAGGCCTCCCTGTTGTATCCCTGGTGGTGTGAGCTGTGTCACAGTATATACCCCTTACTGGGTAATGATCCATCATGTGGAATGTAACTGCAGACTACCATCTGTACAGCACATGTTAGTGAGGGCATCCAACATGTAGTTATGGCATACAAATTGTTGTCAAACATCTATCTGTCAACACACTCATGCTACTGCATAGCTACTTTCCAGGCTGACTGTCAGTCCCTGTACAGATGTGCAGATGGCAGGTCTCCAGCTGGATATGTACAGGCAACCTAAGCTTGATTGACACTGACATGTCTGCCCAGCTGTGTAAGAAGTGGCACATATAGGAGATGTCACCCTGTATGCATCACATGCCATGGGTACCTCCACTACACTACCACAGTCAACAGAACATGCTTGGGTACAGGTCACCATCACAGACACTAACCATGTGTTGTAATCCATGTTGCATACATGTCAACTTGATCACCTCAGTGGCCATGTGCAGGAGGCACCTGGAGGATTGTCTGATGCATGTCATTCTCACCCTGAGGGTCATGACAGTAGTGTCAGTCGATAGATTGCCTGCTGCCACCTGGCAGGTGGCAGGATACTACTGTACACACAACCCCTACACAACCCATCTCCCCTTGGAGAATAGCTAGGTACACAGCTATGACCACCTACAGTAATGCACCCCTGTACTGACACGTGTACATGTGCATGACTGACTATAGCAGTGTCTGTGTGTTAGCACACCTGTACTTGGGAATTCCATGAGGGCCTTCACAACCAATGCAACACCCATTGCCATAGTCAGTTGTGGCTGCTGCTGTATGGGGCATTACATGTACCCTGTTAAGCTCCCCCCATACCGGCTACACAAGCCCTGCAGTACCAGCACAACAGTGTTTTACAAATGGGTTGATAGGCATGGGATACTCATTGTGTTCTGGCATGTGTGTGTAGTTGTGCATGTCCGTATATCTGTAGGGTACATCATTCCAAAGCCACATACTCCTATTACAATACCCATTGCCACACAGTAGCACAGATAGTGTTGTTGCTGCCCATAGGTGAGGCATGACAATGCAAAACCCTACTACGCCTGTGGCATGTGCATGAGATGCATATCCCTGTAGTACCACTGTTGGAGTATACTATGGGTTATATCGCAGTCATGGCCAATGTGTGATGGTGGGTATGGCAGAGTGTCATCATGGGTTTCAGGGAGTACAATATCCACTGGGGGATGTGGGTGCTGTGTACACTGTCATTACACCAAGGTACACCCAGTATATGTCCATGTACCACGTTATGGTTACCACTGTCACCATCAACCATACAGGCAACAGTTACCACAATCCAAGCCAGTTATGCATGTGATATGTACAGCCTACCTGTAACACATTGGACACATGGTCAAGTTATTAGCGATAGGCCCTGGTATCTCAGATGTCTGTCTGGCTGTTATGTGTCTGTTAATGTGCATATGATGGTATGTCACACTACGTATTGTCCAAATACACCCATTACATCCCCCATTAGCATAAACTACATGTCTGGGGATGTTCTGCATGTAACATGTAACCTGGGACACACCTCACCCTAAACGCTGTGTGGTGTGTGCAATGTAAGCCACACACTTCAGTATCACTACATAGCTAGGTATGGGTCTAATCCCAGTGTTGCCAAGTAACAGTGTGCGTGTATGTGGATAGGTCAACATCAGGTTGCAGGGTATACATGCCTCAGCATGTCACCTGTCCATGTGGCACAGGCAATAACCATTTTAGTAACCTGTGACATGTGTTCAACTGTACCCCAGATATGTCACAGCCATGGTGTCACCACAGTGGCATAACCCGTTATGGAATATGACTGCAGACCATCCTCGTGCTGACACATGTAGACCTACAACACAAATGGATAACATTATAGGGACTGCAATCAACCAGTGTTACTAAAAGCTGTAATGCATCATTGCTGGATGGCTACACTACCTGCCATGTATCCATTATACTTTACTCCTTACATGTTACACTGCAGTACTGTGGTACACTGAAGTACAGTCACTGTGTGCATCAGAACCATATCAACCTGTCCCTGCATTGATGGTATGGATGATAGGGATGTGGCACAGGTATCATTATATGAACAGGGCATCCTTATGCTGACACATGTACACCTACAACACAAATGGATAACATTATACGGACTGCAATCAACCAGTGTTACTAACAGCTATAATGCATCATTGCTGGATGGCTACACTACCTGCCATGTATGCATTACACTTTACTCTTTACAACATATTACACTGCAGTGCTGTGGTACACTGTAGTACAGTCAACATGTGCATCAGAACCATATCAGCCTGTCCCTGCATTGATGGTATGGATGACAGGAATATGGCACAGGTATCATCATATACACAGGTCATCCTTGTGCTGACACATGTACACCTACAACACAAATGGATAACAATATAGAGACCACAACCAACCAGTGTTACTAACAGTTATGAGGCATCATTGCTGGATGGCTACACTACCTGCCATATATACATTACACTCTACTCCCTACATGTTACATTGCAGTACTGTGGTACACTGTAGTATAGTCACTGTGTGCATCAGAACCATATCAGCCTGACCCTGCATTGATGATATGGATGACAGGGATGTGCCACAGGTATCATCGTATGCACAGGGTGTGATGTTGGTTTGCCAGATGCCGAGGTTGGCCCATACATTTGACACCATGTGTGTGGGTGAGGGGTGTACTGTGGTGAGCTGGGCGAGGTGATGTGGTGTGTGTAGGTATGGGGTTGCCCTAGGTGTGTTTGCATAGTGTGTGGGTATGCATGCAAACAGTTCTGCCATGTGGCTGCCCTACACAGCTGTTTATGGACAGCTGCAGACCATACCTGGCAGGATGTGCAGTTCACTGCCTCTGGCCATGGACAAGTGGACTGTGCCTGCCAGGAGTTCCATGGGCACATCCAGGTACAGGCCTCGATGTGCTACTCTCACCTGCTGATGACAAATGTCTGCTGGTACCAGGTCCCTCCTGGGATTGGCCAGGACCACATGCACGTGGCATTGTGTGGTGTGGACAGCACACCTGCCACACTGCCAGGACTGCTACTGCCACTGTGGGAGCCCCTTGGTGTCCTAGCATGTCCACGTTGACTGCCAGCTGTTGGTGTTGCTGGCCCACATCCACGCGGACATCACCTCATCCCCACAGCATATTGAAGCACAGACACACCATGACTGATGAGGGCCATCATCTCATCATGCCATCTATCCATGAGGTCGGTATAAGCACGGATGGCACCCGACAGTTCATGGAGGTTGTTGCTTACAGATGAGAGAGCAGCCCTCTGCAGCCTTAGGCCCTGTCTGGTGTAATGTTCCATACATGCCTGTACCTCTATGACAGTCTGAAACATGCACCTGCTGGTACCAGCTATGTCGCCTATGCTAGGAGCATGATGTCCATTGGCCTTACCATGAGCACCCTGGGACATCCTCCTATGTGGTGCACTGCCAGGCATCTGGCTATGCCTGCTGTGACCATACACAGTAGGCATGGTTACCACACTTTCCTGTGCACTGCCACCAAATGCCAGCTGTCCCTCCACTATGGCCACTGGTGATGGGGTATGTGTAGGCACTGAAACTATGTGTGGGGTTGGGGTGGCTAAAAGGGGGATGTCAAATGCTGGCGCAGTGTCAGCCCCTGACAACCCCACCTGTGCCTCAACAGTACTATCATCATCTTTGGTGTCTGTATGGACACCAACATCAGATTGCATGCAGGAGGGACCCTGACCCACCTCGCCACCTGTGGGGAAAACAATAAACACACTTTAAAACCTGTACAGCATTGTCTAACAGTACACACACACACACACTCGCGCACACACACACACACACACACACACACACACACACACACACACACACACACACACACACACATGTCCGTAATACCTACCTGTCCATGCCTGTACAGACAGCCCCACGTATATGTCCATGTGGTACCCCATCCTGCATCTCACTTGTTAACATACACACATTGATAGCACTCCTTAACATATCAGTCCTCTAAATGCCTACACCAGAGGACAACCACAAGACCTGTTACTAACATTACCTGCCTGATCTGTGTGCAGTGGTTTTACATGGCCTCACTGTTATCATTCAGTATTCACCCTCTGTATGTTCGGACATCATGAGCATGGCCCCTATATGTGTGGGCTACTATGTTCTATACATAATATCACACACTGGTATGGCATGTGTATGTAATGCTCAGTACATGCCAGATATGCTGCTCATTCAGCCTATCATGTGACAACTGTAATATATGGAGACACTCCCTGGTGTTGACTAGTACTTCCCCAATGCATCTGTAGTGCTGCATACGTGGGTTGTAGGTGACCACCCTGCTGAATGCAATATTAAGGGCGTACCTGGTGTCTACCTTCCCTCTCGATGCCTGTTCCATACTATAGACCATATTATACTATCAGCTGTCCTGTGATTACACACATGACAGGTATTCCTGGTGTGTAATGTGGCAGTCCATGTCCATTTACTGCACAGTCCAAAAGGGAGGTACAGCTGTATGAACACCCCACAATCTCACATGTGCATACATGGCCACCCACACAAACACACACATGGACACACACATCCTACATGCATCAACCTCCCTCCACTTCACAACCACCAGGATGCACACACACATACACATACAGGTGAGGTTGCACAGTGATAGTACACACAGTCCTCCTATTACCCACCTGTCAACATGCAAAACATATGGTACAGAACAGCATGCAGTTCAGCTATAGTCAATCCATGCTAGCAACAGTATACATAAGTGTGATGCATGTGCTGTGTCACAAGGTGATGCTCCTTCCCCTGGATACCACTGCATCCATGTACACAGTATTGCTGTGCACCTGTTCTGCACCCTGCCATGTACTGTGCACCACACCTCACAGGTGTACAACCCATTGTGGAATGTGTAGTACAGTGTCAGTTATGTCAGCTTTAATGCTCACAATCCCTATATTTTTCAGCAACACATACCTGGGATGATATGTGGACAGTTGTCATTGGTGAATGCCTGATGCCTAATTTACAGCTCAAAACATCAGCGGACCATGTATGACCAATCTAATACTCTTACACTAAAAATGATCAGAGCATACCATGGTTATGGGGGCTGCACACACCCTTCCTGATATGATGCACCCATCCGTGATCTGCATTGGGACCACATCACTGCATATCTTAACAGTACATGTGCCCGATATGTGACATATGTCCTGTACTTTCACATGCAGTGTCTACAGAATGTGTTAGGTGTGTGGATGCTGACCGCGATGCATACACTCTGTATGGGAATGTGTGTGCTATGATGGATGTCCATCATGTTTCACTGTTGCAGTCATTACATTTGGGTAATCTGCTGGCAGGTTGCCCTCAGTAGGCCTGAATAACAAAGTCTTGGGTCCTGCGTCGGTTGCTGTCCCTTCTTCCATGATGTCAAGTCGTCAGGTGTATAAAACATGCAGCCAATGCTGTTACATCAGTTTTTCTTGCCCCAGATGTCAGGTGCCCCCCCCCCCAAAATGGGGAGCAAAAAATAAATATATATATATATATATATATATATATATATATATATATATATATACACATATAATTAGAAACACAAAAATATAACTCCTAACAAAAGCAAATACACCAAAAAGGCTTTTAAGCATAGTAAAAGAAAGAAGAGGTATAGTAAAAGAAAAACAGGGGGCTGGAGGGAGGGTAAGCAGGACTGCAACAGTGAATACACTCGAATATCTACATTTATGGTAAGTGTACACAATTGTACTATGTTCATCGTGTTTCATTGTTGCAGTCATTACATTTGGGTAGATTCCCAAAGCTAAGGTTGGGAGGATGGATTTATACAGCATTAGGACCTGTTATAAGGCACTGCAAAACAGCAGTGGCAAAGCCAGCTCTGGATTTAGAGAAAATTGGTAAGTGATAATGCTTGGTGAACAGGCATTGTGAAGCAGGTCAATACAATGATGCCGGACCTGCTCATAACTGCAGTTGTGCAGTCCGACATCATTGACCATCTGGACTAGGTAGTTCCACAGGGTAGTCTGTTCCTGCTAGTCATGGGCAGCCCTGCCAAACAGCACTGGGTAGTGCTGGATTAGGTATGTGATGAGCACTTCAGTTTCAGCTGCCGAATAAGTAGGCAAACGTGCATGTGACATCTTGGCCGAAAGACATAAATATGGAAACAGGTCTGAGCAACTCATACAGCAAGGTTACCACAGTTCATACTACACGTCTCTGTCACCCCCCACCATATCAGCTTCAACATACTGTACACACAACTCATTAGGTATGGCTACACCTTATCTACCAGTGGGACAGATATTGTATTGTACCACACTTTCTGCTATGTGACTGTAGCCATGTTCCCTGTGTGGACACTATCATTGCTGACCTGTTACAGACTATTCACCTGCATGCCATTGTGAGGGCCACTATGGTTCCATATATGCCTATGGTATGGCTGCTTTGTGATTGCTGCACATCTGACTTTCTGTGTTATTGGGGATATCAATGCATGCTGTTGGACATGTTCTGGCATTGTGTAGACTATTGCTATCAACATATGTTCTATAACAATGACACAATAACATGTATATGTACTTTTGGCCAGCAGAACCACCTCTCCAAACCCATCTGCCCATGTTACCTGGCCACATCACATGTGTGTCCCAACCTGGGGCCTCCTCATGTACTAGTCCAGCAATACCATCAGGTTGAACCAACCCAGGGGATGTTGCCCCCCCCAGGGGGCACACACAGACATGTTCCTGTCCCCTGAGGTCAGGTCCAGATTCTATTCCATAACGGGCTCCACAGACACATGGGGGATGTGCTACATCACTCTGAGGCACCCAATACACATTCACAGGGCCAACATGCTCATCCTGCTCAGCCTACAGACCAGGCACCTTCAGGGCATGGACTTCTGTTGTGAGTAGCAGTGGGTGGGAGGCTTGTTCTCATTGTGCCCATATTGGGGCCCATGGGGTGTCCACATCACAGACCACACACACCATCCAGGGTGTTTACCCACCACATGTGTCACATACCACACCTGTAGACTGTCCTCTATATCTACCAACCCTGACCACTTCCACAACTATACCTGCCATAGTTCCCCATATTCCCATTCCATACTTCACAGACGAGGGCAATGTGGTCCCAACAAGGGATTAACATGTGACATACCCATCCATGTTGCACACACTGCCAGCTGTAGATATCTGTGTGTATTGCTATGTGTGCTGTTGCCGCGCACATAGCATGCATCACTGTGGTAATAATATAGGGGACATGTATGTACATACATATATGTTTGTGTGTGTGGTTGTATATATGTTGACATGTGCATATTGGTATATATCTATATATGTGTAGATATATGTGATGTATATATGTGCTCATATATATGTCTACACATGGGTATCTGTATATATGTGGGGTACATTCAGACATCAGCTCCACACTCTCACAACACCTTCCTGCACAGCTGCACTGCTCTGCCTGCCACAACACAGACAGGTGCCACATATGGACACAGCCTGACATTAGGGGGGTATATGTTGGACCAGATTGCAGGTAACCCTGTTACACTCCTATGGTATTCCTGCATGCTACATTACAGATTAACCTGAGTATCCTGCAAGGGGTGGGTTGTGGGTCCCACATGTCCATTATAATGGCATTATGTCCACCACCAGCTATTGGCCATGTGATATACATACTTCCCATTACACAACACACACTATGATGGCTTATATCCTGTCAGTCAGTACTCCTGTACGTAGTTGATGGCCATGGCCCACTACCCACAGGGACAGACACCATTGTCCATAGCAGTTGTTCAGACGAACATCATTACAACACCTGATGGCACATATAAATCATTCCACATCATCTACATCATCTATCCCATTATTATGCACCAGGTACTACATTCAATTACATGCATATATACTTCACATACCTGTTGTGTGAATTATGTCAGTTCTGAATGGTTTGCTGGATGTTATAATAGTTTTTTTTTTCTTTGGCTTTTACTTTGCCTTTGTCTTAGGCTTTTGATTTTGTTTTTTCTTTCTTTCTCTCTCTCTCTCTCTCTCTCTCTCTCACTCTCTCTCTCTCTCTCTCGGTGTCTCTCCAGTAAATGGATTGAGCTGCTTTGAATAGATTGCAGCATGGTTTTAGTAGGTGATGCACATGATCAGGTGATGGCCTCTGCACCAGTTAGTGTCCTCCACTTGCTACCTGCATGTAGCTTGCTGTGTAGTACTTCCAGTTACCACTGTCATGGCAACCACCTACTATAAATCCCTATATCATGTGGGCTTTGTCCCTTTACCTTTCCTGTGTGATGGACATCCTTTCCTGTGTGTGGGCATCAGTGTTACAGACAGCAGGTAGCAATACCTCTTACAAGAGAACCTGCACACTCAGGCCAGCTGCATATTTGTAGGAGGTTCCAGAACTACAGACAGAGTGTGAGTAGAGTTGTGGTATGCACTGTATAGTACTGGTGTTACAGGATTTGTGTGTACATACTAGTTTACCTTGGAATGCAGTCTGTCTGCATAGCTCTCAACTGTGGGCCTATCCTCTTGATGACCAGAGGTGTGCCTATTATGTTGTGTCTGTCCACTACACAGGTCTTGTGTCAGATATTTCACTGGCATTGTCTGTGTTGAGTGCTATCAGTACATGGCTACATCCATTTATGTTTCTAACTTCAAATCCCTGACTAAGGGTATGTTGCAGACTATCCTGTAACACCAGCAACTTGCTTACTGTATGACAACAGTTTTCTACATATGTGCTTGTGTTCCAGCCTCTGTCCTCCACCTACATACCAGGCTTTGCACATATGACATGCTATCAGGGGTTGTTCTGCAGTGGGCTGTGAGTATGTCATGCTGACATTCCTGCCATCAGTCCACTGCTGTTGTATCCGCCACACATACAGTGGGGCTGGGGCCATATATGTGTGAGCTTCACCTACACAATACTTATGCACTCCAGAGGTCAGTGTATGTAACAGTGGTATGTGGCCCTGTATTATTAAGTCTGGGGGGGGGAGGGACCATAACTAACCTAGGCTGTTACAACATGTGGGGGTATCAGGGGTAAGCTGCCTTAAGGTATCTAGATGTACATTACCATACAATTCACCTAAAATTGGGTAAATGCAGGCCTACTGCCTCCTGCCATACAGACTGTTCTGTTTGTCAGTGTGCTTGTGATGGTGTCAGTTATGCCTTGTTATGTAAAAGTTACATCCCATTGTGTCAAATGAGGTCTTTACCCCCTAGGGATTGTGTACAGAGTGTAGATAGAGGCTGCCAAACTATACAGCTGCATTACTTACTGTTGATTGTTTGGTATCCTGTGGCCCAGTCTGTCTATTGTACTTCTTGAAGGCCTCGGCCTGGACAGCAACATTTGTAAGCCTTTCCAGACTACTGTATTAGTATAACTGTTTCACAGTTGCATTGCTCTGTTTATATGGATGTCAGTATCTAAACAGTTACATGACATAGTATATACAACTGTAATAGTACGCAAAGCTTTCCCATTTATGCAAACCTGTGTGTGGTGTTATATCCTTTGACTTCTCGGTGGGTATATGTTGCAGGCAATGATTTTCATTTGTATGGGTGGCTCATACAGTGTCCAGTTGTTAAGGTGTTAATTGTAGGCATAGTGGCCGTTCCATATTGTGTGCACCTTTTACATATGTATCTTACTATACATATCTCTGCATGTGTATGTGCAGTTACATATATATATATATATATATATATATATATATATGTGTGTGTGTGTGTGTATATCTGTATCTGCATATATGTGTCTGTATATATGTATCCTAGGGATGTTGATAGCTTCCACATTGTACATTCCCTATGGGAGCCAGACTGTACTGTTTGATATGTTACAGATACCAGCCTGACATCATACAGGTGGGATGGAGTACTGTTAACATCTTGTGCCCATGTAGTGTCAGGTCCTGGTTATGGGATCTGCAACAGTTGGTAGTGTATTGCAGGGCAGACATGTTTGGCTGTGGTGGAGTATACCTATTCATACAAGACGTATGTTGTTTGGGGCCTCTCAACCCCATTATGGTGCATGTGGACATATATGTTTTTTTATGTTCCCATTGTTATCTACAGATGTATGTCCGTATATACCTATATGGATATATATATATCTGCTTGCATATATACATACATATATATATATATATAACTTGATGCATATATTTAGACATATAGATGTAGACATATATATCTATAGATGTATGCATTTGTGTGTATATATGTATATATATATGTGTGTGTGTATATATTAATATATATATATATATATATATATATATATATATATATATATATATATATATATATATACACACACACACACACACACATATATATAGATATATTGTATCTGTTTAAATATTAATATATATACACATACATACATCTACATGTTGGAATACATTCCCTGTACAGTTGAATGACTGGGCTGGATTATATGTTTGTGAATATATCAGGGTTATGTATACCTGACATGGCTTAGTGTTAAATCACTTTGGCTATGGTGTGCAGGGTCCTGAGTTTGAGCCTTGCAGAGGCTGTTTATTTTGTTGCTGGGCAGAACAAGGGCCATTGGATACAAAGTGATTAAAGCACCTTTAAGCAGTTGTAAGCAGGTTTGTGTGGGTTTACGTGGAGGTAAGCACTGCTAACTTCCGGTTACATTTTCTTAGACTCAGCTTCTATACTGCTTACCCAGTGTAGGCATTGATTACCCCCATGCAAACAGGCTTAAACCCACTTACTTCTGCTTAAAAGTGCTTACACCCGCTCACCCCCATGCTAATTTCTTTAAAAGAAAAGAAAAAAAGGTTGATAGAACAGTGGTGAAAAAGGGGCACAAATAGGGAAGGACAGTAGGGAAAATAGCTAGGGATGTGCAGGAAGGGTGTAGGGAAGGTCCATGGCTGCCCATTTCTTCTACAGCAACAGCTGTGCATATACACTGAATTTAGAGGTAGATTTGGACACTCAAACCCCTGGGAGAAGGTGAGGACAACAATAATAACTGTGATGCTGATTAGACCAGATTACATGTCACGTGTACGAAATGGACAGCTATGTATGGAGTGAGATTTTTTTTTTTGGGGGGGGACAGATTGCCTTTTTTTTCAGGTGAGAGTGGGATGTTGGGGAGGGATAGTAGGTATATTTGGGGAGGTAAGTTGGCTAGGTGAACAGACAAGACAAACAAGATGCATACAGGGGCAGTATGTGACACATGTGGTGGGTAGACACCTTGATGGGGAGGGGTGTTGGGAATTCAATAGCCCATGAGCCCCCTAGTGGAAACAGTGTGACTGAGGTCCCCATCCATGGGCAGTCACCACTGCACCTTCACAGCCCCGAAGGTGGCTGTGCTGGGGATTGCATTGCAGGGCCAGCCTGACCCTCTATTAGCGATACGCAGCCCTTGAGCTAGAGTAGCAGATCACCAAGCTGCTGGTCGAGCTTGCTATGCACCACAACCCAGACCTGGTGATGGGTGACAGGTTCCTGTCTGCGCCCTCTCCCAGGAGGGGCCGAGCCCCATCCCCTGAAGTGGTTCCACCTGAAGGTGGTGCAGGACCAATGAACAGGGAGGTCCCGGGTTGGGCCCCAGACATGCTGGTGCCCAGTGCCATGGCCAGCTGAGGTGGGACAGGTGGGTCCGATGGTACTGGCCTTCCCAAACATGCTATAGTGTTTAGATTTTATCATCATATGTCGGTTGGTAATAGTCAACACATTCCAGGGTTAGGTATAACAGCATGCATAGATATTCCCATTAACCCAGATACCAGATACAGAACAGTTGCATAGCAAACAGAACACATGCATATATGGAACCACAGTGGTAATAAGAACAGCATGCAGGTACATTGATGGCACCATGACAACAATGTTGGAATAATTCAATATAGCACATGTATGGGAACAATTAAAATATTTATCAAACAACAGGACATTATCAGAACATTGGAGTCATTACATACCAGTTGGGGTGGGTATGTTGTTTATTGTTGGAGATATGGTGGGGCCGTGGGGTGGAGAGAAAGATGTCAATTAACAACTAGTATATTCCTGTAGTACACATTACTTTCCTAGTCAGTGCTGTTATATGCACCTTACAAGTCTTAATACATTACCCTACAGCCTTAGTTTGGACAGTGATATGGCTGTCGTCATTGTTATACATGAACAGGTATTACCTGCAGTATGCACCTCTTACCTGGTATACCTGTGTAGGGAATGTATGTTAACACTAACTGTTTCTACACATACTCCCAGATTCTGGGTTGATGTTGTGCACATGGCTATCCAACTCTTTCTGCACAGACTCTGGCCATGTGTTGACCACATGCAGGTGTAACGGGATATATCTAGTATATTGCCCTCTCCAACCTTTAGTGACTTGACACACACATATACATGCTTTCATACACAGTAATATTATGTAGCACAGTGTGGGTGACAGTGATAAGTGATATTTTATTATTCAGAGAAACTGCAACACTCACAATTTCCTACAATACCAGAGTAAACAGTACCAGTACAGGGTATAATGTTTTTTACTTCTCAGCACAGTGTTTGTATCTGATGTACCTGTAGGAGCAATGTTTGTTAGCACTACCTGAATGTTGCCACACAAAGATCCAGGTTACACATTAGTATTATGCACATACATCTCACTCTGTGACTGTACACACTCTGGTCACAGCTTGACAACATGGGGGTGTAGATAGGACATACTTGGCTTATTACTCTCCTAACAGGTTCAGGAGTTGCTACAGTGACAGGCTTGTTCACATAGATGTTGGACAATCACTTGTATTCCCTGTTTGCTGGCTAAACATCTGGGATCATCCCACAGACTTACTAGGGGGACAGGGGGACATGCCGTAGATATGGGCCCATATACTGGACATTCTGGTCTCATCTGTACAGTTGTGGGGTATGATTCTGTATGCAGCCTACTTCCACTCCCAGGATTCAGACCATGGCTGTGTCTGCTGCAACTTAAACACTGTCCATCAGAGTTGTGTGTGCTATATAGATATTTCTGTATATCTCCTATCTGCTTTCTGTTCTATAATTCTCTTGTGCTTTTGCATTCTGACCTTGTATTACAACACTCTTATACAGATTTCCTAGACAGTTATATTTTGTAGGACAGTGTGGGTGACAGTGATGCATAATACCTCATTAGTCATTGCAGCTGCATCACTCACAATGCCATACAATACCAATGTAAACAGTACCAGTACAGAGTATCATTCTTGTATTTCTGGGCACAGTGTTGGTATCTGACAGACCTGTGGGAGAAATGTTTGTTAGCACTACCTGATTGTTGCCACACACAGTACCAGATTCCACATTACTATTATGCACATACATCTCACTCTGTTACTGTACACACTCTGGCCACTGCTTGACAAGATGGGGGTGTAAATGGGACATACGTGGCTTTTTAGTCTCATAAGGTTTTGGGGAGTTGCTAGTGTGCCAGCTTTGTTCTCATAGATGTGTGTCAATCAGTTGTATTTCCTGTTTGCTGTCTATACATCTAGGATCATCCCACTGATTTCCCAGGGGGACAGGTTGACAGGCAGCAGATATAGGCCACTTTACTAGACATTCTGGACATATCTGTACAGTTGTGGGGTATGATTCTGTATGCAGACTACTACCACTTAGAAGATTTGAACCATGGCTGTGTATGCTAAAAAAGCAACAGTTCACATCTCAGTTGCATGTGCTATTCAGGTTTTTTGTATGCCTTTTCCCTGTTTTCTGTCTATGTGTTTCTCAGTTGTACTAAATGGCCTCTGGGGATTACACCAGTCATATACAGGCATTCCTACACATTTTATTTATGGTTCACGGTGTGGGTAACAGTGCTTATTACAACAGTACTTTTACGTGAATGCAAATCTACATTACCATATGATACCAAAGTATACACATGCATTCCATCACTTAGACCTTTATTGTCAGGCTATTACACTTTTATTTACATACATACTATATGAGTCTTTTCTCGCCATATTCTCTGGTGTATGCAGTACTTGCCTTAAACAATACAGGTTTTATACAGGCAATTAATTTACTATTACTTTTAGATTTATTTCCTATGACAGTACATGCAAGAGTATTACTGACCTGCCTCACGTTGCAACCTCTCCAGACGACTGCCATGGTCCCCCCTGGTTCACGGCCTACTCGATTGCAGCTGTGGAGGACATAAGAGGAACATTTAGCCATACTTATCCATGATATACATGAGCTGGCAATTATTAAACAGGTAGTGGACTGATAATTACAAACAGCTGGAACATCCCCTGCCATTCTAGCCTCTTGGATCCACTGGTCCAAGAGGCCCCCATTACACCACTTCAGGTCTGCATAGTGATGACTGACCTGCTCACCAGTTCGGGGTATGCCAGTCGCACTGGTGAGGTCATGGGCGAGACGGACCCAGGCATCTGCCTCATATTGGGAGCCCTGGTACTGGCCCTGCAGCAGCCTCTGTTCATGGTCTTTGATAAGGAGTCCTGCCATGACTCTGGACTCCTGGATGCACCAGTGCTGCACCCAAAAGTGCACCCCCTCTCCTCTTCCTGACATAGTGCCTGCAAGGGAAGCTACAACCCATTATGAGATGTATTCCTGATACCCAGACTAAACTACTTGGCATTACTATTGATAATAAGCTCAAGTTTGATGTACATATTAATCTGGCCATTAAAAATACTAACAAAAAGCTAGGCAGCCTCTACAAGCACAAAGCATTCCTGACCCATAGTGCTAGAGCTACAATTGCACGTTCACACCTTCTCTCAACACTACTGTATGCCTCACCCATCATGATTAACTTATCCAAAACAGAAATCAATAAAATGACAACCTGCTACAATCAGATAGCCAAATTTGCCAACAACAGCTCATATAGAACTCATCACTGCCTAAACCTAAAGCAATTGGGTTGGATGGAACTACCTAACTTACTTATCTATAGTCAGCTAGTTACTACTCGCAAGATACTCTATCAACAAAATATATCTCCTTCACTGGGTAACATTATCCAACAATATTCATGTTCCAGGCAACTCAGCTTAACTGATAAACTACAGTTAGCTGTTACTAGATCCAACAACCATGCAGGAGATTCCCTTTACTCCTCTTATGTGGCCAAAATCTGGAACTCCCTACCCACATCCTTATCCCTGATAACCTCACTGCCTAAATTTAAAAAAATATCCGCAACTTCCTCAGTAACAAATGGTTATGTCCATGCTCTACTCCAGACTAATACCTGCACCACTTCAGTACTATGGTAACTATTGTCCTAAACTAGAGTCATATCTGTTACTTGCATATAAACATGTACCATATCAAAGTTATGATAATATTCATATAACAATGTTACTATTAACAATGTAATACTGTTTAATGACTGTTGCAACTGTATCCGTCTAGTGTCTGCAGCCCATACCTATATGTGGCAATAACTAGATACCCTACTGGATCTAGTTGAAATATGTATCTGTCTGTAACTTTAATCTATAAGTGTCTGCAATTTATACCTATAAGTGTCATTAACTAGATACCGTAAAGGATCTAGGTGAAAATATGTACCCAAGTTTGTCTGTATGTTCTGTTTATTTGTCTCTTTGGAGCTTTTCTCCCCGGGCCTCCACTGAAAATGGACATATATCCAGCTGGACTATCCCGGTTAACAAATGTAAAATAAATAAAAATAAATAAATATTCCCGCCTCTTGGGTTTAAGTAGGGCCAATTTCCCGCACTTTTTCATGATTGGCCGGTTTTGAAAAGGCTAAGCTATGAGCAAACCTGCTTACCCATAGTTGGCATTGTTTAAAGGGATATTACACTGGGCACATTGAGTTAGCTGGCCTACGCATTGCTTACACCTTCTAAGCTGACCTGTGCAATGCTTAGCGTTGCTTACATTTGACTTTGATTTTATATTTTCTTTTTGCCATTGATTTATTATTCATCTTATATATATATATATATATATATATATATATATATATATATATATATATATATATATATATATATATATATATATATATATATATATATATATATATATATATATATATATGCCTGGTATCCATGATTCATGCGTACATACACTGTATGGAGTCCTTGTGTTTTATTGGGGGCTTCAACACTCTATTACAATTACACCTGTCTTCTGGGCTTACTCCCAGTAGTGGATTATGGAACATATGTCTGCATACTGATTCCTTTCATAGGTTCAGTTTGATTTTACTATAGTGAAGACTTGTTTGCTGATACCTCATTCTTCTGTACTTCTGTGATGACTTGGTGGTTAACTACTGTGACTATAGTGTATAGGGTCCTGGGTTCAAGACTTGCAAGGCTGTTTATTTTGTTGATGGTCAGAACAAGGGCCATTGGATACAGCATGATTAAGGTACTTTTGAGCATTTGTAAGTGGGTCTGCATGGGTTTGCGTGAGGGTAAGCAATGCTAACCTCTGGTTACATATGCTTACAGAGAGTTAGCTTCAATATTGCTTAACCTGTGTGCGCATTGCTTACCCCCATGCAAACGGCCTTAAACCCGCTTACTAGTGCTTATATATGCTTACTACTGCTTATTGGTGCTTATACCTGCTTACTAGTGCTTTATTCATTATTCAACACTGACACCTCACATGTGCATTTACTACAGTACTCCAGTTCATTAATATATGTTATTTAGTGGGTTATGCAACAAAAATATTGGTAATAACATGCTTTGCCCAGGGAAATGGAATGTGCTGCAGTGGGATTCGAACCAGAAATACCTGCTCATAAGGCGAATGCTCTGCCCACTACACTATGGCTATGCTGTTTCATTTGCATATATCTTCCTTGTTATCTTCTTCAGCCATTTAGGCTGCATTAACCATAGCTAAGCATTGGGCACACCCGCGCATAAGGCGAATGCTCTGCCCACTACACTATTGCTATGCTGTTTCATTTGCATATATCTTTCTTGTTATCCTCTTCAGCCATTTAGGCTGCATTAACTGTAGCTAAGCATTGGGCACACCCGCGCACCTACGGTTAGCTTTAATTGGATTTTTAAAATAAATAAAAGGATTTGTTCATTTTATTTCTATATACTTGCTGTTGTACATGGGGGAACTGTAGGTGGGGATATGTGAACACCTATGAGTGGTCTCGCTCATTTCTCAGCCCTTCCTGCTGTTCTTCATTGCAGGGGCATGTATATTCTGAGATCTCTGCTCTCAGACACGCCCCCTATACTCTTACATGCTCCGTGTAAGATTAGGAGCTCAGGCAGCGCGCCTCTTTAATATGCATGGCGCTCTGCCATCCTGCTCCTAAACGGCCACTTCCATGCAGGACTAAGCTAGTCCTGCACAGAAGGTTAGTAAATCCAGGGAATGGTGTAGTTACTGTCTACCATTTCCTCCCCACGAATCCTAGGCATAACTGGTAAAATATTATCTGTGACCCCTTCATTCAAATTATTCTCAATTAGATCTGGTAGCTTCACTAAGGGTGTATGTATATACACCATTAAAATGCTTTAGAAGTATCTTGTTTTTAATTTCTGTAAGAAAGTTGGAAGGGTAACCATGTTTACTAAACATATCTAGCAAGATGTCACATTCACCAACAAATATTTCATCCTCAGTGATCCTCCTCACTAACCTCATCAGTTACCCCTTGACTACTGCCCTCTTTTGACCAACTGGTGAAGTGAGGATATGTATTCAAAAATGTTTTCTATATAAATTGGAACTAAAACATCTGTGAGCCTTATTTTTACAGTTTTACATCTAAAAAAGAAATACATTCAGCATCACAAACAAATGAAATTTAAAAAAAAAATCAGTGGAATTATTTATATATTCAATGAATTCTTTTAAGTGGTCTTCTGTATCCATCCATAAAATAAAAATGTCATCCAGATAAGTGAAGTTTGGAACAGACAAATGTGTCACAGGATGACCTGGGATGAGTATAATGGGCTGGGGGGGGGGTGGAAGTAGGGTGATAGTTAGGTTAGGTCTGAGTGGGTAGGGAGCAGGTAGGAAAGAGTTAATTAAGGTGGGAGCTGAGGGAGGAAGTGAGGTAAGGCTAGGGGGTGGGTCTTAAGGGGTTTTGTAGGGGAAACTGGTATAAATAAGCACATGTGGTGTGGTCTTGTTGATACAGGATCACATCCCTGATGACCTGTGGTGGGTAAGGTAGGCCTTGGGTAGCTATAAGATGGTGAGGTGTGCACAGTGTCTTTGTGCTATGGGTTGAGTTCAACTTGTGGTGTGTTTTTTTTTTTTTTTGTGGGGGGGGAGCATGAGGATTTTGGCAGTGGGCTGGGTACTGCCTTGGAGAGACAAGTGTGGTTGGGGTGTTGTGGTTGGTACTCAGGGGTCGGTTTGTGGTGTGGCCTTAATTTCTGACTGGAGTTTCATTGTCAGAGTATCTTATTTCAGTATGAATATTGGATTTTGTTAGCAAATTAATTAATATTCTATGCTATAACACATGTTAATATACCTGTTTGGAAATACAGTTGTGGGCTGTTGGGTGCAGACTAATGCCTTGCAGACATTGCTGTTATGGATTAAATAATGTAGGAAGGACTAAATGAACTCATCTAGTATTTGTTTCAGCAGTTATTAGTTATGCAGCTCACTGGCATAGTCTTTAGGCCTAAGTGATAAAGGTGATACAGCATTATAATGCATGATGGTAATATTAATAAAGTACTGTGACTAATGATATTGAGTGACACATTGTGGTGTTTACGGATTCTTTGTTGTAGGGTTTCCTTCCCTGTAGTTGTGTTCGGAGAATTTGGGTGGCTTGTTTAGTGGATGAAGGTGCTTAATACCCGTGATAATTTTGTACGGGAATTATCTGTCATGGTTTAGTAAAGATTATCATTTAGCTGGTATTCCCCAGTAGTTGTATTGCACACATTTGCTATTATGGGTCTGCAGCGACCAGTAGTTTGTGTTCTCAGTCTTGGTCACATTTCATATGCAGCTGGGCTGCAGGGTTAGAGTGAATGTGGTCACCGTCACAAGAACGGACTGAGTGTCTCTGTATCTGTTTCAGAGACCAAGCCCTTGGATACTTTTCTTTTATGTGAACACAGTCCACCAGTGTATGTTGTTGGGATGCGACAAGCTGCTTATCTTCCATCTGAAGAGGCTAGGCTCCAGCAGTTGGGTGCTGAATTTTTTCTGAACTGACCGAGGTGGGCTTATAACATTCCATGGGTAGGGAGCATGGTGGTCTAGCGGTGATTCATGGGCTGGCAAGGGCCGTTAATGGCTGTGCATGCACAGTAGCACTAATGCGTGCAGGTGGTATATTATATTTAAAAAGAGAGAGAGAGAGAGAGAGAGAGAGAAGACAAAATTTCAACTTGGGCTGGAGGTTTCCCTGACAGGTGAAGTTACAGTGGAGGGTTTCTTTCTTGTTAGGGGGAGGTCTGGTTCCTGCATGGCCTGGTGTTTCAGTTTTCTCCTCTGGACAATCAGAGGTTAACATGTTGATTGTGGAGAGTGTGTGGTTGCCGGAGTGTGATAGACCATTTAGGGAGACTGTTTAAAATGTTTGGTTCTCCCATATATCTTTATGGTTCCTGACAGGCTCTTGTCAAAGGAGGTTTCTAACCTCTCCCATCACTTATTGCATTGTAGTGGTTTAGCCCCATGAGGGAGGAAGGGTTCACTGTGACTGCTTAAAGTGTTGTGTTGTTCTTGGGAGGCTGCCTGCCACTCGAGTGCTTCACTGCTGCTCATGATTGGGTTGTTGTGGTGGGGGTTCCCCCACCCCTCCATCGTTGGCTGTTATTGCTCGTCGCTGTCATGCCATGGATTTGGCTTGCTTGCTCTTCCTCGGTAGAGAGAAAATTTGAAGAGTGGAGGAAAGGGAGAAGTTGGGGCATAGTTGGGGGATAGAGGATAGACTGGCCTTCATATGCAACATTTTTGTGGGCTAAGTGTATTAGCCTCTCAATGCGCATACGCATTGTAGCTGTAACGGCCATGGGGAACTGGGTAGTGCAGGGCATATTTATCACTCATCCAAAATTGTGATCGCAATGCTTCAATTTGGCACAAGTGGTGTATACGGACCTGGTGAGTCCATTTGAGCCAGCAGGTGCCTGTTGGGAGTAGGCACAGTTATGGTGGCATTAGTTTTAGACTCAAAGACGTGTATTTGGCTTTTAGGGTGTGGAGCAAGTTTTGAGGATGGTCCAGAGTTTACCTTTTTCTCCTGGTTTTGTGTGTCTGACAGCTAACTTGGAGTCCTGCCTGCTAGGTGTTGGCATCACACCCTGTGTCTGGATGACTTCTGCCGTGCCCAGTTTTTTCCTCATGTTTTGCTTTGTTCCTCATGGACATTGTTGTTCTTCTTCTGAAATGTATACTCTTTGGGTAAACTGTAAAGTTAGAGCAGCAGCAGGGGAATGTTCTACAGTTGGTTGTTCTTTGATTTTGAGAACAGGCAACTTCAGCTTTGTAAGTGTGATGTTTTTGTGTTTTGCGCAGCATTGTAAATGATTAGTCATGTATGTTGTTTTAATATTTTGTGAGCATATTGCACCATATATCGATTGGTTTTAACAGCAAAAGGGGGGACACCGTGAGAAGTCTGATTGACACGCTGAGCCATAAGATATTAACGGAGTTAATTTTTGAACTGTTGGGCTGAGTTGCTACGACTTAACTATTGTCACAGTGTCATATATTACATTAGTTTCCATGAGTGGTCTTTGGATTATGTTACAATCAGACTGCTGAATAAGGGAGTTGGATAATTGTATTGTGGGTTGTGAAATATGGTACAGTGAAAAGGAATAGCCTAATATGTTGGATTTCTATACTGGGCATAGGGTTTCGAGTTTAACTTTGTTTACTTTTTGGTAAGGCATGCTGTTTAATTTGTTTTCTTTTGCAGATTGCGAGGTATGGTAATGGAGCAGGCATTGGATGGTGACCTGACGGGGGATATAAAGGTGATGGAGGCTGTTTCGATGGATGTCCCGGTTGTTTGGGTGGTGCACAGAAGTCACATATGGGGAAGCACAGACTGAACAATGGTCAATGCTCTGATGGAAATGGAATTGAAAGGTAATGGATTCTGCTTGCAGGGATGTTGTGATTGTTGGAATGGTGCACAATGAGGTTGCAGGTAATCTGTTGGTGTGGATCATCATGGCACATCTGAGTGGGAGGTGGTGGAAGGGTAATTTGAGGTGTAGATAGTTTGGGACATGAGAATGCTGGGTTGGGGATTGTTATGAGGAGTATGGGGTTTCTACAGAAGGGGGTGGAGCGCAACAATCGTAGGATCATAGATGGCAATGAGGTTAATGGTTCTAGGGTTTGCTAAGCTAGCCAAGATCAGTTGTTTCCACATGCTCTTCCAATTGTCTTTAGGAAGGGCATGGGTGAAACATCTGGGGTGACTTTACAGTAACTATCCAGTTTTTGTTAGATAGCTAAGGAGGTGTTTGATATGAAGTGGGAGTTGTTCCGAAGCAGTATTTTCGGGGAGATAACCCCTTCTGAAACAAGTTTTATTCCTGTTGTATTTCGGGTAGGTTTTAGAGTACATAGCATACCTACCTTTTGTTTTCTGACTTGGGCTAGTAAGTGTGCAGTACGGGCATGACTTTTATGGGTAGATAAGGTTTTGTTGGAGCATTATGGTTATGTGGGAGTTTTGAGGACATGGGTGCAAGCAGACGTTAGAAGGTTTATGCCAGGCATGGTTTGGGATTCATTACAGATGTATGATAATTTTAGTACCAGATATGAGGGGGGCAACAGAGAGCTAGGGCCAAGCCACTGATTAAGGATGTTCTCAGCTGTATGGGCCTCTGTCATTGCATCTCGGTTAGTTTAATTATGTTGCTGGAGTAAGGGTTAATAAGTTGGTGCAGGTAACTATTGCATTGTATTTAGGACATTTTAAGGGGATGGCACTTGGGGTGGAGGGCTACTGGTGGTCATGGGGATTTACCTTTGTTCATGAATATTGTTGTAGGTGGTGTTTTTATGGGCCTAATTTGGGGGGGAGGCTTGTGGCTGGTGGGATGACAGGACGGAAGGATAATGGGGATGTAGGACATTAGGAGTTTTAGGCTGGAATAGGTTTGGGGGAGTTTTTTGGGGATTAGGGATTGTATGACAGTTGTATGGGTCATGTTTGTTTGTTTGTTTATTTATTTATTTTACATTTGTTAACTGGGTTAGTCCATCTGGGTTTGCCAGCAAACCCATTTTCGGTGGGGACCTGTGGGGAAAAGCCTCAGCAAACATAAGTAAAGATAAAGTTGCTATTTGGATTGCATTTGATAGTAAGGAACTCATTTTCAGTGAAGACACAAAGGGAAAGAGCCCCAGCAGACATAAGCAAAGATAAGCATAAGAAAAAAAATGCAAATATGTCAATTAATTTAAAAAAAAAGATTTTTTATATATATATATATATATATATATATATATATATATATATATATATATATATATATAAACATTAAGGGTTTCACTGATAATGATTTAAATGTACTAGTCATAATATTATGGGTTCTATTATAAAAGAGGT